>NW_028270145.1:34367830-34667830 GCF_037043375.1 Chiloscyllium plagiosum
ACTGAGTCACCATGTCCCCCATCACTGAGTCACTGTGCACCCCATCACTGTGTCACCGTGTCCCCATCACTGAGTCACCATGTCCCCATCACTGTGTCACCATGCCCCCATCACTGTGTCACCGTGCCCCCATCACTGAGTCACCGTGCCACCCCATCACTGAGTCATCGTGCCGCGCTATCACTGAGTCACCGTGACCTCCATTACTGAGTCACCATGCCACCCCGTCACTGAGTCACCCTGAACGCCATCACTTAGTCACCGTGCCACCCCATCACTGAGTCACCGTGCACCCGCTCTCTGAGTCACTGTGCCCCCTATCACTGAGTCACCGTGCCTCCATCACTGAGTCACCGTGAACCCCATCACTGCGTCACCATGCCCCATCACTGAGTCACCGTGCCACCCCATCACTGAGTCACCGTGCCACCCCATCACTGAGTCACTGTGCCGCCCCATCACTGAGTCTTCTTGTCCCCCATCACTGAGTCACCATGCCCCCATCACTGAGTCACCGTGCCACCCCATCACTGAGTCACCATTCCCCTCATCATTATGTCACCATGCCACCCCATCACGGAGTCACCATGCCCCCGTCACTGAGTCACCGTGACCCCGTCACTGAGTCACCGTGCTCCCATCACTGAGTCACCATGCCCCCCATCACTGAGTCATCGTGCCACTCTATCACTGAGTCACCGTGCCCCCCATCACTGTGTCACCGTGCCATCCCATCACTGAGTCACCGTGCCGCCCCATCACTGTCACCATGCCCTTCATCACTGAGTCACCGTGACACCCCATCACTGACTCACCGTGCCCCCATCTCCGAGTCCCCGTGCCCCCATCACTGTGTCGCCGTGTCCCCCATCACTGAGTCACCGTGCCCCATCACTGTGTCACTGCATCCCCATCACTGAGCCACCGTGTCCCCCATCACTGAGTCGCCGTGGCCCCATCACTGAGTCACCGGGCCACTCCATCACTGAGTCACCGTGACCCCATCACTGAGTCACCGTGCCCCCATCACTGAGTCACCGTGCCACCCCATCATTGTGTCACCGTGCCCCCCATCACTGAGTCACTGTGCCCCCATCACTGAGTCACCCTGCCCCCATCACTGAGTCACCGTGAACCCCATCACTGAGTCACCGTGACCCCCATCACTGAGTCACCGTGCCCCCCCATCACGGAGTCATCGTGCCCCCCATCACTGAGTCACCGTGCCCCCATCACTGTGTCACCGTGCCACCCCATCACTGAGTCACGTGCCCCATCACTGTGTCACCGTGCCCCCATCACTGAGTCCCCGTGTCCCCCATCTCTGAGTCACTGTGCCTCCATCACTGAGTCACTGTGCCCCCATCACTGTTTCACCGTGCCCCCATCACTGAGTCACCATATCCCCATCACTGTTTCACCGTGTCCCCCATCACTTAGTCACTGTGCCCCCATCACTGAATCACCATGTCCCCATCACTGAGTCACCGTACCCCCATCATTGTGTTACTGTATCCCCTGTCACTGCGTCACCGTGCCCCATCACTGAGTCGCCGTGCCCCCATCACTGTTTCACCGTGTCCCTAATCACTGAGTCGCTGTGCCCCCCATCACTGAGTCACCGTGCCCCCATCACTGAGTCACCATGCCCCCATCACTGTGTCACCATGACCCCATCACTGAGTCACCGTGTCCCCCATAACTGAGTCACCGTGTCACCCATCACTGAGTCACCGTGCCCCATCACTGTGTCACTGCATCCCCATCACTGAGCCACCGTGTCCCCCATCACTGAGTCACCGTGGCCCCAACACTGAGTCACCGGGCCACTCCATCACTGAGTCACCGTGACCCCATCACTGAGTCACCGTGCCCCCATAACTGAGTCACCGTGCCACCCCATCATTGTGTCACCGTGCCCCCCATCACTGAGTCACTGTGCCCCCATCACTGAGTCACCCTGCCCCCATCACTGAGTCACCGTGAACCCCATCACTGAGTCACCGTGACCCCCATCACTGAGTCACCGTGCCCCCCCATCACGGAGTCATCGTGCCCCCCATCACTGAGTCACCGTGCCCCCATCACTGTGTCACCGTGCCACCCCATCACTGAGTCACGTGCCCGCATCACTGAGTCATCGTGCTCCCCATCACTGAGTCACCGTGCCGCCCCATCACTTGGTCACCATGCCCCTCATCACTGAGTCACCATGCCACCCCATCACTGAGTCACCGTGTGGCCCCATCACTGAGTCACCATGCCCCCATGACTGTGTCACCGTGCCACCCCATCACTGAGTCACCGTGCCACCCCATCACTGAGTCACTGAGTCACCGTGCCCCCCATCACTTTGTCACCGTGCCCCCATCACTGAGTCACCGTGCTCCCATCACTGAGACATCGTGCCACCCCATCATTGAGTCACCATGCCCCCCCATCACGGAGTCATCGTTCTCCCCCATCACTGAATCACCGTGCCCCGAACAGTGAGTCACCATGCTCCCATCACTGTTTCACCGTGTCCCCCATCACTGAGTCACCATGCCCCCATCACTGTGTCACAGTGCCCCATCACTGAGTCGCCGTGCTCCCATCACTGTGTCACCGTGCCCCCCATCACTGAGTCATCGTGCCACACCACCACTGAGTCACTGTGCCCCCAACACTGAGTCACCGTGTCCCCCATCACTGTTTCACCGAATCCCCATCAATACGTCACCGTGCCCCCATCACTGAGTCACCATGCCCCCATCTCTGTGTCACCGTGTCCCCCATCACTGAGTCACCATGCCCACATCACTGAGTCATTGTGCACCCCATCACTGAGTCACCGTGCCCCCATCACTGTGTCACTGTGTCCCCATCACTGAGTCACCATGTCCCCATCACTGTGTCACCGTGTCCACCATCACTGAGTCGCCGTGCTCCCATCACTGTGTCACCGTGCCCCCCATCACTGAGCCATCGTGCCACACCACCACTGAGTCACTGTGCCCCCAACACTGAGTCACCGTGTCCCCCATCACTGTTTCACCGTGTCCCCCATCACTAAGTCACGGTGCCCCCATCACTGAGTCACCATGCCCCCATCACTGTGTCACCGTGTCCCCCATCACTGAGTCACCATGCCCCCATCACTGAGTCATCGTGCCACACCACCACTGAGTCACTGTGCCCATCACTGAGTCACCATGTGACCCCATCACTGTGGCACTGTGGCCCCATCACTGAGTCACCATGTCCCCCATCACTGAGTCACTGTGCACCCCATCACTGTGTCACCGTGTCCCCATCACTGAGTCACCATGTCCCCATCACTGTGTCACCATGCCCCCATCACTGTGTCACCGTGCCCCCATCACTGAGTCACCGTGCCACCCCATCACTGAGTCATCGTGCCGCGCTATCACTGAGTCACCGTGACCTCCATTACTGAGTCACCATGCCACCCCGTCACTGAGTCACCCTGAACGCCATCACTTAGTCACCGTGCCACCCCATCACTGAGTCACCGTGCACCCGCTCTCTGAGTCACTGTGCCCCCTATCACTGAGTCACCGTGCCTCCATCACTGAGTCACCGTGAACCCCATCACTGCGTCACCATGCCCCATCACTGAGTCACCGTGCCACCCCATCACTGAGTCACCGTGCCACCCCATCACTGAGTCACTGTGCCGCCCCATCACTGAGTCTTCTTGTCCCCCATCACTGAGTCACCATGCCCCCATCACTGAGTCACCGTGCCACCCCATCACTGAGTCACCATTCCCCTCATTATTATGTCACCATGCCACCCCATCACGGAGTCACCATGCCCCCGTCACTGAGTCACCGTGACCCCGTCACTGAGTCACCGTGCTCCCATCACTGAGTCACCATGCCCCCCATCACTGAGTCATCGTGCCACTCTATCACTGAGTCACCGTGCCCCCCATCACTGTGTCACCGTGCCATCCCATCACTGAGTCACCGTGCCGCCCCATCACTGTCACCATGCCCTTCATCACTGAGTCACCGTGACACCCCATCACTGACTCACCGTGCCCCCATCTCCGAGTCCCCGTGCCCCCATCACTGTGTCGCCGTGTCCCCCATCACTGAGTCACCGTGCCCCATCACTGTGTCACTGCATCCCCATCACTGAGCCACCGTGTCCCCCATCACTGAGTCGCCGTGGCCCCATCACTGAGTCACCGGGCCACTCCATCACTGAGTCACCGTGACCCCATCACTGAGTCACCGTGCCCCCATCACTGAGTCACCGTGCCACCCCATCATTGTGTCACCGTGCCCCCCATCACTGAGTCACTGTGCCCCCATCACTGAGTCACCCTGCCCCCATCACTGAGTCACCGTGAACCCCATCACTGAGTCACCGTGACCCCCATCACTGAGTCACCGTGCCCCCCCATCACGGAGTCATCGTGCCCCCCATCACTGAGTCACCGTGCCCCCATCACTGTGTCACCGTGCCACCCCATCACTGAGTCACGTGCCCCATCACTGTGTCACCGTGCCCCCATCACTGAGTCCCCGTGTCCCCCATCTCTGAGTCACTGTGCCTCCATCACTGAGTCACTGTGCCCCCATCACTGTTTCACCGTGCCCCCATCACTGAGTCACCATATCCCCATCACTGTTTCACCGTGTCCCCCATCACTTAGTCACTGTGCCCCCATCACTGAATCACCATGTCCCCATCACTGAGTCACCGTACCCCCATCACTGTGTTACTGTATCCCCTGTCACTGCGTCACCGTGCCCCATCACTGAGTCGCCGTGCCCCCATCACTGTTTCACCGTGTCCCTAATCACTGAGTCGCTGTGCCCCCCATCACTGAGTCACCGTGCCCCCATCACTGAGTCACCATGCCCCCATCACTGTGTCACCATGACCCCATCACTGAGTCACCGTGTCCCCCATAACTGAGTCACCGTGTCACCCATCACTGAGTCACCATGCCCCCCATCACTGAGTCACCGTGCCGCCCCATCACTGTCAGCATGCCCCTCATCACTGAGTCACCATGCCACCCCATCACTGAGTCACTGTGAGCCCATCACTTAGTCACCGTGCCCCCATCACTGTGTCACCGTGCCCCCATCACTGTGTCTCCGTGCCCCCATCACTGTGTCTCCGTTCCCCCATCACTGAATCACCATGCCCCCATCACTTTGTCACCATGACTCCATCAGTGATTCACACCGTGACCCATCACTGAGTCACAGTGTCCCCATCACTGTTTCACCGTGTCCCCCATCAGTGAGTCACCGTGCCCCCATCACTGAATCACCGTGTCCCCATCACTGAGTCACCGTACCCCCATCACTGTGTTACTGTATCCTCTGTCACTGCGTCACCGTGCCCCATCACTGAGTCGCCGTGCCCCCATCACTGTTTCACCGTGTCCCTAATCACTGAGTCGCTGTGCCCCCCATCACTGAGTCACCGTGCCCCCATCACTGAGTCACCATGCCCCCATCACTGAGTCACCATGCCCCCATCACTTTGTCACCATGACTCCATCAGTGATTCACACCGTGTCCCCATCACTGAGTCACCGTGTCCCCATCACTGTTTCACCGTGTCCCCCATCAGTGAGTCACTGTGCCCCCATCACTGAATCACCGTGTCCCCATCACTGAGTCACCATACCCCCATCACTGTGTTACTGTATCCCCTGTCACTGCGTCACCGTGCCCCATCACTGAGTCGCCGTGCCCCCATCACTGATTCACCGTGTCCCTAATCACTGAGTCGCTGTGCCCCCCATCACTGAGTCACCGTGCCCCCATCACTGAGTCACCATGCCCCCATCACTGAGTCAACGTGCCCCCCACCACTGAGTCACCGTGCCCCCATCACAAAGTCACCATGCCCCCCATCACTGAGTCACCGTGCCCCCATCACTGAGTCACCATGTGGCCCCATCACTGAGTCACCGTGCCCCCACCACTGAGTCACCGTGACACCCCATCACTGAGTCACCGTGCTCCCATCACTGAGTCACTGTGCCCTCCATCACGGAGTCATCGTGCCTCCCCCATCACTGAGTCACTGTGCCCCCAACACTGAGTCACTGTGTCCCCCATCACTGAATCACCATGCCCCCATCACTTTGTCACCATGACTCCATCAGTGATTCACACCGTGTCCCCATCACTGAGTCACCGTGTCCCCATCACTGTTTCACCGTGTCCCCCATCAGTGAGTCACTGTGCCCCCATCACTGAATCACCGTGTCCCCATCACTGAGTCACCGTACCCCCATCACTGTGTTACTGTATCCCCTGTCACTGCGTCACCGTGCCCCATCACTGAGTCGCCGTGCCCCCATCACTGTTTCACCGTGTCCCTAATCACTGAGTCGCTGTGCCCCCCATCACTGAGTCACCGTGCCCCCATCACTGAGTCACCGTGTCCCCATCACTGTTTCACCGTGTCCCCCATCACTTAGTCACTGTGCCCCCATCACTGAATCACCATGTCCCCATCACTGAGTCACCGTACCCCCATCACTGTGTTACTGTATCCCCTGTCACTGCGTCACCGTGCCCCATCACTGAGTCGCCGTGCCCCCATCACCGTTTCACCGTGTCCCTAATCACTGAGTCGCTGTGCCCCCCATCACTGAGTCACCGTGCCCCCATCACTGAGTCACCATGCCCCCATCACTGAGTCACCATACCCCCATCACTGTGTTACTGTATCACCTGTCACTGCATCACTGAGTCAACGTGCCCCCCACCACTGAGTCACCGTGCCCCCATCACAAAGTCACCATGCCCCCCATCACTGAGTCACCGTGCCCCCATCACTGAGTCACCATGTGGCCCCATCACTGAGTCACCGTGCCCCCACCACTGAGTCACCGTGACACCCCATCACTGAGTCACCGTGCTCCCATCACTGAGTCACTGTGCCCTCCATCACGGAGTCATCGTGCCTCCCCCATCACTGAGTCACTGTGCCCCCAACACTGAGTCACTGTGTCCCCCATCACTGAATCACCATGCCCCCATCACTTTGTCACCATGACTCCATCAGTGATTCACACCGTGTCCCCATCACTGAGTCACCGTGTCCCCATCACTGTTTCACCGTGTCCCCCATCAGTGAGTCACTGTGCCCCCATCACTGAATCACCGTGTCCCCATCACTGAGTCACCGTACCCCCATCACTGTGTTACTGTATCCCCTGTCACTGCGTCACCGTGCCCCATCACTGAGTCGCCGTGCCCCCATCACTGTTTCACCGTGTCCCTAATCACTGAGTCGCTGTGCCCCCCATCACTGAGTCACCGTGCCCCCATCACTGAGTCACCGTGCCCCCATCACTGAGTCACCATGCCCCCATCACTGTGTCACCATGACCCCATCACTGAGTCACCGTGTCCCCCATAACTGAGTCACCGTGTCGCCCATCACTGAGTCACCGTGCCCCCCATCACTGAGTCACCGTGCCGCCCCATCACTGTCACCATGCCCCTCATCACTGTGTCACCATGCCACCCCATCACTGAGTCACCGTGAGCCCATCACTGAGTCAACGTGCCCCCATCACTGAGTCACCGTGTCCCCATCACTTAGTCACCGTGCCCCCATCACTGTGTCACCGTGCCCCCATCACTGTGTCTCCGTGCCCCCATCACTGTGTCTCCGTTCCCCCATCACTGAGTCATCGTGCCCCCATCACTGTGTCACCGTGCCCCCATCATTGTGTCACCGTGCCCCCATCACTGAATCACCATGCCCCCAACACTGAATCACCATGCCCCCAACACTGAATCACCATGCCCCCATCACTGAGTCACCGTGCCCCCATCACTGAGTCACCGTGCCCCCCATCACTGAGTCACCGTGCCGCCCCATCACTGTCACCATGCCCCTCATCACTGAGTCACCATGCCACCCCATCACTGAGTCACCGTGAGCCCATCACTGAGTCAACGTGCCCCCATCACTGAGTCACCGTGTCCCCATCACTTAGTCACCGTGCCCCCATCACTGTGTCACCGTGCCCCCATCACTGTGTCTCCATGCCCCCATCACTGTGTCTCCGTTCCCCCATCACTGAGTCATCGTGCCACCCCATCATTGTGTCACCGTGCCCCCATCACTGAATCACCATGCCCCCAACACTGAGTCACCCTGAACCCCATCACTGAGTCACTGTTCCCCCATCACTGAGTCACTGTGCCCCCCATCACTGAGTCACCGTGCCCCCATCACTGAATCACCGTGCCCCCATCACTGTGTCTCCGTTCCCCCATCACTGAGTCATCGTGCCACCCCATCATTGTGTCACCGTGCACCCCATCACTGAGTCACCATGTGGCCCCATCACTGAGTCACCGTGCCCCCACCACTGAGTCACCGTGACACCCCATCACTGAGTCACCGTGCCCCCATCACTGAGTCAACGTGCCCCCCACCACTGAGTCACCGTGCCCCCATCACAAAGTCACCATGCCCCCCATCACTGAGTCACCGTGCCCCCATCACTGAGTCACCATGTGGCCCCATCACTGAGTCACCGTGCCCCCATCACTGAGTCACCATGCCCTCCATCACTGAGTCAACGTGCCCCCCACCACTGAGTCACCATGCCCCCATCACAAAGTCACCGTGCCCCCATCACTGAGTCACCGTGACACCCCATCACTGAGTCACCGTGCCCCCATCACTGAGTCAACGTGCCCCCATCACTGAGTCTCCGTGCCCCATCACTGAGTCACCATGCCACCCCATCATTGTGTCACCGTGCCACCCCATCACTGAGTCACCGTGACCCCATCACTGAGTCACCGTGCCACCCCATCATTGTGTCACCGTGCCCCCATCATTGAATCACCATGCCCCCATCACTGAGTCACCATGCCCCCATCACTGAGTCACCGTGCCCCCATCACTGCGTCACCGTGCCCCCATCACTGAGTCACCCTGAACCCCATCACTGAGTCACTGTGCCCCCCATCACTGTGTCACCGTGCCCCCATCACTGAATCACCGTGCCCCCATCACTGAGTCACCCTGCCCCCATCACTGAGTCACCCAGCCCCCATCACTGAGTCACCGTGCCTCCCATCACTGAGTCACTGTGCCCCCATCACTAAGTCACCGTGCCACCCCATCATTGTATCACCGTGCCCCCATCACTGAGTCACCATGCCCCCATCACTGAGTCACCGTGCCCCCATCACTGAATCACCGTGCCACCCCATCACTGAGTCACCGTGCCCCCATCACTGAGTCACCATGCCCCGTCACTGAGTCACTGTGCTACCCCATCACTGAGTCACCGTGCCCCCCATCACTGAGTCACCGTGCCCCCATCACTGAGTCACTGTGCCGCGCCATCATTGTGTCACCGTGCACCCCATCACTGAGTCACCGTGTCTCCCCATCACTGAGTCACCGTGCCCCCATCACTGTGTCACTGTGCCCACATCACTGAGTCATTGTGCCCCCATCACTGTGTCACCATGCCACTCCATCACTGTGTCACCGTACCCCCCCCATCACTGTGTCACTGTGCCACCCCATCACTGAGTCACCGTACTGCCCCTAAGAGCTTCCAACTAAACCTGTTATGGGGCAGGATCTTTATGAAAGAGATTAAAGCCTCTGCTCTGTCCTCACATTGGCGGAACTGATTGTTATTCTTGGCACTGTCTAATCTGAGAAATTCGGCTCTCTCTATATTGTTCCCTGATTTCCACAAAGTCCATATTGCTGCAGGCTGTGTAAAATGCTGAAACGTTGCATCGCCTTGGATATGGCATCACTGCTTTGCACTAAGTGCTATAAAATGCCCAATTTAATGAAAAATAAACACTTGCATTTGCACAGTCTAATCAAGTCGCCACAACACCTGAAATCGTTTCTCATAATACATTTTCCCTGGAGTGCAATGCTTGCTGTGGGAGAAGTTTAATCTAGGGTTTGCACTTACTGACAGTGGAAATCCCACCAGAAAGCCATCAGAAATCTTTTACACGAAGTAAAGGGCGTGTTAAAGTACTATCCACTCAGCTTTGAGTCATTTTCCTTCTTAATGCAAAACGATCTCATGAAATTCTGTTCCCCTGATTTTGCATGGCTTGTGCACATGCCTCTCTGGACTCTTAAGGATTTTAAATGCTTTTTCTCCTGGTGAATCTCTAAAATCATGACTCACTGTGCTCCACCAGACCAAAGCAGTTGGGGACAGTGTTTTGGATCTTTACGCTGCACCTAATTCGTGTCATACCAAAGCAAACAGTGTTTATCTGGTCAGTATAAAAGGAGGTGCACTCCATTCTTGAGTTGGATTTGGCGCTGCCAGTATTGGACTGGGGTGTACAAAGTTAAAAATCACACAACGCCAGGTTATAGTCCAACAGGTTTAATTGGAAGCACTCGCTTTCAAAGCGCTGCTGTGAAGGAGCGTCGCTCCGAAAGCTAGTGCTTCCAATTAAACCTGTTGGACTATAACCTGGTGTTGTGTGATTTTTAACTCCTTTTTTGAGGGCATGCTGTACAGCACATAGGAAGATATCAATGAGCACAGTGTAGTGAGAGTTGGATTCTGCATCTAACCCCATACCGTTTCTGTCATGAGAGTGTTTGATGGGGATAGTGTAGCAGTAGCTATACTCTGTATCTCATCCCATGCTGTACCTGTCCTGGAAGTGTTTGATTGGGACAGTGATTTGATTTGATTTATCATTGTCACTTGTACTGAGACATAGTGAATAGTATTGTTTTCCATGCTAACTAAACAAATCATGCTTCACTTAAGTACATCAGGGTAATAGAACGGAATGCAGAATGTAGTGTTACAGCTGCAGAGAAGGTGCAGAGAAAGATCAACTTTAATGTATGAAATGTCTGTTCAAAGGTCAAGAGTGTGGTGCTAGAAAAGCATCAGCACAGGGTGCGGGTGTGATGGCTCAATGGTTAGCACTCCTGCCTTGCAGCACCAGGGACTTAGGTTCAATCCCTGCCTTGGGCCACTGTCTGTGTGGTGTTTGCATGTTCTCCCTGTGTCTGTCTGGGTTTCCTTTGGGTGCTCTGACTTCCCCCCACAATCTGGTGAATTGACCATGCTAAATTGCCCATACTGATTCCTGAAGAAGGGCTTATGCCCGAAACGTCGATTCTCCTGTTCCCTGGATGCTGCCTGACCTGCTGCACTTTTCCAGCAACACATTTTCAGCTCATACTGTTAGGTACATTAGTCATAGGTCTGGGTGAGTTGCTCTTTTGGAGAGTTGGTGTGGACTTGCTGGGCTGAAGGGCCTGTTCCCATATTCTTGGGAATCTAATCAAAAAAATAACAGCACAGCAAGTCAGGCAGCATCCAAGGAGCAAGAGAATCGATGTTTCAGACGTGAGCCCTGCATCAGAAGCTGACAACAAAGGGGAAGAAGGTGTTCTTTGAATTTGTTGGTACTTGTTTTCAAATTTTTGCATCTTCTGGAAGACGGTGGAAGAGAGTATAAGCATGATGGAGTGACCTTTGATTGTATTGGGTGCTTTCCCAAGGCAGCACAAAGTATAGAGTCAATGGATGGGGAAGGCTGGTTTGTGTGATGGTCTGGGCTGTGTTCACAACACTCAGTAATATTTTCCAGTCTTGGGCGGAGCAGTGGCCAAACCAAGCTGTGATGTGTCTGGATAAGATGCTTTCTACCAATATATAAATATTGGTAAGCGTCGTTGTGGACATGCTGAATTTCTTTATCCTTCTGAGGACATAAAGGCATTGGCATGCTTACTTGACTATAAAGTCAACATGGATGGTTCAGGGCAGATTGTGGGTGACATTTACTCCAAGGAATTTGAAGCTCTCAACCATAAGACCATAAGACATAGGAGTGGAAGTAAGGCCATTCGGCCCATCAAGTCCACTCCGCCATTCAATCATGGCTGATGCGCATTTCAGCTCCACTTACCAGCGTTCTCCCCGTAGCCCTTAATTCCATCACCATCTCAGCACCACTGACACAGACAGGGATGTGCCTTCCACTCTGCTTCCTGGAGTCATGACCAGCTCCTTTGATTTGCCAACATTAAGGGAGAGATTGCTCCATGCCGCTAAGCTCTCTATCTCTTCCCTGCAAGCTACCTCATTGTTGTTCGAGATGTGACCCACTACAGTGGTGTCATCAGCGATCCTGTAAATGGAGTTAGAGCAAACATTGACCACACAGTTGAGTGTGTAGAAGGAGCACAGTAGGGGGCTGTGTACGTAGCCTTGTGGGATCCCGCTGTTGGGGATTACCATGGAGGGGCTGTTGTGCCACTGCTTACTGATTGCAGTCTGCGGGTCAGGAAGTCGAGGATCCAATCGTAGGGGGTGGAGGCAGAGTCCGAGGTCTCAGAGTCTGGAGACGGGCTTGGTTGAAATTATGGCATTGAAGACAAAGCTAAAGTCAATAAATAAAAGTCTGATCTCGGTGTCTGTATTATTCATCCATTCCAGGGATGAGCGTTGGGCCAGGGAGATGGCGTCTGTTGTGGACATGTTGCGATGGTAGGCTGATTATAGGCAATTCAAGGCAATCTGGGAGGCTGGAGTTGATGTGTGCCGTTACTAACCTCTCGAAGCCCCTCATAATGATGAATGTCAGAGCCACCGGGTGGAATGCATCAAGGCGTGCTTCCTGATTTTTCTTTGTAATGAGTGTTCTACTCAGTGTCAAACCCCATGCTGTGCCTGTAACTCAGTCAAAATAAATTTCACTGGCCCCACTTTAATCAATGGATAAAAAGTCACCAAATGAAGGAAAGGGAAAAGTTGCAAAAGCAGATGAGATCACTGAGAGACCTTGAGGAATCACAGGGAGACCTTACGAGGAGGTAACTGAGAGACCTGGTGACAAAATCATTGAGATCTTGTTAGAATGAAACAGTTCATTGCATTGGAGACAATTTCTACATCTGCTGGTTCAGAACCACATTGTTAAATTTAATGGGGATAAGTCTTTAACCCGTGTGAAGTTCAGTTTAAAATCTCAGAACTGGAGTATTAGGAAGCCTCTTGTTGCATCCTTGTCAATTGAAAGCTTTCGACTTGATCTGGTTAGAAATATTGTTAGTGACTGAAGGCAGGGCTGCAGTTTTCACTGAGGAGAAGTAAGCACTTCCGAATGTTATTAGTGTTGATACTAATGCATGTTGGCATGTAGATGCAGAAAAACCCTTTCCTTTGATGGTTTTGTGAGAAATTATAATTAGAAGTTATGAACAGTACATCAAATCCACTCCGTTTTTCACTGGATGTAATTTATAATTAGTGGGGAAGTGGTTTACAAATAAAGGTTTGGCTTTAAAGCCAATATTACAACGAAGGCTATGGGAATTGGGGAGATGGTGGTGTTGTAGCAATGTCACTAGATGTGATATTCAGCTCCTGCACAGGGTTCGAGTTCGTGAGGGAATGGGGAATAGAAAAGTAGACTAAGTTCCTGAAATGGGGCAAGTCTCCATGGGTTGCATGGTGGCTCAGTGGTTAGCACTGCTGTCTCACAAAGCCAGACACCTGGGTTCGATTCCAGCCTTGGGCGACTGTCTGTGTGGAGTTTGCACATTCTCCCCCGTGTCTGTGTGGGTTTCCTCTGAGTGCTCTGGTTTCCTCCCTTCCTCTCACAGTTCAAAGATGTGCAGGTTTGGTGGATTGACCATGCTCAATTGTCTGTCATGTCCAGAGATGTGCAGGTTTGGTGGATTAGCCACAAGGAGTGCAGGATTACGTGGATGGGGTGGCTCTGAGTGGGATGCTGTTCGGAGAGTTTGTGTGAATTTGATGGGCTGAATGGCCTGCTCCACACTGTAGGGATTCTATGAGTTAGAATTGAAGGAGACCTGCGTGATATATCAACACCAGCATAGATTGGTTGGGCCTAATGGCCCATTTCTATGCTGTGTATTTTGCTTAATACATTTCAGAAAGCTTTGGGATTTGTTGCGAATGTGAAAGGCTGTATAGGAATTAATGTCCCCTCTAACACTTTGCTTGCTGTGACTATTTGTCGGTATTGTTCCCTGCCCTTTATGGGCAGGAGCAACATACAGAAAAGAAAAGAGACCATTTGGCCTGCTGTTGTTTCTGTTCCAACTCTCTGACAGTGCTTGCCAATGTTCTCAGCTCCCTGCTCTAACCTCTTAGCCCAGCATTTCTATTTCCTTTTAATTAGCAGCATTTGATCACCGACAAGAAATTTGCCATTTTTTGAAGTTTGAAGAGTTGTACATTTCGATTCATCTTTGCTTCAAATTGAAAGCATTGACTAAGGAATGCATTATGATTTGTTGCATATAGCAATAAATAAAAAGTCTCTCCCATTCCTGGACCAGTGCTGAGGAAGCCCTAGTTTGAGGGACATAGCAAATAGGAGAAAGTGAGGACTGCAGATGCTGGAGATCAGAGCTGAAAATGTGTTGCTGGAAAAGCGCAGCAGGTCAGGCAGCATCCAAGGAGCAGGAGAATCGACGTTTCGGGCATGAGCCCTTCTTCAGGAATTCCATTTTCAGGACATAGCAAAAAGCCTGATCTGCCCACCCTGACCCTATAGAGCACAATACTCAGCTACAAAGTATGGCTACAGTCTCTTGTGTTACCAACAGTCAGAGACAGGCAGGGAGGTAATAAATGTATTCGTTATTGAGCGAATATAACAACCTCACAGGCAACTTGCAAGAGGGTTGCATATCATAACTATACGTCAGGTTTCTCTGGGCTGTCACCCATAGGGGGCAGAGTTAAAGCTGACACAATTCTCACAGAAAAGCAATATTGATCAAATATACAACTTTTGAAGGATGCTGTCACTTTACCCTGGGGCTGCTACAGTAATACTGCAGACACTCATGATTAAAAAGCGATAGAATTCGGAAACAATGCTTCATAACCAATCACATTGCACAAGAAAGAGTAGTAGAGAGTGAGACAGGAGAGAGAAGGAAAGTGAGATGGGAGAGAAAAGCACTGTGAGACAAAAGAGAGAACGAGAGTGAGACGGGAGAGAGGAGGAGAGTGGGAAGGGAGAGAGGAGGAGAGTGAGACAGGAGAGAGGAGGAGAGTGAGACAAAAGAGAGAACAAGAGTGGGACGGGAGAGAGAGGAGGAGAGTGGGAAGGGAGAGAGGAGGAGAGTGAGACGGGAGAGAGGAGGAGAGTGGGACGGGAGAGAGGAGGAGAGTGAGACGGGAGAGAGGAGGAGAGTGAGACGGGAGAGAGGAGGAGAGTGGGACGGGAGAGAGGAGGAGAGTGAGACGGGAGAGAGGAGGAGAGTGAGGGGGAGAGAGAGGAGGAGGGTGGGACGGTAGAGAGGAGGAGAGTGGGACAGGAGAGAGGAGGAGTGTGGGACGGGAGAGAGAGGAGGAGAGTGAGACGGGAGAGAGGAGGAGGGTGGGACGGGAGAGAGAGGAGGAGAGTGAGACGGGAGAGAGGAGGAGAGTGAGACAAAAGAGGGAACGAGAGTGAGACGGGAGAGAGAGGAGGCGAGTGGGATGGGAGAGAGGAGGAGTGTGGGATGGGAGAGAGAGGAGAGTGGGACGGGAGAGAGGGGGAGAGTGGGACGGGAGAGAGGAGGAAAGTGAGATGGGAGAGAGGAGGAGAGTGGAACGGGAGAGAGGAGGAGTGTGGGATGGGAGAGAGGAGGAGAGTGGGACGGCAGAGAGGAGGAGAGTGGGACGGGAGAGAGGAGGAAAGTGAGATGGGAGAGAGGAGGAGAGTGGAACGGGAGAGAGGAGGAGTGTGGGATGGGAGAGAGGAGGAGAGTGGGACGGCAGAGAGGAGGAGAGTGGGACAGAAGAGAGGAGGAGAGTGAGACGAGAGAGAGAGGAGGAGAGTGAGACGGGAGAGAGGAGGAGAGTGGGGGGAGAGAGAGGAGAGTGGGACGAGAGAGAGGGAGAGAGTGGGACAGGAGAGAGGAGGAAACTGAGATGGGAGAGAGGAGGAGAGTGGGACGGGAGAGAGGAGGAGAGGGAGACGGGAGAGAGGAGGAGAGGGAGACGGGAGAGAGGAGCAGTGTGGGACGGGAGAGAGGAGGAGAGTGGGACGGCAGAGAGGAGGAGAGTGGGACGGGAGAGAGGAGGAGAGTGAGACGGGAGAGAGGAGGAGTGTGGGACGGGAGAGAGGGGGAGAGTGGGACGGGAGAGAGGAGGAGAGTGAGACGGGAGAGAGGAGGAGTGTGGGACGGGAGAGAGGGGGAGAGTGGGACGGGAGAGAGGAGGAAACTGAGATGGGAGAGAGGAGGAGAGTGGGACGGGAGAGAGGAGGAGAGTGAGACGGGAGAGAGGAGGAGAGTGAGACGGGAGAGAGGAGGAGTGTGGGACGGGAGAGAGGAGGAGAGTGGGACGGCAGAGAGGAGGAGAGTGAGACGGGAGAGAGGAGGAGAGTGAGACAAAAGAGAGAACGAGAGTGAGACGGGAGAGAGAGGAGGAGAGTGGGATGGGAGAGAGGAGGAGTGTGGGACGGGAGAGAGAGGAGAGTGGGATGGGAGAGAGAGGAGAGTGGGACGGGAGAGAGGGGGAGAGTGGGACGGGAGAGAGGAGGAGTGTGGTGAGCATTATCTTGGTGAGCATTCTTACAGCACAATGTGACTTAAACCATCTGCAGCTGGAATAGCAATTCTCTCATCAATATGTGCCACCTTTTCAACTGCCGTTTTGATTTATGTTAAATTATTCCCAGCAGGTTATACTTATGTTATCCCTGCACTCCAGTTTTGAGAAAATTAAAATTAAATCTTTAAGGTCACTGGTCTGAAGAGTGTTTTGGAAAAACTCAAGAAGTTCAGCCTTCTGTCAGTACAACAGGATTAGTGCCACCTCCTGGGTTGCTGAGTAGGCTATCATTCTTGAAGAAATGGTGGTCAGAGAGGGCTGTTGTCGGAGTGGAGGAATTGCACCTGAAATATGCCGTTGTTCGATTTAGTCAGCTGATGGCATTCAGAGCTCAAAATCAGGCAGAGCACTGAAGGCGTTCCTGCATTGTATCCTGACAAATATTTTCACAGTTCGACTTTTCCTTCTTAATTCCTGTTCCAGTTGAGTTTGTGAACATACAGTCATAAAGTTATATAGCACAGACACAGATCCTTCTGTGCAACTCCTCCATGCTGACCAGGTTTCCTAAACAAGTCCCATTTGTCTTCAGGAGTTTGCACATTCTCCCCGGGTCTGCGTGCGTTTCCTCCAGGTGCTCTGGTTTTCTCCAAAGATGTGCAGGTTAGGTGGATTGGCCAGGTTAAATTGTCCCATAGAATCCAGGGATGTGCAGGTTAGGTGGATTATCCAGGTTAAATTGTCCCATAGAATCCAGGGATGTGCAGGTTAGGTGGATTGGCCAGGTAAAATTGTCCCATAGAATCCAGGGATGTGCAGGTTAAGTGGATTAGCCATGGGGAATGCAGGGTTACAGGGATAAGGTCCGGGGGTGGGTCTGGATACAATGCTCTTCAGAGGGTCAGTGTGGATTTGATGGGCCCAATGGCTTGCTTACAGACTGTAGGGATTGTGCGATTCTATGATTTGACCCATGAATCTCCAAACATCTCCTATTCATGCATCTGTCCAAATGTCTTTTAAATGTTGTATTTGGACTCACCTCTGGCACCTCAACCGTGGCTGTCGATGATACAAATATCTCAGCAAGGGGCCCTGCAATCACTTCCCTGGCCCTCCACAATGTTCTTGGATATACCTGATCAGGTTATAGGGACTTATCAACCTTTATGCGCTTTAAGACATCCAGCAACTCCTCTTCTGTAATGTGGACTATTTTCAAGACCTCACTATTTATTTCCCCAATTCTTCTGACTTCCATGTGTTTCTCCACATGCTGAGGCAAAATATTCGTGCAGCATCTCACTCATATCGTCTGCGTTGACCTTAGCAACGCTCCGCCTACTTGCGGAGCGTTTCAGAGAACACCTTTGGGACACCCGGACCAACCAACCCAACCACCCTGTGGCTCAACACTTCAACTTCCCCTCCCAGTCGACCAAGGATATGCAGGTCTTTGGACTCCTCCATCGCCAGACCACAACAACACGACGGTTGGAGGAAGAGCGCCTCATCTTCCGCCTAGGAACCCTCCAACCACAAGGGATGAACTCGGATTTCACCAGTTTCCTCATTTCCCCTCCCCCCACCTTGTCTCAGTCAAATCCATCAAACTCAGCACCGCCTTCCTAACCTGCAATCTTCTTCCTGACCTCTCCGCCCCCACCCCAGTCTGACCTATCACCCTCACCTTGACCTCTTTCCACCTATCGCATTTCCAATGCCCCTCCCCCAAGTCCCTCCTCCCTACCTTTTATCTTAGCCTGCTGGACACACTTTCCTCATTCCTGAAGAAGGGCTTATGCCCGAAACGTCGATTCTCCTGTTCCCTGGATGCTGCCTGACCTGCTGCGCTGTTCCAGCAACACATTTTCAGCGTTGACCTTAGCAAGGCCTTCGACAGTTGTTGGAGGTTGGATCTCTCTCCTCATGCCTCCTCTTTCCCGGTCGTCAAGCAAAACAGCCTTTAATCCGCTTGTCCTGACCCATCTTCAACCTCTCCAAGGTCCTTGAATTGCTGTCATCTCCCGGAACTGTGTCTATCTTTCCTGGGACCCCACATCCGAATCCTTCCAATCAGGTTTCTGCCCCTGCCGCTCTGCTGTTGTCAGCGAAGGTGACATGGGAAACGTTTTCATTCACGGGATGAGAGTGTCGTTGGCTAGGAGGCATTTATTGCTAATCCATAATTGCACAGAGGGCGGTTAAGAGTCAGCCACATTGCTGTGGGTCTGGAGCCAAGTGTAGGCCAGACCAGGTAAGATGGCAGCTTCCTTCCATTAGTGAACCAAATGAGCTTTTCCAACAATTAACAATGGATTCATGGTTATCATCAGACTCTTAATTCCAGATTTCTTTTGAGTTCAAATTCCACCCTCTGCCATAGTGGGATTTGAACCCGATCCCTGGATTAACAGTCCAGTGATAATACCACTAGGTGATAACACCACCTTCCCCACTTGCTCTCCTCATCTCCTTCCAGGTGTCTCGCAAGGATCAATACATGCCCCCCCTCCTCCTAATTTGCAGCCATATGCTGTTCCTCAATGACAATATCTGAACGGATCATGTCCATTTCCATGTTTATGCTGACAACACCCAGCATGACCTCACCACCACTGCCTGAGCCCCTCCCTCTTGTGTTCTATCTCACCTGTGATATACCTTTAAGGAGCATGCTCATGATGTTGTCACTAGGCCATAATGGTATGAAGCTCTCAGTTTCCATCCTACTGAGCCCTGTCCTCCTTTTGAAGCATGGCATGCTGATGGATACATGTCGCAGTATCTCCGAATTATCCAATCTGAGCCCAGACAGGCAAGTGCTTGTGATTGGAACGTGCCAAGGTAAATACCAGGGAGGGCATGGCCCAATGGCATTACCGCTGGACTGTTAGTCCAGAGACTGAACTGATGCCTCAGAGACTGAATCCTGCCGTGGCAGATGGTGGGATTTGATTCCAATAAAATATCTGGAATGAAGGGTCTAATGATGACCATAAACCCATTGCCAATTATTGGAAAAGCCCATCTGGTTCACTAAAGTCTTTTAGGGAAAAAAACTGCCATCCTTACCTGGTCTGGCCTACATGTGACTCCAGACCACAGCAATGTGGTTGATTCTTAATTAAGGGATGGTTAATAAATACCAGCCAGTGATACCCTCATCTCGTGAGTGAATGTTGAAAGAAAAGCAGTAATAATATTTCATTGAATCCATCACAACCATATAACCCATGCCTCATATTTATATCACAGGGGGTCATACAAGCATCACAGTACAATCATTGCAGATTATCGGCTATCACCTCCTACTATCATGTCACCTGTGATGCTACGTTGTCACACTGCTCGTCTACTTGTCAGTGCTGGATGAACAGAAAAAGTCCTCCAACTAAACGCTGAATTTATTGTCTTCAGTCCCCACCAAAAAGTCTACTCCCTAACCAATAATATCATCCCTCTTGGGTGTAACTGTTTGAGGCTGAAATTTGCTTTTCACAATCTTGGTGCCATGCTTGACCTCAGGGTGACCTTCCCTCCACAAATCTACACCACCATTGAGACTGTCTTTTTGTTTCCCCCCCACCAAAGCAAAGTCCAACTTGAGCCCGCCTTCAGCTATCATCTCCTATGAAAACCCATGACTGTGTCTTTGTCCCCACACTGCTATGCCAGTGCACACCAGTCTACCCTGTAACTCTGTCAACTTGAGGTTATCCTGAACTTGTTGCTAATGTCTTAACTCACAGTTTCACTTGTCAGCCCTGTACCCATTGATCAACATTGGCTCCTGGTTTAAAAATGCCTCCATTTTAAAATTCTCACCTTGGTTTCTACATTCTGATCGTTTTAGACCAGTTTGCCTCATGATGCACTCATGCGCCAGATTTAGTTTGTGATGCAGCTATAGGTTAGAGGGCCCATTTGGTATTGCTGCTGTTTCATGATGCCCTTAAATTGCTTGTTTGATCAATGACCATCAAACTAAATGTATGGCTGTCGATTAGATTGGGGCATTGCTCAGATTTTGCTTCGGTTGTCTTTACAATTTGAGAGACTTGTATTTATATGTCCCAAAGCGCAATGTGGCCAACTGAAATTCTTCTGAACCCTAATCACTGTTGTAATGTAATGAATATCGTTGTGAGTTAAGCTCCCACAAACTAAGTGACTGGGTTTTAACTAAGTAGAGATCACAAATAATGTTTTTATATAGACTGCTTTTCTGTTTTCACGGTTATCAGTTTTGCTTTGCCCCAGTCCTTTTACATTCCAATATTTAAGTTACATCTTTGTGCCTGATTCCTGTTTAAGTATTACCAAACAAGCTGAATACATCTACATTCGAATCATGGGCATTTTGCTGGCTGATTTGAGCAGGAGCGGTACATATTGCAAGGAAATATCAGCTGATGTTTGCCGAGACTCTTTCTTGAAAGGGCGTGTTTGCTTAAGGATGTGGATGGAGTGGGAATATCGATGGGCAAATACTATAATGTCAAATAGCCTGTGCCTGGCTCTGCATATGAAGACTGACACCTGTCAAAGTGTCTCCAGCAGGAGTCAGCGCCTTCAGGAGAGTAAATGAGAAGCCAAAAAGGGGTAGACGAGTGAAGGTGCAAACAGACAGTGAACATTGTATTGCTATATTGAAATGGCAATAACTGGCTTGCATGACAATATGATCAGGGGGCTGAGATTGGAACCTTATCTAACCAAAATGTTGCTCCTTAATCAAATCATCACCGAACAATTCTCAATGAAAACCAATTAATTGTAGTCCAATGTTTACTAAATTAACTTCAATTTATTTCACCAAGAGTGAAAAGATCTTTGGACTGTAAGTGTTTTGTTTTCTCTACGATTCACTCTGCAGACTGCTGAATTGAATAAAGGGAAGAATATGAAGTTAACTTCACTATTATAGCAATTTATTTTACTGTGAATTTGACAGAGTCTAATTGGGATCAGTTAGGGTTGAAAATACTGTTGTGTTGCAGACTTCCATTCCTTTATGTTAACTAAGTAATGAGTGAGGAGCAGATAACTATTCCCGCAGACTTCCTTGCAAGGCCATTCATCACAGAGCTCAGCTCCGTGCCAACTCCTGGGAAAAAGAATTTTGGTTTATAGGTTTCTGCATAAAGATGGGCTCCCTTGTGGCTGCAAACATTGGCTGCTTCTGCATTGAAAACGCCAACAGCAATTAAAGATTTTAAAACTCTGTGAAGCTCAAGGAATCTCATTACTGAACATGCAGCCCGACATAGAAGTGCGGAATGTAGCCTTTGTGTATGACTTGGGCGAAAATCTTTCTTCTGTGCGTTCCAACAGTTGTACAGAGGAGAGACTGCACGGAGGAATGGGGTTGGAAATGTGATTAAATGCATTGCTAATCTCATTTCGACAGCCCAAAGCAACTTTTGTGTGGGTTTGGAGAATATCTTAAAAGAGTAGGAGGGAGAGGGAGAGGACTAGTCAGACAATTCCAGCACTTGGGGTCAAAGACAGCTGGAGGCTCAGTTGCCAATACTGGGGACATCAGGGATATACAAGAGCCTAAAATCAAAAGATATCTCAGTCTGTGTTCATAGTCCTCATACTGTTCACAATGTCTGTTCAAATTTCTTCCAGTAGGATCAACCTCTGTATTCATTAAGGTGGAACCACCCGATCAGTGTTAAGTTGCAGCTTTTATGTGACAGCAATTATTATACATCTGTTGCTGTCATTTTGTCAGTGTCCGATCTCGAAATCTGAACGAAATTGCCAACATGTGCAAGCGCCATTTGGGATTCTTTGATACGGGAATAATAGCTTTTATTAATCATGCTCATGAAACCACCAAGAGATTTTTGAATCCGAGCAGCATCTGAGGCCTTGCTGCGTCCACCTTTCTGTTTTCAAATGTTTACAAATTCATTCTCCAAAAGGGCTAAAATTCCTCCTGTGACAGTCTAAGTTCAGCAATTTCCCTGCAGGTGCCTGACTTGCCATATTTTTAAGCTTGGATTTCCACATTCAATCTCAAGATTTCCAGGCACTAACGTCACTCCCCACAATCAGGGCTCAGTTCCCACAATCTGATCCATAATTTTCTTTTACTCTTTTTTTTCTTGTGAGGCGTGGATATCGCTTGCAAGACCAGCGATTTCTGCCTATCTCTTATTGCCCCTGAGTCACTGAGTCACTTACAGGGTCATTTCAGAAGGCAGTTATGAATCAATGACATTCCAGTGGGTCTGGAGTCACGTGTAGGCCACACTGGGTGAAGATGGCAGATTTCCTTCACCAAAAGAAATGAATGAACCAATTGGCTTTTACCACAACATTAGTAATCACCATTGTCAATATTATTGAGATTAGCTGTTTAATAATCATAGAATCCCTACAGTTTAGAAACAGGCCATTAGGCCCAACTTGTCCGCACCAACCCTGCGAAGATTAGCCAACCCAGACCCATTCCCCTACCCTATTATCATATATTTTTGCCCCTGACCAGTGCGCCTAACCTACACGGTGGGTGGCACGGTGGCACAGTGGTTAGCACTGCTGCCTCACAGCGCCAGAGACCCGGGTTCAATTCCCGCCTCAGGCGACTGACTGTGTGGAGTTTGCACGTTCTCCCCGTGTCTGCGTGGGTTTCCTCCAGATGCTCCGGTTTCCTCCCACAGTCCAAAGATGTGCAGGTCAGGTGAATTGGCCATGCTAAATTGCCCGTAGTGTTAGGTAAGGGGTAAATGTAGGGGCATGGATGGGTTGCGCTTCAGCGGGTCGGTGTGGACTTGTTGGGCCAAAGGGCCTGTTTCCACACTGTAATGTAATCTAATCTAATATCCCTGAACACTGTGGGTAATTTAGCATGGCCAAGTCACCTAAGCTACGCATCTGTTGGTCTCAGATTTCTTGATTGAATTTCAATTCCACCAGCTTTTACCAGAGTGGAATTTGGACCATGTTCCCAAAATACTAACCTGGTCCTCTGGATTAATAGTCCAGTGACATTACAAATTTATCATCATGCTCCTCCTTTAGGCTCGAGTTTCCACATTCAAAATGTCGATTCCCACATAGATAATCCACATTTAGGCCTGAATTCCATATATGCCTAAGTTTCCACGTTTAGGCCTAAGTTTCCATGTTCAAGACTAAATACCCATAAAGTCCTGAATTTCCATGTAGGACAGATTTTTATTTAATCTTGAGTTCTACATAGTCCCGAGTTCCCACTTAGACCTGAGTTTCCATGTTTAGGCCCGATTTCCCAAGTTTGGGCCTGAGTTTCTACGTTTAGGACTGAATCCCCACATTTAAGTTTGTGTTTCCACCTTTCAACTTGGATTTCCACATGTGAATTTGACTTTCCTCATTTAGACCTGAACTTCCACTTCTTTTTCATCTTTCATGGAACATGGGTGTTGTTGGCTGGCCAGCATCCAAGCTGCCCTTGAGAAGTGATGGCGATCTGTCTTCTTAAACCATTTCAGTTATCATGCTGTGGGTTGACCCGTAGGGAAGGAATTCCAGGGTTTTCACCCAGCAACAGTAAAGGAGCGTAATATGTTTACAAGTCAGGATGCTGAGTGGCTTGAAGGGGAATTTGCAGCGGTGGTGTTCCCATGTATCTGCTGCCCTTGACCCACTAGATGGAAGTGTCATGGGTTTGGAAGGTGCTGTCTAAGGATCTTTGGTGAATCTCTGCAGTGCATCTTATAGATTGTACACACTGCTACTGAGCATCGGTGGTGGACCTTGTCAATGTAGTGCCAATCAAGCAGACTACTTTGACTTGGATGGTGTCAAGCACCTTGAGTGTTGTGGGAGTTGCGTGCATCCAGGCAAGTTGGGTGTATTCCCTCACACTCCTGACTAGTGCCTTGTAGATGGTGAACAGCTTTGAGGAGTCAGAAGGTGAGTTACTTGCTACAGTATTCCAAGCCACTGTGTTTATGCCATAAAGTCATAGACATGTACAGAACAGAAACATACCCTTTGGTCCAACTTATCCATGCCAATCAGATATCCTAACCTCATCTAGTCCCATTTGCCAGCACTTGGCCCATGTCCCTCTAAATCCTTCCTGTTCATATACCAATCCAGATGCCTTTTAAATGCTGCAGCTTCCTCTGGCAGCTCTTTCCATGTAGGCACCACCCTGCAGGAAGAGGTTGCCCCTTACATCCCTTATAAATCTTTCCCCTCTCACTCTAAACCTATGCCCTCTCATTCTGGACTCCTCCACCCCAGGGAAAATACCTTGCCTATTTATCCTATCCATGCCCCTCGTGATTTTATTAACCTGAATAAGGTCACCCATCAGTCTCCGACGCTCCAGGGAAAGGTGAGTCTATTTCAGTTTCTGATCAATGGTAAATCCCAGGATGTTGATAGTGAGAGATTCAGTGATGGTAACAATATTGAATGTCAAGGGTCGGTGGTTAGATTGCCACTGATTGGAGATGGTAATCGCCTGGCATTTGTGTGGCATGAGTGTTTCTTGCCACTGGTCAGCCCAAGCCTGGATATTGACCAGATCTTGTTGCATTTGAACATGGATGGCTTCAGTAGCTGAGGAGTCATGAATGGTGCTGGAAATTGCACAATCGTCGGCAAACATCCCCACTTCCGACGTTATGATGGAGGGAAGGTCATTGATGAAGCAGCTGAAGATGGCTGGGTGTGGTTAGGACACTACCCTGAGGAAATCCTGCAGAGAAATCCTCAAGGTGAAATGACTGACCTCCAACAATGGCAACCATCTTCCTTTGCGCCAGGTATGACCCTAACGAGCAGAAAGTTGTCCCCCTAAAATCTGTTGATTGTAGTTTTGCTCCTTGATTCCAGACTCAGTCAAATGTGGCCTTGATGTCAAGGGCCTTCATTCTCACCTTGCCTGATTTCTTTGCTAATGACCAAGAGTAGACTGATAGGGTGACAATTGGCTGGGTTGGCTTTTTCCTGGGTTTTATGTACAGGGCATACCTGGGCAATTTTTCACATTGTTAGGTAGATACCAATATTGCCACTGAAAGAACTTGGCTAGGGGAGCAGCAAGTTCTGGAGCAAAAGTACTTCAGTACTACTGCTGGAACATTGTCAGGGCTTATAGCCTTTCCAGTATCTATGATGCTAGCGACCACTGGAGGGGGCCAAGATGGATCATCCGCTTGGCACTTCTGGCTGAAGATTGTTGTGATTTGTTGGAATTCATTGCCACAGGAAGTAGTTGATGTCAAAACATTGAATGTATTCAAGAAGTGGCTAGATATAGCACTTGGGGTGAATGGTATCAAAGGTTATGGGATAATGCAGGATTAGGCTCTTGCGTTGGACAATCAGCCATGATCGTGATGAATGGCAGAGCAGGCTCGAAGGGCCGAATGGCCTCCTCCTGCTCCTATCTTCTATGTTTCTATGTGTGTGAATGCCTTATCTTTTGCACTGATGTGTTGGGCTCTTCCAGCATTGAGGATGGGGACATGTGGATCTCTCTGACCAGTCATAGGCATACCTTTCTACACTTGGGTTTTAGTTTGTAATTTTAAATTTAGATTTCTCCTTGAACTAACGTTCCACATCCAGACCCAACTTTCCATGTCGGAATGAGTTGC
This sequence comes from Chiloscyllium plagiosum, assembly GCF_037043375.1. NCBI lineage: Eukaryota > Metazoa > Chordata > Chondrichthyes > Orectolobiformes > Hemiscylliidae > Chiloscyllium > Chiloscyllium plagiosum. Next base: position 34,394,006 of record NW_028270145.1, read on the forward strand.
CCTGTTTGGAGCAGGTTGTGGACATTTCAGCTTAAAACCACATTTCCCTGATCGAGAGAAATGATCCCCCGCTAAGACAGGGAAGGAGTCAACTCAGGTCTTGGCACATCCTGTGTTCCTGTATTTATCTGCCTTGCCTTACCTTCATTTCCTAGCAGGCTGAGAAGGCATCTTGAGAAAGCTGTCACCCCGGAGCGTTTGCTTCTGGTCACTGTGAAAAGAAACGCCACATCAGTTATGAAGGAGGGGACTGTGCTATAGCTTACATGACTGGATTCATTTTGGTGGCTGGTAAGGCAGCCTTTGCCCGTGATGCTGGGGAATTAAAGGACACCGGAGATTGAAATAATGCAGTCATACCCCTGCCAAAGGTGCGTTATTGTTCGGGTGTCCCACAATTAACCTTCAGCCTACAAATTCTCTTTGTGTACAGGAAGTGACTGTTAGCAGTTTGAGTAGCTGTAGGGATTAATAGATAAGGGAACTCCTCAGTTTGACCCATGTAAGCTGTTAATTCTGAACGGCTGAAATGCCATTTCCTGAACTGAGTCATTACTGGACTTTATAAATCTTTCATATCTTTCCTTTGGAGATGTCATTTGAAATGAACTTTTAACTGTAGAATCATTGAATCCCTATAGTGTGTAAGCAGACCAGTCAGCCCGTTGAGTCCATACTGACCCTCCAAAGAGCACCCTACTCAGACCCACCCCCCAACCCTATCCCTCTATCCCATTTCCCAGGGTTAACCCATTGAGCCATGAACACTGTGGGCAATTTAACATGGCCAATCTACCTAACCTGCACATCTTTGGACTGTGGGAGGAAACTGGAGTACCCAGAGGAAACCCACACAGACACAGGGAGAATGTTACGTTTCCACTGGTAGGACACTTCAAGACTACTACATTGGCGATGATAAGCTTTGGGAGCATGCAGAATTCACAAAGGCGCTATGGAAATGTAAGCCTTTTGTTCAGCACTTTGTGACAAGGAGGCTCCAATAAGGATGCCAGCAGGTTCACGAAAATCATCCCAAGGAGAACGCCATCAATCAAACTTTGAGATAAAGAGGTGCTAGGACAGGTGACCAAAAGCCAGATTTTAAAGGAGTTGACATGAATCAAGAAGATTGGGAAAGGCAGAGTCTAAGGAGCTGATGGAGCTAACCACAATAGTGGGGAAACTAGAAACAGCTCAGAGATTGCTGAGACTACAGACGGCTGTGGAGCTGGAGGAGGTTATGGTGACAGGAGAGACAGGGCCATGGTGAGATTCAATTCTGACCATGTCGTAAGCTATGACATTACAGTTCCACGTAGGATATCCCAATGTGTCAAACTTCTGGATGAGGAGGGTTTAAACTGGTCCCTTTCTTTATTCACTCATCACCTCTGTTGGATGCAACAAGGCATGTTTAGAAAAGATCCCACCACTTGTTGATCGCTTTCTTCCAAACTAATTTTTTTTTAAAAGGACCAACTGAACCAAGCTTCCTTGAGTTAAAGACATCTTTGTTTTTAGTTACTAAACATAAGATCAAATAATAACATACTACACATACACTGATTAGAAATGCAAAGTAGGTAAACAAAAGGTGAAAATTATAAGATATATGGTCAGTCTGTATGAGTTGTTTGTGAAGAGTAACTGGGGAAACATTGTGCTGTCACTGTGGATGTTACTGATAGTGTTGACATTGGTCATTGAGCAGTTGATTGTGTGATTCTTGGCTTTGCAGGTTGTGTGAAATTCCTTCGCCCTGTTCCCTACTGACTGGCTTGCAGGCCAGCCAGATTATAGCACTCAGAGCAAAACCTTCTTGACCTGCAAAGCAGAGGTGACTAGTGGGTGGTTCTCCAATTGTGATCTTCACAGCATTCTGGACCCTGGACCTGGGCTACTACTTGTGAATACCTCAGCTCACTAGCGCACCTTGTTCTTCTCGCACACAGAGACCAGGGTTTAAATGGCTTTTAACCCCTGTGTCCTTGGAAACATATGTCACAAAACACGTTTCTCGGCCAGACTTGTCCTCTTATCTTCTATCATGTTCACAGTGACAGATAACTCATCGGAGATTGCAGTTCAGTTTATAGTGCATTTCTCACCGTTGAAGTCCAACTCTTTGAAGCTTCTTTGACACTTTCTCAAGTCAGGCGGTCCAGGATCTCACTCTCCGGCCAGCCACTGAATTTACATTTGTAATCATTTGTTTGGCTGTCGCAGCCCTCTTTTAAAAACACGCATTGGAATTAAATACTAAATATATCTAAAAGTAATCTGGTGTTATGATTAGGTGTACACAAGGAGAAGCCCTAACAACCTCTGTGGCTAACGGGAGTGAGAATATATCACAAGTATGCAGTTGTAGACACACAGAGCTAAGTGTACACTGCTCAGCACTCGCCTCAGCTGGTCCTTGTGGATCATGGGTTTGTAGATCTGAGCCAAACTCACATTTATATGCCACACCTCATGATCACTGGATACAACCTACTTAACAGACTTCAAAATGTACAGGGGAACCTCGATTATCTGAATGTCGATTATCCAAATTTTGGATTATCTGAACAAGATCACAAGGTCCTGATGCTTGTCTAAATTGTGTTATCTGGCATTTGATTATCTGAACATTCGATTTTCTCAACAAAATACTCCCCACTCATGTCATTTGGATAATTGAGGATCCTCAGTGGGCACTTTAATGATGTCAGAAATGTGGCAGCTATTTTGTGCACAGCAAGCTTCCATTAACAACAGTGTGATAATGATTGTGATTATCTCTTTTTGTGATGTCAACTGGGGAATAATTATTGGCCGCGACATGAGGACATGCCCTGTTCTTCTTCAAAAAGCCTGCAGTTCTGACAGTGTAGCACTCCCTCAGTCTTGCACTGGGGCTTCAGCCTTGATTTGTGCACTCCTACAGTGGACAGGAACTTGAACTCTGAACCTATAAGTAAGTCAAGAGTTGTAACAACGGAGCCATGGTTGACAGGCTCTTCAGAAATGAACTGGAAAGGTGTTAGCGTGGATATTCTGTGAAGATGAAATAAATAGGCCCAAGGGTCTCTTTTATTGTGGTTATGTCAGCCATACTGACAATTCAGATCATAAATATATATTTGAATAAAGGTATACTTGAATGAATTGGTAAACACAATAAATTTGCAAGCATCATAAAATTCAGTTTTTGTACAGCTTGAAAGATGTTTTCTCCTGCGGTTTGAAAAGCTAAAAATTAGACACTAACCAATACAGTTAGTGGGTGAACATCAAACTTTCAAAAGCATAATCTTTGTTGTGGAATTTTTACAAAGCGGTTTCTTATCAAATACAGGGATACGTGAATACAGCGAAAAGTGTACAAAGTCACCATTTCCAGCGTTATCTTAGGTACAAAGATACCTAAGTGCAAAATCTTCAGTATTAATTGGAAAAATGAAGAATTAAAGGGAAAAATCCAGCATTATAGACTTCTTAAAGCAGGGAGTTTATGCTGGACTTCACCTTGATGAATGAGAATCCAGGCCAATACTTCTGAGTTAGGTCAAATACATTTTGAGTTGGAGAGGTCCCTATAATCCAGCACTGTCTGTCAATGTAGGGAGGTTTCTTGCTTCTTGTTCAAGGTGTCAGGGTAGACAGCAATGTGAGACTGGGTAGACACAGCAGGTACTTCTGGCTTTGCTCAGCAAGGGCATTGCCTGAGAGGATTTGTAAACGGCAGCCCTTGCAAAACCGCCACCCCGCAAACATAGCTTGTTTAAAAATTAGAGCATCAGATCAGACCATGCTGAAGCACAGTGCGTGTTATATGCACAGTTCAATTTTGTGCTGGAGTGCCTGCCTGCTCCCCTTGATAATTGGGGTTTACCGAAGGTAGCCTGTGCAGCATGATAGAGGCGTGTAGTTTGACTGTGTTTGCTGTTCATGCACTTTGAAGAAATCACTGACAAACTGGATGCACTGCAACTTATATCACCAACTAGTTCCTGAGCACAGTCAGAGGTCTAGTGTTTATCCCTAGTTTTGCCTTTGGTGCCGATTCAATAACAATGTTGGTTATTCACAGTAAAACCCTCAGGCACACTGATAGGGTCTCCAGTCTCTCGAGCAATGGTAAACGAGGCTGCTATTATTAACAAATAATCTGAATGCACAACATGCTGTGCAACTTTGCAGTGGCTTTCACTGAGTGCAGGAGTCCTTGTACCTGGACAGATTTCCAAGGAGGCCTCTTCCAAGGAGGTGTTTGTAAAGCTGAAACTCAAATTTCCAAGCGTCACTTGCTGCGAATAGACAATTAGGTGTTGGATTCAAGTGTTAAACTGTTAGCAACACTGGAGCAAAACAGATTGAAGCTGTGAATTTATACAAGATGAGCCAATTAAAAGCAATGGTTTTTGAAATGCAAAGTTGAGTGGTAACCACATTTTTAAGTAAAATCTGAGATTGTTGAGAATGACTAATAAGGATGCTGAGCTACGAATGACTTAATGTTTGCTCTTTTTTTAAAAAAAGGGCAATATTCTTTTTTAAAACTTCATTTTTCTTGATCTTATTAGTCAGGACCCGTGTTGCAACCCGTGTTCCTGCAATCTTAATGTATCCATTCTAAAGTATTATGTGGAAACATTTGGTATTCTGGTGCTTTGATATTATGTTTTCAGCTAATTTTTTCAAGGGGTATGGGCATTGTTGGCTGGGCCAGCATTTATTGCCTGTCCCTAGTTGCTCTTGAGAAGCTTGTGCTGCCTTGCAATCCATGTGGTGCACATAATATGGTGCACATAATGATACCATTAGGATGCGATTCCAGGATTTTGACCTAGCGACACTTAATGAATAGTGATATACTTCCAAAGTCGGAAGTCATATGACACCAGGTTGTCGTCCAACAGGTTTATTTGAAATCACAAGCTTTCGAAGCGCTGCTCCTTCATCAAATAAACCTGTTGGACTATAACCTGGTGTCACGAGACTTCTGACTTTGTCCACCCTGGTCCAAAACTGGCACCGCCACATCATGATACATTTCTAAGTCAGGTTGGTACGTGGCTTGGACAGGAGCTTATAGTTGGTGGTAACCCCATGTATTTGCTGCCCTTATCTTCCCAGATAGTAACGGTTTTGAGATTGGAAGGTGGAGCCAGAGGAGCCTTGGTGAATTTCTGCAGGGCACCTTGTAGAGGGTACACACTGCTGCTACTGAGCCTCAGTGGTGGAGAGAGTGGACATTTGTGGATGTGGCGCCTATCAAGTGGGGTATTTTATCCTGGATGGTATCATGCTTCTTGAGTAGGAGTTGCACCCATCCGTGGCAAATGGGGAGTATTCTATCACACTCCTGATTTGTGCCTTGTAGATAGTGGACACGATTTGGGCACAGAGGAGGTAAATTATTTGCCACAGAAGCGCCTGACCTGCTGTTGTAGTCACTGTGTTTATGTGACTTGTCCAAATTCAGTTTCTGGTCAATGGTGAAGTCAGCTTGTTGATTACAGGGGGTTGTAATGTCCCTGAGTATTAAGGGGAGGTAGTTAGATTCTTTCTTGTTGGAGATCCAAGACTCATCAGTGCTTCTGCTGGTTCTGCCTGAGGCAGAACACCCTCCATAGGAGGGGTTGGGGCAGCAGATTACTGGCATCAAAGCAATTCCTACTGCTCCTGGTAGTAAATTTCTACATTGTAGCTTGTCAGGGTTTTGGGTGGGCACTCCCCTACCTCACCACCTTTTTTTTTCAGCATCACCCTGTAAAATACAGCCTGATGTGACTGGTAGCAGGTTCTTATTTGCGTGAAAGTGGGTCTAAAGTATGAAATGCAGTTGTGCTACTTGGTGTTTGGCAATAGTTGAAAATATATCTGAAGTATCGTGGAAGGCCGGTCTGTGAAAGCATGGCTCCCCTGGAGATTCCTGCCTTCCTGGAGGCTGAGGGGTGGCCTTGTAGTGGTTTATAAAATCATGAAGGGCATGGATAAGGTGAATAGACAAGGTCTTCTTCCCAGGGTAAGGGAATCCAGAACTCGAGGGCATAGGTTTAGGGTGAGAGGGGAAAGATATAAAAGAGACCTCAGGGGCAACCTTTTCACACAGAGGGTGGTACGCGTATGGAATGAGCTGCCAGAGGAAGTGGTGGAGGCTGGTACAATTGCAACATTTTAAAGGCGTCTGGATGGCGCTATGAATAGGAAGGGTTTAGATGGATATGGGCCAAGTGCTGGGACTAGATGAATTTAGGATATCTGGTCAGCGTGAACGAGTTGGAACGAAGGGTCTGCATCCGTGCTCGAAAACTCTACGACTCTCTGCTGCATTCTGGTGGCTATTCAGAGCAAGGAGCTCTGTAAGTGTGCAGCTGAGGTTCACCACTGTCATCAACTCTCCTGCAGCTTCCATCCTGAGGAAGACTAGAAAGAAAGATCGTCAATTATCTGTACCGCCTCGCCACACACTTCAAGAGCAATGAGGCCTTTTTGTGTTATCAGTACTGTTGTGCTGTTGGCAATGGTTGTCTTGAGTTGTGGATTGCTCCCCACAGTCTGTGACATGGTGAAGAAAAAATATGTTGGAGAACCATACATTAGTCAAACCACTATTCTGAGGCATGGGATGGTGAGACCATTGGGTATTCATTGTGTATAAATGACTGTGTCTTTACTACAGGAGAAACTGTTTTTATTTGAAGAGAAGAATCAAGCAGTGCCAGTGACAGCTCTGATGAGCTCTCAATCCTGACTCTCATTGGACTGTCCTCCAGCATTGGTCTCATATGAGGCTCTCTTTGGCCTGCTTAACAATCTCCGGATAATATCTCCCATCCAGCCCGTAGTGGAGGCATGGGATGTGGCTGATCCATTTGCCTAATAGGTCCAACACGCACTGCGCAGGAAGCGAAACTACATAGGTTTGAGAGAGATCATTGTTTGGCTGTTAAACCGTGCAAAAGAACCCCCTGAAACCATAACATGTATTTGTTAGTTCGTCAAAATGAAGGAAGGTGCCCTCTCTACTGATTCTAATTGAGAGCTGCTGAGAAAACAAGCTAGCAAAGGCAGCATTCATCCTCATTGTGACTCACTGGACTCTTATAAAAGGAGTCTTTCATGGAGTCACTCGTGGTTGCTTTCCATTTATCGTTGAGAACTGTCACATGATTCTTCTCACACAATCACTGGCAACTACATCCTTGTGATCCCATTGAACAGAACATTTAAATTGCAATCAAATTTACTTCCTTGGCAGAGAAATATCCTCCGCCATTCTCTTCCAGACAGACCCCAGCTCCTTTGGTACCTGAAAGCGGGTTCCCTCGGCAACAGAACGCCGTGCTGCATGTAGTTGCCAATTTGTAACTCGGGTGAATCTGGTCGGCCAAATAGTCAATGTGGTGGATCCTGTGTTTTTAAGTGCATCCCATCTTGTTAATGCACCCTGGACAGAGAGATGCTTTGAGTTTCTATGTGTTTAGATTGAGGGGACATTGAGTAGTTCCATGTTCTCAATGGAGTTTAAAAGTCTAATTGAAATGTATATAATTCTTAAGGGGTTTGACAGGGTAGGTCTTGTAAGTAAATTGCCCCTGTCTGGGGTATTTAGAGGCCACAGTCTTAGAATAAAGGTTCAATCATTTTAAGACTGAGATGAGGAGACGTTTCCTGACTCCAAGAGGATTGAGTATTGTCATCCAGTTCCTCCTTCAAACAACTTAGACAACTCCGACAGAATTTTATGAATGAATTTGCCCAGGTGTTCCACAATGCCAAAGCGGTCAAATCATGAAGAGCACAAGTCAGTACCAATGCAAGACACTCCCAACTTTATGAGGAAACAAGTTGCAATAGCTGTTACTACTAAACAATACTATATCTAATCCTATTCAGCCCCTTAATACTTCCTGAGCTCCTGTCAATTTGCACAGCTGCTTTCTCTCTCTGTGGCACTGTGAAACTTATTTCTCTGTTCCTCTCTTTCTCTGGATGGTCAGCAGGACTCTGCTTTTGGCCCTGCTGGTCTCCTTCAGAAGGTCCAAGAGGGCCCAAGAGTGCAGTCTGAACCCCGTTTTGTACCTTTTTGAATGTTTTTCTGGAACTTTTTATTGTTCCGGCCAATCAAGGAGACTCGCTGAATATAGGAACAAACTGCAGGAACAAGTTACTGCAGATGCTGGAATCTGTACTGAAAACAACAAATGCTGGAGATCACAACAGGTCGGACAGCATCCATGGAGGGAGAGAGCAAGCTAATAGCTTGAAACAGTGTCAGTCATTTGGATGGCTTGCTACTGTTTGTTGAAAATCACACAACACCAGGTTATAGTCCAACAGGTTTATATGGAAGCACTAGCTTTCGGAGCGCTGCTCCGGTGGTTGTAGAGAAACTATTTGTTTCTTTATGTTTCAGCAACCGTTGCCTTTCTGTCTAGACCCTCCTTTCTTTGGTAGATTAGATTAGATTAGATTCCCTACAGTATGGAAACAGGCCCTTCAGCCTAACAAGTCCACACCGACCAGTAAAAAAGATAATATTTTGGGACATATCTGACCAGGATCACTGTTGCCTTTTACATTATGCTAATGTCATTAGCACTTAGGTGCTGTATTGCATTGTGTCTGCTGTGTGAGGTTGACTTGGCCAATCTACCCAGCATCCCTTGCAGTTTGGCTAGGATAACAATCTATCTGTGTTTCAGCAGCCAGGGGCTGCTACAGTGTTTGCAAACCTCCAGCCCCAGAGACCTGTGGACAATCAGGCGTTGTGTGCGTTTAAGGCAGAGAGTAATCGATTTTTGAGTACAAAATGAATGAAGAGATCTGGAGATGTTGTGGAAAGGTGTAATCCAGGAAGAATAACAGAGCAGATTTGAATGTCTGATGTTCTTAAGTTGTGAGGGGGCACCTATTTTCTGTGCTGTACCAAATGAAAACTAGTGGCCTTGTTCTAATGGCATGTTGACAGACCTCCACTGACCCATTGAAATAAGGGAGTGAATATAGGACACTCAAGTTGGGATATCCCAAATGACTCTCATTCCTTAGAACCCCTACAATTTGGAAGCAATCCATTTGGCCCATCGAGTCTATACTCCTCCCTCCAAAGAGCATCCCACCCAATTGCTGTAACCCTGCATTTCCCATGGCTAATCCACCTTGCTTGCACATCCCTGGACACTACGGGCAATTTAGCATGGCCAATTCACCTAACCTGCACATCTTTGGACTGTGGGAAGAAACCGGAGCACCCGGAGGGAACCCAACAAACACGGGGAGAATGTGCAAACCCCACACAGACAGTCACCCGAGGCTAGAATCGAACCCAGGTCCCTAGTGCTTTACTTTACTCAGAGAGTAGTAAGGGTATGGAATGCTTTGCCTGTATCGGTAGTAGATTCGCCAAGTTTAAGTGCATTTAAGTCGTCATTGGACAGGCAAATGGACAGACATGGAATAGTGTAGGTGGGATGGGCTTCAGATTAGTATGACAGGGCGGCGCAACATTAAGGGCTGAAGGGCCAGTACTGCGCTGTAATGTGCTATGTTCTATGCTGTAAAGCAGCATTGCTAACCATTGAGCCACCGTGCCACATCAGTCAGTCACTGGCATTTTATTCTGTCATGGATGCCCATCTGAACAGCAGCCCCCATTGAGCACTAAAAGACCAGTTACACGCAAGGTGGATGGGTTCTTTACTGAGAAATCTCTGCAATCCTGCAGAACCATGTTTCAGCACAAACAGTGGGTTTGCCTAGCTCCAGGCTCGTTCTTCTTTATTAGGAGCTTGAGCTGTTCCGTGCCCTCTGCCGTTCCTTGCTGGAAAGGAGAAAACAACCTGCATGTGAATAAAACATGAGTGTGAATAAAGGTGTCTGTAAAAATGTTGGCAATGGAAGGGCCACTGAAGTGGAGGTCCTCGTTCAGGGCAGTCACAGTGGAGAGGAGTATCGCAGTAATGCATCTGCACCTGCCAGCAATCTTAAAAAGCTGGCTTTGAAGGAAAAGCTGGCAATACTTCCAGGAGGGGCCGATCCCTCTGAATCTCCCACTTAAGGGTTAATTCCGTTCTCTACTGAAAGCTGTTCTGGCTGAGGATGAAGCAGCTTCAAGCCTGTGGGAGTCAGACATGCCCCTCGGGATGTTTTACTTTATTGAGGGGAACATTATTTCATCCAACTTCCAGTCAAGCAACCGCCTCGAATATAAATGCCGCACCAAGTGGGAATACCCGCTGTGGGGAATGTGAAAAGCACCAACCAAACTTGCATCAGTTGACAGTGAGTGCTAAATTATTGAGGGAACATTGGCACCACTTGGCAGAGAATGAGCAATTGGTCTTCTCGATTTAGATTAGATTACTTACAGTGTGGAAACAGGCCCTTCGGCCCAACAAGTCCACACCGACCCGCCGAAGTGCAACCCACCCATACCCCTACATTTACCCCTTACCTAACACTACGGGTAATTTAGCATGGACAATTCACCTAAACTGCACATATTTTTGGACTGTGGGAGGAAACTGGAGCATCCGGAGGAAACCCGCGCAGACACGGGGAGAATGTGCAAACTCCACACAGTCAGTCGCCTGAGGCGGGAATTGAACCCGGGTCTCTGGCGCTGTGAGGCAGCCGTGCTAACCACTGTGCCACCGTGCCGCCCACTTAATTCCAACCTTCATGTGTACTGATGATATAAGGCATGCATGGCAGTTCGGTATTTAGGGCTTAAAATGGGCGTTGGCCTGAACAGAATCTCGTTGAAACATTGGAGGGTCTTTAATCTGCCTGCTGGAGGGCTGATGGGAGGGAGCCCTACCAATTCTTCCAAGGAAGGCCCCACCATCTAATCATTCATCATTCAGGCAGTGGAGAGACCACCCCGCAGCCTTCCCCCTTGAATCAGGACCCCCAGTTCCTGATTGGCGAAGGCTGGTAGCCAGTCGGAGCCCAGCAGTTCTGGCGCCTCACCAGCGCCATAGAAGAGGCAGTGGCTGCTGCCGGAAGAGCAGCCCCAGTGACCCAGAATGACAGAGGGGCCAGGATAGAGATGAGTGATGTGGCGGATGGAAGCAAGGGAGGTTTCATAGGTTGGGCATCACATGGAGTGGGTGGGGAGGAGGGGGGAAGTGCGTTGCTCAGGGGGAGGGGGAGTGTTGGAAGTAAGAACGGTCTGCTGAGTGAGGAACTTGACAGCAGATCTTCACAGCAGCTGTGGTGTTGAGACTGTCACACATCTCCTTCTGGAATGTGCCTTTGCAAAGCAAGTCTGCAGAAAAATGCAGTGGTTTTTGTCTATGTTCTTCCTGAGCAGCACCGTGACACAGGATGCTGTGCTCTACGGCCTGTTCTCCGGGGCACACACCGAGATGGACATTGACTTCACTAGGAGGGCCATCAACTTGGTGAAAGGCGCTCTTTGGTCTGCCTGAAAATTGTTGGTCTTGCAGAACAAGGAGTTGGCCCTACCAAGTGTTGCAAACTAGCACCTCCCAAGGTCCAAGACTATGTGCTGAGGGACACACTTGGGCAGCCGCTGTCAGGACGCAGAGGCAAAAGACCACTGTCTGAGGCCCTCTTGTTGAAGTTATATGGTGGTCCGTTCAGTTATCGACCCTCCTGCTGCCTCAAGTACATGTAAATATGGTCTTGTTTGGTTTGTTTGGATAGGGTCAAACTCCAATGTTTGTTTCCTTGATATGCTACTGATCAGAACTGAACTGCATTTGTGACTCTCTATATATACAAAGATATTTTAATGTGTAAATTCTATTTCCGAAATTTAAAAAAAGAGGAACTAGACAGCAGGCAATGAATGCCAACAAGGTGACAAGCTGCCCAGAGGGTAGAATCTATTGTAGACGCCACATGGGGATGGACTTGTCTGTAGTGGGAGACAGTGAGGTCTGCAGATGCTGGAGATCAGAGTTAAGAGTGTGTTGCTGGAAAAGCACAACAGGTCAAGCAGCATCCGAGGAGCAGGAAAATCGACATTTAGGGCCAGAGCCCTTCATCAGGAATGCGGCTAGGAGCCTCAGGGGTGGAGAGATAATTGGCAGGGGGTGGGGCTGGGGGGAAGGTAGCTGAGAGTGCAATAGGTGGATGGAGGTGGGGGTAAAGGTGATAGGTTGGACAGGAGGGTGGAGCAGATAGGTGGGAAGGAAGATTGACAGGTGGGGCGGGTCATGAAGGTGGTGTGGTGGAGCTAATCCCATTTGGAATAGGTTAAGACCATTAAGTCTTTCTTTATAGGCCATTTAAGGGCCTCACAGAGAGATGGGAGCTGGAAGGACCCTGGGGAGATTCAGACAGAGGAGAGAAGGCCATGGCAGAGTTTGGGTACACCACCCACACCAGCCAATTAAATACCCTTCCTACCTGATCTCCTGGAGCAGACAGTTCCACCCATTAAAGCAGGCTGTAACTGTGGAGAGTTTCTGGTTTAGCGTTGTATGCTTGTAATGTGTGTCTGCCTGCATCAAATCCTATAAAATGCCCTCTTCCACCTTTCATTACTCAGAAATCTATAATAGAATAGAATAGTCTGGAAGGAATGATGGTAAGTGGAAGATTGTCCTTTATTTCATGGGGAATAAATATAGGGAGGTTTCACTAAAATTATGCAAAACACTAGTCAGGCAACATCTAGAATACTGTGTATGTTTGACCCCTCCCCCCCCCCCATCTATGAAAGGATAAAGAAAAGGTAAAATCACTATAGTCCCAGAGGATTGTAGGATTGTTCTCTAAAGTGTGTGAGAGAGATGAACAACTAGTGATGGTTGAACAGGAGGGTCACCGTGCCTCAGGAGAGGGGCAAGGATGGGATCTTCAGAGTAGCCTTACCTGGAATGCGAATTGGACCTGCCAGGACTAGGCGTCATGAAACAACCATCCAGCCAACTGAGCTAACAGGTACTGGAGACAATCCAGCACACATTCTCCAGTTTCATTCCGGCTATGAAGCGATTTTCCTGTGAGTAATTATCAGAGTTTAGAAGAATGAGAGGTGACTGTATTGAAATGTGCAAGATTCTTAGGGGGCATGTCAGACGAGTTGTGAGAAGGTTGGTTCCACTTATGGGAGACTCGACAAAAAAAGAGGGCATAATCTCAGAGTAAGGAAACGCACAACTGAGACAGACACGAGGAGGAGGAATACCTTCCCTCAGGTATTTAATTAGGAAGTTACGGGGGAAAAGACCAGAAAGTGGAGTTGATTGTCAAATCAGCCATGAAGAGCAGAGCAAACTCAATGGGCTGAAAGGCCTACTTCTGTTCCTCTGTCTCATGGTCTTAGACTCGAGAAGGTGTGATGGAGAGTCACTGGAATGAGAAACTTCAAATGCAAAGATAGGTTTGAAAAATTGTGTTTTCTCTTTTTAGAATAATGCAGACTGCCTTCAAAAGGAGAAAGTGAGGACTGCAGATGCTAGAGATCAGAGCTGAAAATGTGTTGCTCGAAAGGCGCAGCAGGTCAGGCGGCATCCAAGGAGCAGGAGAATCGACGTTTCGGGCATAAGCCCTTCTTCAGGAAACAAGATTCCTGAAGAAGGGCTCATGCCCGAAATGTCGATTCTCCTGCTCCTTGGATGCTGCCTGACCTGCTGCGCTTTTCCAGCAACACATTTTCAGCTTCAATAATTGAAAAGTCAACAAAGGCAAGCTCCAGGGTTAGATTAAGGTGAGTTGTTTTTAAAACAAAAGGGAGGTGGAGAGGTGATTTATAAATGAGGAACATCTTGGCACAGAGAATTGTGCAGCTCACTCCTGAGGCTAATGGTTGAGGCAACATTCAGGATGAAATTGGCTTTGGGAATAGGAATTAGAGGATTGTAACGTCAACTACATTCTCACATCGAGGGGTAAATACAGACTGGTTGGCCGAATAGCTCATTTTTGTGTTTTTAATTGCTTTATATTGCTATGTTAGCTTAATCCAAAGCCAGTAGGTGGTTTCTCAAATGGGAGTTTTATCTGTAGTTGAGAATTTAAAGTGGCCCGATCTGAAAGAGTATTGTTCATTTTAAGAGGTAATTTCTATCCTCAGTAATGAATATGAAAAGACAACATTTTGCACGCAGCTTGCAAATTAATACCCACGAGTGTTAATTAGGAGGATGGAAATGGATGCTTTGAGTGACATTCCAAGAATCCTTTGAGGGTGTTTCCCCTCAGAATCAATTCCGGCAAATACATTGTTCCTGCTCTTCTTACATTTTCAGAGACCTGGCTTCATAACAGGAGGAGAAGAAAGTGCACAGCATGTAAGATTAACTCTATTATTGTAGAGAAAAATGTCTGATCAAAGTCAGTGGCAAAAATGATTCTCACTCTACTTTCTAGAATGTTCTTAAAGAACAAGTGTATTTCCCTGCAATTAGCCTAAACCTTGTTCTGAGTAGTACGTTTTGATTAAACAAAGACAAGGTAGCGTTTGCAGTGATGCATCATCAGTACAACACCAAGATATAAGGGAGAGGGGAAGAAAATTAGGATCGCTAATAGGATGGAGGGGAGGAGAGATTAAATGAATGGCAGATCATTATTGCAGACTGGGAGCAGTGCTTGAGACCTCAACCTGCTGGAGTGGATATTGAGAATGGATGCTTGTAATTGAAAGATGAAGTGCTATCCTTTGAGTTTATGTTGAGATTCATTGAAAAAGTGTAGGAGGCTGACTACAGGGTCAAATTGGGAGTTGAACAGCGAATTTAAAAAGGCAAGCTTTGGTAGATTTATCAATGTCCATTCTGTAATTGAGCATGGTAGAATTAGAACTCACCATTTCGGGATGATTAGGTGTTTTACTGTATATCCTTTGATGGGATCTGGGTTTTGCAGCATCGATTGCCCATTCCTAATTACCCTTGAACTGGGCATCTTGCTAGGCTTTTTCAGAGGGCAGGGTGTCTACCACACTGCACTGGGTCCACAGTCACGTGTAGGCCAGAATGCGTAAAGATGGCAGATTCCTGTTAGGTTTTCACAACAATTGGCAACTGTTGTTCTGGCAATTCAAAAGATGTTTGATAAGGTACCACTTGTAAAGTTACTTAGTAAGGTAAGAGTCTGTGGTATTGGGGTCAGTATATTAGCATGGATAGAGGATTGGCTAAATAATAGAAGACAGGAAGTTGAGATAAGGGGGACATTTTCAGAATGGCAACTTTTAACTAATGGAGTGCCACAAGGATCAATGTTGGGGCCATACTTATTTACAACAATGACTTGGATGATGGAAGTGAAGTTGTGGAAGGCCTAAAGATGGACGGGAAGGCAAATAACGAGAATGTGACAGGGTCTCCAGAGGGAGGTAGACAGGTTGAGTGAAAACTTGGCAGATGGTTTATAATGTGGGGAAATATGAGGTTATTCATTTTGGCAGGAAGAGTCGAGGAGCTGTATATTATTTAAATAGAGAAAGCTGCAGTGCAGAGGATTTGGGGTCCTCATTTATGAATAAAATAGCATCCAAATTTAGCAGGTAATTCGAAAGACAAATGGAATGTTGACATTTATTTCAAAGGGAATGGACTATAAAAATCTGTCTAAAACTATGGAAGGCACAAGTCAGACCACAGCTGGAGCAATTTTGTTCCGCTTATCGAAGGCAAGGTATAATGGCATTGGAGGCAGTCCAGAGAAGGTTCACTAGGCTGCTACCAGGTATGACCTGTACCCTTTGGGCTTTAGGAGAATGAGAGCAGACCTGATTAGAATATAGAAGGTTCTTAGGGGGCTTGAGAGCGTAGGCATGAAGGAGATTATTTCCCATTGTGGGGAAGTTAGGAATAGAGGGCATAATCTCAGAGTAAGTAGTCTCCAATTTAAGATCAAGAATAAGATGGATTGTTTTCTCTGAAGGTAGTGGATCTGTGGAATAATTTACCGCAGAGGGCTGCAGAGGCTGGATTGTTAAGTATATTCAAGGTTGAAAAAGACTGACTTTGGATCAGGAGAGTGGAGGAGTATCAGACCAGCCCCATGGTCTCATCAAATGACAGAGTAGACGCAAAGGGCCAAATGGCCTACTTCTGCTCCTACATCTGGAGGGGGACAAATTTCCTGATTGCAATTTGGCCATTACCATTGAGTGAACCAGATGGTGTTTTAAAACAATGAGTAATGCTTTCATGATTGCCATTTATGAGACCAGCTTTCAATATAATTTTCTTTTCATTGAATTTCAACTTCACAAGGTGCAACAGTGGGATTTCAGTAGATATCTGCAGAACAATATCCTAGGCCTCTGGATTACTGGTCCCATGACACTACCACTACACCAACATTGGCGCCTTCCCATATTAGCACAACTTTCTCAAAAGGCATGTAATGAATATATGACAAATCAGGAGGGAATGGGGGTGGACAATGTTGTATTGTCACCACTCCCCCAGTTCGGTGTAAATTCTGGGCCCCTTACAAGAAGGCAAGTTCATCTCTGTTCGAATCACTCTCCAAACTACAGCAAACAAAAGACAATCTAGTCAGCATCACATCGCTATTTCTACGTGCAAATTGGCTGCCGTGATTCCTAAATTGCAAACAACAGTGCCTGCATTTCCAAACAAGCACCATTTACTGCAAAATGCCTTTGCAAGTCCTGGGGTTGTGTGAGGCACCATGTCAATGCAAGTGTGTCTTTTCCCCATCTACCAGTGCCACACAGTGGCGATCAAGGGCAGGATTGCGATCGTTTACTTTTCCGAGAGCATGTAAACCACAAGAACAAGGCTTCAAGGATTCAGAAACGTCTGCTGAACCCTAAAATTGCGCATCGAGTCAAAAAAGAAAGCTGAAGCTATTTTTTTATAAGAAAGGAAAACAGAACCGAAAATTGCTGGAGATTGGCAAACCTGAGCCCACCCTAAACATGTCTTTGCTGAGAGTAATAGAGTTATACAGCACGGAAACAGACCCTTTGCTCCAACTCGTCCAGGCTGACCAGATATCCTATATTAATATAGTCCCATTTGCCAGCATTTGGCCCATATCCCTCTAAACCCTTCCTGTTCATGTACCCATCCTCTTAAATGTTGTAATTCTACCCACCATCACCTCTTCTTTTGGCAGCTCGTTCCATACACGCACCACCCTCTGTATGAAAAAGATGCTCCTGAGGTCCCTTTTCAATCTTTCCTCTCTCACCTTAAACCTATGCCCTCTAGTTTTGGCCTCCCCTACCCTGGGGAAAAGACCTTGGCTAGTCACCCTATCCATGCCCCTCATCATTTTATAAACCTCAATAAGGTCATCCTTCAGCCTCCGACGGTCCAGGGAAAATAGCCCCAGCTTATTCAGCCTCTCCCTCTACAGGTAATTCTTCTATAATGTGATGGTTGTATTCTTGCACAACGCCACATTATAGAAAAATCGCACTTTAGAAACAACGCTTGAAGTGTGGGCACTGTAACCACATCACAGCCAACATATGTTTTAAAGGTTCACACTTTAGAAGCAGTGTCCCCAATTTGTCGACCTATTATCGTGAATTATTTACGTTTTGCGGAGGGTGGGGGCAAGCGGGCATTTCAGGTTGCGATGATAAATAGTTTAGAGCACAAAGGAATTCTCTCCATTGCTCCCCAATTTTCTTACCAATTGTTTCCCACCAACATTCTCTGGTTACCAACCCATTGGAAATGGTATCACCCCATTTAGCATTGAACATTCCCTCATGACTTTGTATACACGTATTCATTCTCCCCTTGGCCTCCCCTGCTCAAGACAGCACAACTTCAGTTTGTATACACCCCTAGACTGAGACTGATTTTCTTTTTAAAAACGCATTTGTTGTCTTAATGTTCGATGTCGGGGTCACGTAGATGATAGTTGTGTCAGCCCCAGTAGATAACCTAGCATTGGAATTCATTATTTAGCATTAGCTAAAGGTATCCAATGGATGGTTTTAACGTCAGCATTTTCATTGGGGTGGGGTGGTCTTGTTCATCAGAAGCACTGAAATAGGGTACAGAGTCCATCAGGTGTATAGACTATTAAAATGGTTGCTTTTGTGTCATCTTGCCATGTTCCAGGTGAAGCTCCACACAATGTGTCTGCCAAACTGGAGGTCTCTTCCTACGCAGATGGTACCTCAGCCTAGCCCAGCTGGTTCACTCCATGCTTCTGAATTAAAGCCTTGTATTGTCACACATGACCCAGTCTATCGGTTAAGCTGGTGTGGGCTCCCTCGCATTAATCCTGCGATATGAATAATATGTCGTACATCGATGTATCTTCCCTAACGCCCTGCAATATTTCGATGCAGAAACTTAAAAGTCTTTCCATGCAATTCAATGTTTTTCATTTTGAAAGCAAGACTCAGTCTTTCAGTATTCTGGAGAGTGCCTTGCCTGTTCAAGACCCTTTACAATCACTGTTTTTTGATTTGGCACATTTTTCAATTTTTGTATTGCCACCCCACACTTCATCCTATCTGAAAGTTTATCACTGCAGCTTCCCCTACATAGTTATGATGGATTAAAACACTTGAGTACATCGATTCTCTAATGTATTTTTATTGAAGAGCTTATTTTCAAATAAACCTTTAATTACAGACATTTTAACACTGTTTAATATTCACAATACTCAGATAAAACAAAGAACTGTGGATGCTGGAGATCTCGTTTTTCACAATGCCCTTTCCATTTGACCGATACATATTGCCAAAATCTGTTTGAATAAACCCTCGCTTTCTTTTAAACAGAACTGAATTCACCTGGTGGCCCATCACCAATCCCCCTCGTGGTGATTGTGTCCTATCCCAGTCAAGGTCCCTCCACCCACCCCTCCTTCTAAAAAAATTTGCTCCTCTGCTGTGCCATCCCTCTAGCCTCTCCTTTGCAATCCAGCCCTCACTCATGTGAGACCCCCAAACTTCTCCAGTCCGAGCTCCATTCCTGTTCCATGGGACACAACATAGCACCTCCCCATCACCAGCAGTGAGCAGTGCTCATGACCAAGCTGTTGGAACTGGAGTGCTGACTGCCAATCTGGAATATCCGGGTACTCCCTGACGTGGGACTTCCTCCTTGGCGACGGTGGGTTATCCTGGGGCATTCATGTCACTTACAGTGGGTACTGTCAAGTGAACTGAGACAGCCCTCTGAACTGAGACAGCCAGTCCACTTACCAATGTATATGTCGTACCCACAGTAGTGTCAGCTTGCAATCCATCCCCCTCACTCCCACCCACCCTCCACCTTGGAGTGAGGGTCCCAATTTGAAAATTCCTGCACTTTTCCTCTCTGCTTCTTCCCAAGGGGAACACATTTTGAATTGCAGGTTCCTTAATAGAATAAAATTTAGAATATCCTCTATTGGCACGGGACAATATGGGAAGATTAGATTAGATTCCCCTACAGTGTGGAAACAGGCCCTTCAGCCTGACCAGTCCACACCGACCCTCCGAAGAGTAACCCACCCAGACCCATTTCCCCTCTGACTAATGCACCTAACACTATGGACAATTCAGCATGGCCAATCCACCTGACCTCCACATCTTTTGGACTGTGGGAGGAAACTGGAGCACCCAGAGGAAACCCTTACAGACATGGGGAGAATGTGCAAACTCTACACAGACGATCACCCGAGACTGGAATTGAACCTGGGACCTGGTGCTGTGAGGCAGCAGTGCTAACCACTGAGCCACTCTACCACCGAAATTATCGTCACGAGCACATATCAGACATGCTCTGAGATTGGTTTGTGAACTCAGGGATTTGTCTGGATGTCTTATTAGCTTCCCTTTTCATTATTGAGTGCTTCACTCTAAAAGCAACCAGCAGCCCAGCTTTAATGTTTTAAATAAGATGAAAATTTGTTGGACAACGATATTGCAGCTTTACTTTAGTGAAAAGTGATAACGTTATTAGCTAAAATACTGGTGCAAAGATTGAAAGTAAATTAGGACATGCATGAAGATAAAAGTAAGATCAGTCCTTGTTGTAGGCCTGGCTTGCTTGATTCCTGGTTCTTTTTCTGAAGTGAAGGGGATGTAAACTTGAAGTTGGCTTTGGCAACTGTGGCAGCTTCTGTGGCCTAATAGTTGGAGGTTGCTCCCACAGTTGAACTGAACTGAACAGAACAGAACCTGGCAATGAGTGGAAGGCTCCTTTGTTGGAGCAGTGGTAGCTTGGCTTCAATATCGGATCCCTGGATGCCTCCATCCATCACCCTGTTGAGAAGTAGTTGGCTCTTGAAATGGCTGTTTCCAGCCAGCTTTATCACAATCAAACAAAATGGCTGTAAATGTTAGGGCCACAAAGCAAAACCAACTGTGTTGAAAATCCTTGCCATCTCCTGTCAAACGCAACAGAGGCTTTTGAATCTTCACTCCCTTTGAGGGATCAATGGGCAGTCCCGGAACCCTTGGATTATTTATAGGCCTTTTGTGGTTGGCACTTAAGATGCCACAGTCTAATTGTCCACTTCGGGCTACAGTTGAATCCACAAGAGAAGTCATGTAGCTTGGGCAAGGGATTGTGGAATTTTGAAATATTCCTTGATCCATTTTGAAGACAATTTAGCTGGATTTACAACTGCACTTTTGTGATATTTTGTTTAGTCTTGGAAAACATTGGAGAATCGCACAGTCGTGTGAGTGTCTACTCTCTAAAGTGTCACACTCCTGGGAAAAGTTGAAAAGAAAGTAGAAGTTGCATTACCTTCCTTTGTGACTGCAGGACATCCCAATGCGCTTTGAAGACACTTGTGTAGGGAAACATGGCAGCCATTTTGTGCACATTAGCTCCCACAGGCAGTAATGTGATAATGTAGCTGTCTCTCAGTGATCATGAATCATCCAATTAATCCTTATCATTAAAACCAATCCTCAACTCTCCTTCTGCTGCAACTCTTATTGTCATTCTATTTTCTCTCTCTCACCACCCCCCTTCCTGTGCTCTCTTCTGCAGTCCCTCTATCTTTTGCTAGGAGTCTGTATTTATCCGTCGCTGTGCAGCTTTGCAATGTTTTCCCTTGATTTGCATCGATTCCCCTGATTCCTCGTCTCTGTCTTCCTGTGTGTTCAGTCTAGAAGGTAGTGGATGGGGTGGGTGACTGGGTGATCTGTGCTGATGCAGGTTAAGTTACTCCCCTTCTCCCTGCCCACAACTTACCATTGCCCTCAGCCTGTGCCAATCTCTCGCTCCTTATGTGTGCTCTCTTCCCTTCTCACCCCATATCAATTTGTTAGTAAAGAAACTCAATTAAAATCAAAACAGTTATCTCTCAGCCTGATAAACCCAGACCATTACATTCTGATAACTTTTCACACATTCAGTTCATTACAGTGTTGTTGATGCAAAACCATTAATTTTCTTAGTGATCTTTTTCTCAGTCTCCTTGTTAACCTGGTTCTTTTTCACCTCCTTAATTCCTGTATCAATCTGTCGCTCCTCCTAACTGCCTTTTTCCCTGTGTACTTGCGCATTAATTCACTTTTTTTTTCCCGCATCCAATCAAAAGGAAAATCAACTTTGAAAAATGGGGGCAGAAACTTTTTCATATAACAGAGTAATACATAGCTAGTTAGAGATGGGAAACACAAAGACTTAAACAAGGATCTAACAAGGTAAATGCAAATTGATTTGACAGTTTTGCAAGCAAAAACTAACTTACTTATAAAGAATCCTCTGTCCCTAAAGCTTTATAAAGTGGAAATATGGTTTGAAAAATACATGTTGAACATGATTTTGATTTGCAGATATTCTCATATAATTACTTTTAAAAATGTACCATACTTCCCACTCTCCAACACAATACAGAGTAAGCAGGAAGAACCATTAACCCTTGCTAAAGGGATCATTGACTAGGGCTCATAAAATTAAGGGAAGGGCCTTGGAGAAGGTTTAGAGGTTAAGGTTTAGAGAAGATGTGAGGAAAAACATTTTCACCCACTGGGTGGTGGGAATCCTGAATTCACAGCCCATAACGGTGGTAGAGACAGAAAACCTCATAACTTTTAAGAAGTATTTAGATGTCCACTTGCAGTGACAGGAATGCTGGGCGAAAGACCAACTGCTGCAAAATGGAATTAGAATAGCTAGGTAGTTGTTCTTGACCAGTGCAGACTTGATGGGGTGAAGGGCTTTTTCCTGTGCTGTTAGATCTCGATGACAATGGCAGTGCAGAGTAGAAATCAAAATCAAATCTATTTTAGGCGGACAAGAAAAAAGATTGGAATGGAAATTGTGTCAGAGAGAGGAGCAGAACTTCTTCAAGTTGGACATGGCCTAGTAGAGAAATGGCAGAATGGTTCTGAGAAAAACGACCCAAAACGTTAACTCTGATTTCTCTCCATGCTGCCAGACCTGCTGAGCTATTCCAGTGATTTCTGTTTTAGTTCCAATTGTATTTTCAGCAAGTTTACTCAATTCTTGGGGTATGATCTTCAGAGATACTGATGTCATAGAGTCATAGAGATGTACAGCATGGAAACAGACCCTTCGGTCCAACCCGTCCATGCCGACCAGATATCCCAATCCAATCTAGTCCCTCCAAACCCTTCCTATTCATATACCCAACCAAATGCCTCTTAAGTGTTGCAATTGTACCAGCCTCCACCACATCCTCTGGCAGCTCATTCCATACACGTACCACCCTCTGCGTGAAAAAGTTGCCCCTTAGGTCTCTTTGATATCTTTCCCCTCTCACCCTAAACCTATGCCCTCTAGTTCTGGACTCCCCGACCCCTGGGAAAA
Source organism: Chiloscyllium plagiosum (assembly GCF_037043375.1). Taxonomy (NCBI): domain Eukaryota; kingdom Metazoa; phylum Chordata; class Chondrichthyes; order Orectolobiformes; family Hemiscylliidae; genus Chiloscyllium; species Chiloscyllium plagiosum. The sequence goes on from NW_028270145.1 coordinate 34,416,709, forward strand.
GACTTTGTCTATTTACCCTATCCATGCCCCTCATAATTTTGTAAACCTCTAAAAGGTCACCTCCGACGCTCCAGGGAAAACAGCCCCAGCCTGGTCAGCCTCTCCCTGTAGCTCAGATCCTCCAACCCTGGCAACATCCTTGTAAATCTTTTCTGAACCCTTTCAAGTTTCTTCTGGTGCCTCTTTCAAACACCCGGTCTTCATGATGGATGTTAAACTTTCCTGCTGTGAGGAAAACAACTTTAGTTTGCTCCCGCACCAATATCAGACTGGATTGTGACCAGGATTTGGAATTCCAACCTGCTGAGCCCCATCAGTTTGCCCCAACTGTTGCTTGTTCTTCATCAGCAAATTGAGTACAGGCCAAGGGACCTTCCAGTGCATGTGCTTTCATCACTGCACTACACGCCTGTTTCCCTCTTAAATTGCAGTAAAAGTGTAGGGGGAAATCCAGGTCTGACTGGCATTTCCACTGCTCCCCATGCTGAACTGCAGAGGTCACTGACCCACCGTGTTGCTGCTCAGGCTGGTTTTGTGCAGCTTCTCAAGCTGGTGACTGGCAAGGTTTTCGGGGCAAACAGCTGAAGCCACCCGCATGAGTCCATGCATCCATCGCTGAAATCTACGTTGCTCATCATTGTGACACCCGCTTTGATAAGTTGACGACTCAGTGCTGATGAAGAAAGATGCTCACAATCTGTTTGCAAGGTCTACAAGGACTCTGTGTCAATCATGTCGATTGCACGTTGTGATGGTGTCATTGCACCATCTCTTCTTCCCTTGCTAAATCTGCTTCAGGCTTGTATGTCTACCCAACTGGCACTAATGTCAGCGCAGGCGTGCCAAGCAGCTGGATACTTGGCTGTTCTAATGGAACCAGTTGAGGTGCTAGGTGCCTATGAAAAGTATAGGTGGCCTCCAGTATTTGGTGCAGAGAGGGAAATATTGGCAAAGAAACATTCCTGTCTGAAACGTGATATCACCATGATCTGCCTCTGCCTCAGTCCATCTGCAATATAAACCCTCCTAAAATGCTTTGTTACCTCCAGATGTGGCTGTTGACCCATCAGGCCTATGCTTACTCATCAACATTGACTCCTACATTGCACCTACAGTGTTTGACCACACCACTATTTTAAAATGGCCTGCGGCTTCCTTCCTTCCTCCTCTAGCCCTACAGCCCTTTTGCGATCTCTGTGCGTCTCCCACTCCGCTGTGACCCTGGACTTAATTGCTCCACCTTCGGTGTTCACGTCTTCATCAGTATTCCTAGACTCTGGAATTGACTGTGTAGACCTTATCGCTTCTGACGCTCTGTTTCCTTTTTTGTTCAGAAAGACCCTGCTTATAGCCGACCACTTTAGCCAAACTTTCGATTCTAAAAATCTCTAAAACAAGCCACTGTGTCAAATTCCATCTGTTCCTGTCATGCTCCTTGGATTTTCTTATTCTTATGTTGTTGAAATAACTTATGTTTTTCCTCACGGGTTTCATTTTAACTGACTAAGTTACTGTCATTCAAACAGTGCACCATACACAAGTACAAAAAAATCATTGAGCACTGATGCAAAGATGTGCCGGCACCATGTTGATGTATAAACAGAGGCGTTGCGTGAAATAAAATGCAAAATCTCACCTCTATGCTAGCATACACTCCATCACTCCAAACCTGCATGCTCCAATGCTCTAATGTCTGGCCTCCTGTCTCCCATTCTCAGTAGACACCACCCCATCCAAAACCCTGCTCCAGTAAAGTCCTGGCTGCAAATCGCCCATGTACCAGCTGATCAATCTTTACTTCATTTCCGTCAGCCGGTGCCTGTCCCTCGGACTCTGGCCTCTAGGTCTCACATTTCTCTCAATCCCATAACCTGGAATTCTTCTCGCAACCGCTTCACTCTTCCACTTCCCGCTAAGTTGTTTCCAAGAGTTTTTGATATCCTTCCTGGTTGGGACAGTGGAAACAGTGGTTAGCACTGCTGCCTCACAGCACTCGGGACATGGGTTCAATTCCAGCCTTGGCTGACTGTCTGTGTGGAGTTTGCTCATTCTCCCCCATGTCTGTGTGGGTTTCTTCCCATAGTCCAATGATGTGAAGGCCAGGTGGATTAGCCATGCTAAATTGCACATAGTGTTCAGGGGTGTATAGGCTAGGTGGATTAGCCATGGTTAATGTTGGATTGCAGGTTTAGGGTAGGGGGACTGGTCCTGAGTCCGATGATTGGTGCAAACTCAATTGGCTATATGGCCTCTTTTGACACTGTAGTGATTTATGAGTGAGTTGTCCACTTTGGTCTTAGCCCACGCCCTGTATGCTGCAGGGAGGGTGATGAAGCTGGGCACGATAAAGCTCAGGACATTCAGAGTCTTTCATCCCAAAGTACTTCCCAGCCACTGAAGATGGTATTTGGTAAGGAGGGCTAGGTGGATTAGCCATAATAAATGCAGGAATGGGTTGGATCTGGGTGGGATGCTGTTTGGAGGGTCAGTGCAGACTTGATCGGCTGAACTGCCTCTATCTTTCTGCATCAGAGATTCTAAGATGCTTTGTTGAAGTGTTTACCCACTACTCGTGAAGACGCTCTTGGCTGAGTATGAGTTTTCCCTCATATTATGTAAAGCATACATTTCCTATCACTTTTCCCATCCCTTTTTCATTAATAGGCTTTGTTATCAATAATAAAAGTGATGTTGAATTATGCCCCCTGTTATTCACCACAAGCATTCTTTTTTCTCCTTTATTCTATGGCAGGATGTGGGTGTTGCTGCCAAAGCCAACATTTAATGTCCACCCATCAGTACTCTTGAATTGAATGGTTTAGAACATAGAACACAGAACAGTACGGCACACTACAGGCAGTTCAGCCGAGCATTTATCTTAACCTAAGATCAAACTAACCTACACACCCCTCAACTTACTGCCGCCCATGTGCTTGTCCAGCAGTCGCTTGAATGTCCCTAATGTCTCTGATTCTTCTACCACTGCTGGCAATGCATTCCATGCACCCACCACTCTCTGCATAAAGAACCTACCTCTGACATCTCCCCTATATCTTGTTCCAATTATCTAAAAATTATGACCCCTCTTGACAGCCATTTCTGCCCTGGGGAAAAGTCTCTGGCTAGCTATTTATCTATGTCTCTCATTACTTGTACATCTCTATCGAGTTACCTCTCTTCCTTCTTCTCTCCAATGTGCAAACCCCTAGCTCACTTAACCTCTCTTCATAAGAAAAGCCCTCCAATCCAGGCAGCATCCCGGGAAATCTCTATAGCATCTACATTCTTTGTATAATGAGGCGACCAGACTGGTCACAATATTCCAAGAGTGGTCTAACCTGGAATCTATAGAGCTGCAGCAAAACCTCATAGCGCTTACACTCAGTCCCCCTGTTAATGAAAGCCAATACACCATATACCTTCTTAACAACCCTATCAACTTGGGTGGCAACTTTGAGGGAACCCCAAGATCCTGCTTTCCTCCACACTGCCAAGAATCCTGTCTTTAACCCTATATTCAGCATTCAAATTCGACATTCCAAAATGAATCACTTCACATTTATCCAGGTTGAACTCCATCTGCCACTCTTCAGCCAAGCCCTGCATCCTGTCAATTTCTTGTTGTAGCCTACAACAGCCTTCGATAATATCTACAACACAACTGACCTTTGTGTCATTGGCAAACTTACTAACCCACCCTCCAACTTCTTCATCCAAGTCATTTATAAAAACTACAAAGAGCAGAGGCCCAAAAACAGATCCCCGTGGGGCATCACTGGTCACTGGTGGAATACTTTCAATCAATTACCACTCGCTGTCTTCTTTCAGCCAGCCAATTCTGTATCCAGACAGCCACATTTCCCTGTATCCTATACCTCCTAACTTTCTAAATGAGCCTACCATGGGAACCTTATCAAAAACCTTACTGAAATCCATATACGCCATGTCCACTGCTTGACCTTTGTCAACATATCACGTCACATCCTCAAAGTACTCAATCAGGCTTGTGAGGCATGACCTGCCCCTCACAAAGCCATGCTGATTATCTTTAATCAAACTATGTTTTCCAAATAGACATAAATCCTATCTCTCAGAGTCCTTTCCAGTTCCTTGCTGATCACAGATATAAGACTGACTGGTCTGTAATTCCCAGGGATTTCCCTATTCTCTTTCTTGAACAGAGGAACAACATTTGCCTCCCTCCAATCACCCAATACTACTGCCGTGGAAAGTGAGGATGCAAAGATCATTGCCAGAGGCACAGCAATCTCATTCCTCGCTTCCCGCAGTAACCTTGGATATATCTGGTCTGGTCCTGGGGACCTATCTGTCTTGGTGCTTCCCAGAACTTCCAGCACTTGCACTTCCTTCATATCAATCTGTTCAAGCCTGTTACCCTGGTCCATGGTGTTCTCACTTTCAACAAGGTCCCTCTCTCTAGTGAATACTGAAGCAAAAATCTCATATAGGGCATCCCCAACCTCTTCAGACTTCAGGCACAAGTTCCCTCCACTATCCCTGATCAGCCCTACCCTCTCTCTGATCATTCTTTTATTCCTCACATAAGTGTAGAATGCCTTTGGGTTTTATCTAATCCTTCCTGCCAATGCTTTTTCGTGTCCCCTCCAAGCTCTCTTCAGTCCATTTTTTAGTTCTTTCCTAGCTACCCTCTAATCCTCTAAAGCTGTGCCAGATCCTTGCTTCCTCAACCTTAAGTAAGCTTCCTTCTTCATCTTGATGAGAGGCTCCTCTTCTCTTGTCATCCAACGCTCCTTCACCTTACCATTCCTTGTCTCAGTGGGGAGAAAGTGAGGACTACAGATGCTGGAGATCAGAGCTGAAAATGTGTTGCTGGAAAAGCGCAGCAGGTCAGGCAGCATCCAAGGAGCAGGAGAATCGAAGAAGGGCTCATGCCCGAAACGTCGATTCTCCTGCTCCTTGGATGCTGCCTGACCTGCTGCGCTTTTCCAGCAACACATTTTCAGCTTGTCTCAGTGGGACAAAGTTATCCAACACTCACAACAAGTGCTCCTTAACCATCCTGCACATTTCTGTTGTGCATTTCCCATAGAACAATTGTTCCCAATTTATATTCCACAGTTCCTGTCTAATAGCAGTATAGTTTCCTCTCCCCTCCTCTAGTTAAATACCTTCCCATACTGTCTGTTCCTATCCTTCTCTGTGGCTTTGGTAAAGGTGAATGTGGTCACTGTCACCGAAATGCTCTCCCACCGAGAGATCTGACTCCTGGTCTGGCTCATTGCCCAGCACCAAATCCAATATGGCCTCCCCCCAGACGGCCTATCTCCATATTGAATCAGGAATCCTTCCTGGACACACCTGACAAAATCAGCTCCATCCAGATCATCTGGACCAAGGAGGTTCCAATCAATATTGGGGAAGTTGAAGTCACCCATAACAACAACTGTTACATCTGCACCTTTTGCTGGGCTATTTCAGAGGGCAGTTAGGAGACAAACACATTGCCATAGGTCTAGAGCCACAGGTCAGGACAACAGATTTCCTTCCCTAAAGTACATTAGTGAACTAGTTTTAGTGAACTATGGCTAGTTTTGGTCATCGTCATCGTCACCATCAGGGAGACTAGCTTTATACTCCAGATTTATGAACTATTTCAAATTTCACTCGCTGATGTCGTGGGATTTGAACCCATGTGCATTGCTTGTGAAGTGACATGACAGATTGTATCAATTTTGTGGTTCCAGGCTCATTCCAGCAACTGGAACATATCATCCTGGCTAAGCAATCCCAGTGCAGTATTGAGGAAGCACTGGGTATGTCAGAGACACCATTTCATGGATGAAATATGAAACCAAGGCTTCTTTTGCCCTTTTAAAATCCTTGATCGCCCTGAAGAAGTGTAGGAGCACTTACCCTGGTGTCATGCCAAAATTTATCCTTCGACCAAGATTGCACGACAAATTATTGGGTCATTTGTTGTTTGTGGGAATTGGCTGTGTCTAAATTGGCTGCCTTGTTTTGTACATTGCAACAATAGCAAGTACTACACTGACTGTGAAGCACACGGGACGTGCTGAGGGTGGGCAGGATGCTATCGAAATGCAAGTCTTTTGTGTTAAGTTGTGCAGTTCCAGATGGCAGTGAGCTCTCACAAGAAAGGGGCTGCCGTAAAATCAGATCATTGTGGAGAGTACTGAAGCAAGTTCTTGGAATAAATAGTCTTCATAAAAAAATAAACAAAAATGAATAAAACTGACATTCTATGACAAAATGCGTTATGAAAAGAAATGGAATGTGATGTTTGCTGCCTCTGTTGAGTCACACTATAACCCCCACAGCAACATTCTCATTTGTGAGTTATGTCTGCCTCACTCATGGAAATAAAAATGATATTTCAATGCGCTCTGTGAAATGTATTGTCTGTTTACAGAATTCAGGAAGAGTGTTCATGCTGTGACTATTTTACTTAAAGTGGAAAAGCGTTTGTTTGCCAAGCAAAGATTTATACGAGCATGAGGCATCAGTTTTGGTGCATATGCTGCAGAGGTCCATGTAACCCAGGTGGAGCAGGTTTTATCTGCATTGTTTCTTGTAATCCACTTCTTTTTATTCCTCATTCACTACTCTGCTCGCTTATGTCACTCTGCCTGTAAGACACACTTGTTTCTTACAAAAGCAAAAAGGAAATGCAGCAAGTGGAAAAAGAAATCTCACAGGATAATAAAAAGGAGACAACTGGTTTCATGTTAAAATCAACAACTTGAAGAAATTTGGGAGGCTATTTCTTTCAAACACTGCCTGGCATACATTCGCCAGATATTGGTTATCAAATGAATCAACTGAGGCCACAGTTCCAGGTTCCCGAATGCAGAGGATGGGTATTTGCATCAGTCATTTGTTTACTGTCAGGTGAGAATTAAATGTGGGTGAATGGCTTACGAGGGATAGTCCATTTGCAGGGAACAAGAGTTTGCCAAGTTTATCGTATAAAGGATTCAAATGATTCAAATCTGAGAGTTATGCTGATGAGCAAGGTGGGCTGATTAAATCCGATAAGATCTGATTGTACAATCGGTGTGACATTAAGTGGCTGTTATTCGGCAAACATGCCTTGGTGGAAGCCGTAATAAATGAGATTGATTGTGGGTCTAGCTCGCACTGATCTTTTTCTCAGGTAACTGGCTGTTTATTCAGGCAGACCTAAACCATGCAGCTACAACTGGCTGTGACCTTTGCTGGCAAACCTTCCACAGTTCCGTCCCATAACTTCAAAAGCTCACTCCTGAACATGTTGAGCCCCATAAGTAACCTGAAGAAGGGCTCATGCCTAAAACATCGATTCTGCTGCTCCTTGGATGCTGCCTGATCTGCTGCGCTTTTCCAGCAACACATTTTCAACTCTGATCTCCAGCATCTGCAGTCCTCACTTTTTCCCCCATAAGTAACCTCAGGCTTGGCCACGTGAACCTTGACCCTGAACACTGGGCGGACTGCTGGCTTGGCGCTGGCAATACAGCCCACGCTGTACCCAGCAGATGTCACAGGCCCATATTGGGCTGACATATTCCTGGAGGTTTCAAAGCCTGAAGCCTTGCCTCAAACCACCCCTCACTCCAACCCCTTTGGTCATCCTCCAGAGCCGTTTGGAAGTTGGCCAACCTCGTTGTTAGCCAATTGTCTTCGGCCTGACTTTTCAACCCCACCCCCCACCCTCCCCCTCCCCCATCCCCCCCATCACGATAATCCTTTGTAACCAATAAATGAGAATGTTTGAAGAAACCTAGGGGAAAACAAATCGAAATCCCTACCCCGATTGTTCCCCAGGATTGGACGTCATAGTGCCTCGGATTGATCCCTATTCCCTGGTGACCCTACTTGCTACTTTCAATCAATGAGGCCTAAATACAGTGAGCTTAACTGCAGCATTCAGGTTAGCTCAAGGCAAGTGAGTGATTTACAATCATAGAAACAGGAATAGGCCAGTTGGCCCTTTGAGCCTCAGTATCCTGTTCCTGCTTTCTCCCTGTACCCCTTGATTCCTTTCACCCTTGGGATCATACCAAATGCCTACTTGAAGATGTTCAATGTTTTGGCCTCAGCCTGTGGCAGAGAATTCCACAGGCTCACCATTCACTTGGTCGAGAAATTTCTCCTCTCCTCTGCATGACTGTCCTGGCGCCCTGCCTTAACTCAGATAAAAACCTCACTGCCTCCAAAAGAAGGTAATCGTTCACGTACATCTGTAAAGATATTCAGTCAATACTTCCTTACCGATAAATCCATTCCATTTTCAAAGGGCACCTATATGTTGGGGTAGCTTGTGCCTGCTGGGCGTTTGAAATGCTTCCTGCTTGCACTCACAGTCAGGATTGTCTCAAACGTACAGAAAATGTGCAGCATAATCTCAAGTTGAGAGTATTCTTTTCCTTGCTTTATCCTCCACCACAACATTTACTCACCTGCACAGGGCCATGGAGCGACCCTGCAGAGTTTGGTAGGCTGGGCCCTCTGCTTTTCATTGTGCTGGATATTTTGGAAGCCTAGTGTTGGCACATTGCTCCATTGTTGCTGCATGCAAAACGAAGCCGCAGCTTTTTTTTTTCGAGAACGATCCTTTAATTTTCTGTTCAGAATCCAGAAGCTGTTTTGTTGCAAATTGAGTCCGACTGCATCCAATTTTCTTTGATAAGCTACACTGATTGAATCATATTAATGCTCCATCTTGGTCGTTGCTTCTGCCTGTTCGCTGATCAGCACAGATTGATACAAACCACTACTGTTCATTCAGTAATGGTATTGAGAATATCATTTGCTCTGTCCTTAGTTCTCTTTGTAAACAAACCCGCAAATATGGTGGTCACAGCTTTTCTTTCCAAGTCATCTCCAAAATCTCAACAAGCTCCTTCCAGTGATGAATGTTACTGTCTTATCAAGGTCAGTCAGAGAAGCCCTTTTGCATATCCCATAAATTTTACCCATGTGCCACTGATATGAGATTAATGTAATGGCGCTGAAGCAAGCATTGAGGCTTGTCTTAATTATGCTAAGGTTGCTGGTTCACGTTTCTCTTCATCTGTCTCTTGCTTTAGGGAACACTAAACATTGTGTCATTATATTGTCTGTTCCACCACAATGGCAGCCTCATTTACAAAGTCATCAGATGCCTTATGACCTGTGTCATCTAATAAATAAGTGACAGAGTTTTCAAACATACCGGGGGTGGGAGCAAGAAAGTGGCATATTGTCATGACCTTGGTGCACGTTCTAAGACAGAGGAAGCCTCAACAATCCCTTTGTTGGAAGATTTGGTGACTACAGCACTCTTGTGTTGTGGCTTTTCACAGATGCTGACGTTCAGCGTTTGGAAAGCAAGGCAGTAAGCCTGCATATTTTTAGCACCTGCCTAAAGGATGCATGTGTTTAAAAACAGAGCACTTCTCTGCAGCTAAACTTCACGGACAAGCCTATAGGGAACAATTATGGTTGTAAAGCAGTATATCCAACATATTGCTTCAACATTGATTCTGTCGGTCTTAATGTTTTATTTGGCCAACTCTTTCTTTTCCCATTACACCTTCTGCTTGATTCTGAAATTAACACAGACTATAGTTAGAACAATGGAATATTGAACACGTTGAGCTTGCAGTTCAGTAACAAAAGGACTAATGACTAATAGCCTGGGTACTTGCATATAAATTACATATCTAATTCATTTTCAGAAGAAGGAAGGGTCATTCTAATCGTGTCATGTGGCTATATGCCTCTTTCTAAGAGATAGCAATTTTGTCCCTCATTCATGTTTGACGTCAACAATGAAATTGTGCTTTTATATATCCTGGCCTCCTTAAACCTTTGGCAAGAAGAAGCAGCTGGGACAATGTGGCTGGGGGACTGTAGATAAGTGATGTTGGTGGGTGGATACTTACACAATAAGCAGTTAGGTGTACGGGTCTTTAGGTCAGATTCCCTCAGTTTCACAAGATTCATCCTGTTTTCTGGACTGTTAAAGTTAATGCTGCAGTGGGATGAGATAATATCACATCTGCGGCAATTACAATATGAATGTAAATGAATCTCGTGCAGATTAATGCTTGGGCTGTCATTGTGCAGTTAAGTGTCAGACCCGTGTATGACTTTGCTGACTTTGCAGTTGGAAACAGAAGAAAGGACATTCTGGCCATTGATAGTTAACATGCTTGTTTTAAAAAAAGCATTTGACACAAAATACAAACCTTGTTTATCAGCTAAAGCAAGTGCTTCCATTTAAAAGGAGCATCCTGACGGCCTGGACAGAACAATACTTTCATGTCATCTTTGTACAGTCAGTTGGCAAGAAATAGACCCACAGAACATTAGTAAAACAGATTATCTGATCATTATCACTTTGCTGTTTGTTCTGTCTTGCTGTGCAAATACCGGTTGTCAAAGTTCCTGCATTACAACAGCAAATGCATACTAAAAATGGTTGCAAAGATCTTTGGGATGTCTTGAGATCATGAAAGCTGTGACATTAAATTTTAATGATTATCAATATAATTTAATCCTGCTGACTGTGTATCATCTTTAAGAGTGAAGACTGACCACAAAGTATTAACTCACTGTCTACACCACACACTGGGAGTCCTTTCCAAGCTATCACATACTTGGCTGACCGAAAAACAAATCGAAACATCTCTATTTCCACATCCTCTCAGTATGGTCCTAACAATACCATACCAAATGGTAACCATTCTACCAAGAGAATAAAAGTAGCATGACAATAAAGAAAAAATATTGACACTCTTTCATCTTAAGGAAAAACTAAGGAATATGAGGTATATAACGACACAATAGGTTTTTAAAAAAGTACCATTATTTCTCTTCTCCCATATAGTTTGAACGAAGTCCAGTCTTTCCTTATGAGGCAATGCTAGGCACATATCCTACCTTAGGAAGAATCAACGTGAAGAAATTAGCAGCACATGGAATCAAATGTCATATTATACAGTTCATCCAGCTTCAGGTCAAAGCCTGTCTGACCAACATAGACAAGTAGAGGGTTAGCTTATATATTGCAAAGGTCAATCAGCTGGTCTAACAGTCAGGGTGATAACTTCAGCTTTTATGACTTGGAGTCAAAAATGAAATCAGCTTTCCCTTTTCCCTGTTGTTAATCTAAGAATCCACAAAAGTTTGTGCATATCCAGCAAGAACAGTGCATGTTCACTTGATGAATGAACAATCTAATGGCATTTGGTATTTGGGTCTGTCCATGAAGAATGATCACTTGACAAAGTTGTGCAAGCCTTTGGAGAGAGGTGGGGAAAAATCAACAATTATCTCATCATCTTTTGTTTTATTTAATGCAAATCAGTTGAAGGATAAGGCTGCATACAAATAAGTTTTTAAAAAGTCTAAATCAAAAGTGTTATTTTCTGGGTCAATACGTGTTTGAGTTTGTATTGCCAAAGTTAAATCCATGCCAAGTTCAGTATGTATGGAATCTTTCGGTGTGCAGTGGAGTTGGAGTGTCATTGACAGCATAAGGATAATGTAGGACCTGGAGTTTTCACTCAGGGACACTGCAGCTCAAAGACAAATTGGTTGAGTATACAATCTGGATGTTGGGAATTCTTCATTTGGTGTTCAAAATGAACTAACATAGTTTGAGAGTAAGACAATTATTAAGGCCTGTAACACAATAATGCGGATCAATGACTCTTATTTACAACATTGCTTTGTACAGTAAACGAGCTAGGGTGGCACAGTGGCTCAGTAGATAACACTGCTGCCTCACAGCACCAGGGTTCCAGGTTTGATTTTCATCCTTGGGTGATTGTGTGGAGTTTGCCCATTCTCCCTGTGTCTGTGTGGGTCTCCTCCAGGTGCTCCGCTTTCCTCCCACAGTCCAAAGATGTGCAAATCAGGTGAATTGGCCATGCTAAATTGCCCGTAGTGTTAGGTGCATTAGTCAGAGGGAACTGGGTCTGGGTAGGTTACTCTTCAGAGGGTCGATGTGGACTTGTTGGGCCGAAGGGCCTGTTTCCGCACTGTAGGGAATCTAATCTAAAATGCTGAGTAACCTGAGCAGTTCCATTCCCAATATACCATTTGTAGCTTCTGCTAATCAGCTGTGAAATAAGGAAGTCTTTCAGAAATTGCTGGAGAAACTCAGCAGATTTAGCAGCATCTGTGAAGACGGAAAACAGAGTTAATGCTTCGAGTCCACTGACCCTTTGCTGAAACAGTTCTGATTTCAATTCTAAAAAAAGGGTCGCTTGACTTCGAATGTTAACTCAGTAGATCTGGTAGAATCTGTGGAGAGAAAGCAAAGTTTTGCCAGCAATGTTTGTCCTTGTTTCAGATTTTCCACATCCACAGTTCTTTGTTTTATTAAAGAAATGAAAAGGTTCAGAAAAGGTTTACAAGGATGTTGCCAGGGTTGGAGGGTTTGAGATATAGGGAGAGGCTGAACAGGCTGGGGTTGTTTTCCCTGGAGCGTTGGAGGCTGAGGGGTGACCTTACAGAGGTTTATAGAATCATGAGGGCATGGATAGGGTAAATAGACATGATCTTTTCCCTGGAGTGGGGGAGCCCAGAACTAGCTTTAGGTTTAGGGTGAGAGGGGAAAAATTTAAAGGAGACCTAAGGGGCAACTTTTTATGCAGGGAGTGGTGGAGGCTGGTACAATTACGACAGTTAAAAGGCAATTGGATGGGTATATGAATAAAAAGGGTTTGGAGGGATATGGGCCACGTGCTGGCAAATGGGACTAGATTAGGTTAGGATATCTGGTCAGCATGGACAAGTTGGACCGAAGGGTCTGTTTCCGTGCTATACATCTCTACGACTCAATGACTCTTAATACCTCGACCATCAGGAATTTTACTTAGTATTAGATTGGAACACAAAATATTTCTGCCAGTAAAATTCACTGCTGAAGATACATAATGTTCATGATCCCTCTCTTGTATGTCACTTTGTTCTGCAGTGAACAGATATTGAGAGCAAGTGAGGACTGCAGATGTTGGAGATCAGAGTTGTAAAGTGTGGTGCTGGAAAAGCACAGCAGGTCAGCCAGCATCCGAAGAGCAGTAGAGATGACGTTTCGAGCATAAGCTCTTCATCAGGAGTGTTCCTGATGTCCAAAAAGCCGACTGTCCTGCTCCTCGAATGCTGCCTGATCTGCTGTGCTTTTCCAGCACCACACTTTACAACAGTGAACAGAGATTATAGACCTCCACCACTGGACAATCTGTGCCAAATTCCATCAAGGCTGACCACTAGCTCTCTTTACAGATATATCCAGTGCTTGCACAGTTAACCCTAAATTAACATATCATCATGACATGTATCCTAAACTGCCAGACGTACTTTTTCTTTATTCATTTATTGCTGTGCTGCTAATTAGCACGAGAATGGGTGGCATGATGGCTCAGTGGTTAGCACTGCTGCCTCACAGCACCAGGGTCCTGGGTTCGATTCCAGCCTCGGACCGACTGTGTACGTGCAGTTTGCACATTCTCCCCGTGTCCTCCCACAATCCAAATATGTGCATGGTTAGGTGAATTGGCCACCCTAAATTTCCCATTGTGTAGGTTAGGTGCATTAGTCAGGGGGAAATGTGGAGTAATAAGATAGGAGAATGGGTCTGGGTGGAATAGCCTTGGAGGGTTTTTGTGGACTTGTTGGGCCAAATGGCCTGTTTCCACACTGGAGGGATTCTATGATTCATTGATGAGCCCAGCATTTATTTCCCATCCTTAATTGATAAGAATCAATTATATTCGAAAAAGTGCAGAGGAGATTTTAGATTAGATTACTTACAGTATGGAATCAGGCCCTTCAGCCCAACAAGTCCACACCTACCTGCCGAAGAGCAACCCACCCAGACCCATTCCCCTACATTTACACCTTCACCTAGCACTACGGGAAATTTAGCACAGCCAATTCACCTAACCTGCACACCTTTGGACTGTGGGAGGAAACCAGAGCACCTGGAGGAAACCCACGCAGACACGCAGAGAATGTGCAAACTCCACACAGACAGTAGCCCGAGGTAGGAATTGAACCCAGGTCTCTGGCGATGTGAGGCAGCAGTGCTAACCACGGTGCTACCGTGTCACCCAGATTTACTAGAATGTCACCTGGTTCTGAGGGAAGGTCTTTTGAGAAAAGGCTGAAAGACTTGGGTCTGTTCTCATTGGAGAGAAGAAGGCTAAGAGGGGATTTGATAGAGACATACAAGATGATCAGAGGATTAGATAGGGTAGCCAGTGTAAGTCTTTTTCCTAGGCTGATGACGTCAGCTTGTACAAGGGGGCATAGCTACAAATTATGGGGTGATAGATTTAAGGCAGGATGTCAGAGGCAGGTTCTTTACTCAGTGAGTGGTAAGGGCGTGGAATGCCCTGCCTGCCAATGTAGTTACCTCAGCCACATTAGGGGCGTTTAAACAATCCTTGGATAAGCACATGGATGATGGTGGGATAGTGGGGGGTGGGCTTAGATTAGTTCACAGGTCGGCGCAACATCAAGGGCCGAAAGGCCTGTTCTGCACTGTACTGTTCTATGTTCTATATTGCTGTGGGTCTGGAGTCACATGTAGGCCAGACTAGGTAAGGCAGATTTCCTTCCCTAAAGGGCATGTGTGAACCAGATGGGTTTTATCTCAACAATGGTTTCTTAGTCACTATTAGACTCTTAATTTTAGACATTTTATTTGACTGAATTCAAATTCCACCATGGCAGGATTCAGACCCAGGCTCCTAGAACATTACCTAGTCTCTGGATTATCGGTCTAGCAATAATACCACTCGTCCATTGCCTTCCTAATGGATACCAAATCACGAGAGAATGTGGAACATAGTATTCTTTCTCATGAATTCACCATCACATCTGGAGTATTACTCTGTAAAGAGTGACCATAGAGGGTACTTCACCCTGAGAGGGACAAAAGGCAGGCTAGGAAATGGAAAAAAGGGACATTAATCATTTCACTCAGGAGCTTTGAAAAACAATTTTGAAGAAACCAACATATTTTGAAGTGTAGGTGGCTGGAAAATTGTCTTTTTGTTTCTATAAGCAACTCTGCCATGATCCCATTATTTTACGAGTAGATGTGGGTAATCCGACTGCAGAGGGGGAGCTCTCAATTTAGTAAATACAATAAGCATGAATCTAGAGCCTTGTGGGAATTATTGAAGTCGTGTACCATGGAGGAGACAAAGGCGTCAGAGAATGCAATGTCTCCCTCTTACCCATTGAAAGTGCTGAGTGATGGAAGCATGTTGAGCAAGTCAGTCTTTGACTGTGCACAGGGCACAGATGGTAGGCAATGCAATCTCAGTTGCGATTAGAGTGTTAATTAGAATGGATTTTCACTGCAGCCCTTCTGTTTTTGCGTTTCAGTGCAGGCAAATGGATCAATTCCACGATCTGTTGAATGATCACTTTAGACCTGACCCAGTCATAGATCTGCCACGGCACGATTTACAGATCATCACAGCCTTGCCATAATGTACACACCGGCCAGAATGGAAGAGATGCAGTTTAAAAGCGGCAATGTCTCAGTGTGGCTGCCTCTGTCTTTGAAATGGAGCTGTTCAGAATCTCCATGCGCCTTATATCTGTACAGACGCTGCTACAGCGCAGAAAGGGGATGCCTGTGGATTGATGGGTTTGCTATTAATGTGCAGTGTGTGTTACGGGCGTCTGGTTGCCTATCTGTTACAAGCACGGACTTTCCAAGCAGATGGTTGTAGGCTTGAGTCTCAGTGGTGCCTGTGTGCGCTAGTTATTGTCTGCGCAGCAAGAATGAATGAGGTAATCAGGAATGTTGTGGAGCGGTGTCCCAGTGAATTGATTGCAGGCCATTTGCACTGAGGGGCTAGACAAGCAGGTTTACTTAGCTGCCTATTACTCTAACCCATCCGCACACTGAGAATCCTATTCAGAGTTGCTCTTTCACAGAAAACAGATTCTCAACTTGCATTCTCGCCCTTTTTGTCTGCCATTTCTGTTTGACGTTGCCCACCCCCCCCGTGCTTGAAGAGGGGTGGCAAAGTTGGGGGCGCGACCCCAAGGAACGTGTGAGTGACAGCAGCGTGGATCCGTGGAGATGGCTTCGGACACAAGTCTGGCTTCCCGGCGGCTTCCGCATTGTCGCGCTGGTCCCAGTGCCAACTCACGGCTGCTGCGGTGGGGATGAGCTTGGGCCCACTACAAGACCCAGGAGCATTGGCAGGGGCTGCACCGGTGTGGTGGGCCTGAAATGGTCTCAACGGCGGCTGCGGCGGTGTCCAGTTTGGGCCAGTGCGGTACCCAGTGGCATCTGGGTCCAGTGAGGATTTACAGTGGTGAGGGCAATGGTGGAGGACAGATGGCGCTGCGTGAGTGACGGCGTGGCAAAGGGGACTTGTGCCTGACCACCAGGTTCCAGGGCAGAGCACTTAACAAGAAGCACTGTAAAGTTGGGCACCGTCTTCATTTCTTTATTTCTCTGCCTTTATATTTCAAGTTTTGGTTTATTCTTCTGTGTTTTAAGGTGGTGCTGGAGAATGGCGTCACTATACAACAGTTTTCACTGTATCTTGTAACGAGTCGCACGTGACAATAAATAAATCAAGTCAAATGATGGGTTTTGGGGGTGCTTTTTCATCACTGTGCCATTAACAGGGGCAAGCTGCTACTGCCTGTGAGTGAGCGACTCACATCTGACTCAGTGCTTGGCATCCTGATGAAGGACTCTGGCCCGAAACGTCGATTCTCCTGCTCCTTGGATGCTACCTGACTGGCTGTGATTAGATTAGATTCCCTACAGTGTGGAAACAGACCCTTTGTCCCACCAAGTCCACACCAACCCTCCAAAGAGTAACCCACCCTGACCTATTTCCCTCTGACTAATGCACCTAACACTACGGGCAATTTAGCATGGCCAATTCACCTAACCTGCCCATCTTTGGACTGTGGGAGGAAACCGGAGCACCCGGAGGAAGCCCACGCAGGCACGGGGAGAATGGGCAAACTCCACACAGACAGTCTGCCCGAGGCTGGAATCAAACCTGGGACACTGGTGCTATGAGGCAGCAATGCTAACCACTGAGCCACCCTGCCACCCTGTGCTTTTCCAGCACCACACTCTCCATCCTGTGAGAAGAGTCCTCTGTTCCAAATGATTTACAAGAGCCACTTCACAGCTGCTGTTTTGGGGAGTCAGCTGCTTTCTATTTTAAATCCTTTTTTTTCAAATAGGAAAGTTTTTTTAAAATTCCATAGTACGTAAGCTCTCGTCTTTAATCACCCTTGAAGGAAGTGACCAGACCGATTCCCGGGACGGCAGGACTGACATATGAAGAGAGTCTGGATCGTCTGGGCTTGTACTCACTGGAATTTAGAAGAATGAGTGGGGATCTCATAGAATGTATAAAATCCTGATGACAGGCGAGATGTGGGAAGGATGTTCCCAATGTTGGGGAAGTCCAGAACTAGGGGGTCACAGTCTAAGAATAAGGGAGAAGCCATTCAGGACTGGGATGGGGAAGAATTTCTTCATTCAGAGTTGTGAACCTGTGGAATTTTCTTCCACTGGAAGCTGTTGGGGCCAGTTCATTAGCTATATTCAAGAGGGAGCTGGAGATGGCCCTTGCTGCTAAAGGGATCAAGGGGTACGGAGAGAAAGTAGGATTGGGATACTACAATTGTACGATCAGCATGAAGGCTCAATGGGCTGAATGGCCCATTCCTGCACCTATTTTCTATGTTTCTATGTTTAGAGGGTAATTAAGAGTTAACCACATTACTCTGGGCCTGGAATCACTTGTAGGCCAGGTCAGGTAAAAATAGCAGATTTCTTTCCATAAAGGCTGTAGTGAAACATTTGTTTTGTTTCTATTTTCTTCTACGTAGCAGCGCACTTACACACAACTTAATGCTTTTTACTCCCCAACACATATGGTCACTTTCTTTCAACCTGTTAAATCAACACCGGTAAATCACCCATGTTTTCCACTGAATAATTGAGATGCATATCCCATTAAGAGGGGACGCGGGGGTCCTCTTGTTGCACAGTGGTAATGTTCTTACCTCTAGACCAGGAGGCCCAGGTTCAAGTCACACCTGCTGCAGAGGTACATAATAACATCTCTGAACATGTTGATTAGAAAACTAGATTAAATAATACATGAATGCTCAGCCCATTAAGGGCAATGCAGACAGGGAAAGGAGGGAGGAGGAGAGAGTTTTAAAACATTTAGATTTGAGAGTGTAGTGCTGGAAAAGCACAGCAGGTCAGGCAGCGTCCGAGGAGCAGGAAAATTGACGTTTCGCGAATAAGCATTTCATCAGGAATCTGATGGCCGAGATGTTGATTCTCCAGCTCTTCAGACGCTGCCTGACCTTATGTGCTTTTCCAGCGCCACACTCTTCTCCAGCATCTGCAGTCCTCACTTTCCCCCTTTAAAAAAAATCAAACCCTATTTTCTAATCAAGTCATTCAGAGATGTTATTACACCCCCTCTTGCGCAGGTGGGACTTGCCCCCAGGCTTCTGGGTCCAAGGGTGCTTTTTGGTGATAATCAGTGGGTTAATCGTTTAAGCTACAAGTTTTTTTTTAAAATAAGGAACAAACTTGCATTTGTATAGCACCTGACACAACCCCCACAGAGCACAGCAAAGCACAACCAAATAAAAACCCCAAAATGTTGGAAAAACTTAGCATGTCTGACAGCATCCATGGAACAAAAGTAAGAGTTAACGTTTCGGGTCCAGACACCCCCTTTTTCAGGACACCAAAGCCAATGTGGTGCTGCCATACAACAGGTCCCCAAACACATAGCACGGTGATGGGGAGTAGTTGAGTGGTTATAGAACAATTGTTTGGGGGGTAGATGCAGAGAGTGCAGCATTGGAGAGAGATCCCCTGCACCTCTTGCTGAGGAAGTAGGCACAGTCTCTGTTTGATCTCTCGTCTGAGAGAGGGCTGCACCTCCCACAGTGCAGCCGGTTCCTTAGTCCTGCAATGGATGGGTACAAACCTGAAGGGAAATCTGAATCTGGAGCTCTCCAGCTCAGAAATACAAACCGACGACTTCAATTTATTTTTTTTAAGACAGGAGACTCCCATTACAAAAGGCCACTTGACAATCTAAAGACATTTCCAAAGCACCTCATAGCCAATGACTTATGAAGTGTGCTCGCTGGTGCAATGACTGGGGAGGGGGTAGGGAAGAAACACACTGTAGCCAGTTTGCACGCAGTAAAGCCTGGCCCACACAATTGATGTTGGTTGAGAGAGGTTCATGGACGTGAGGAGGCACATTGGGCAGTATGGTGTTACAGTGGTTAGCACTACTGCCTCACAGAACCAGGGACCTGGGTTCAATTCCAGCCTCGGGTGACTGTCCATATGAAGTTTGCATATTCCCCCCCCCACCGTGTCGATGCGAGTTTGCTCCAGTTTCCTCCCACAGTCCAAAGATGTGCAGATTAGGTGTGCTAATTTGCTACATCAGGGGTGTATAGGTTAGAGGGATTAGCCACAACAAGGGTTACCGGGAAGGGTGGGCTGCTCTTCGGTGGATGCGATGGGCTGAGTGGCCTGCTTCCACACTGTCGGGCTTCTCTGAAATGTCCCAAGATAGTAAACGGTGGAAGAAAATGTCAAATCGGCAGTGTTGAATACTGCTAGGTTTATTTGCCTCAAGCAGAAGGACCATGCAGCCAAGTGCAGATTTGAGAAAGGTAATTTATTTAGCCACAACGTGTTTGCTAAAGAAGATGAGGTATCAGAACATTTGACTGACAGTGATGAATGAGTGAGAGCAGGGGTACGTGGGTTACCTGAGGAAGCATGGTGTTGAGGAACGACGTTATCTGAGTGGGATAAACCAATCAGTACGCCAGTCTGATTTGATGGTAAGAGCACAGCAGGGCTAGGCGCTGGGAGGTGGGCTGTTTGTCAGTGCGGGCTATCGGAGCTGACACGCTGGTGTGTGTAGGTTGCTGTCTCTTGCTGTCTAAATATTGTTTTCATGGCATTCTTCCTAGCAGTTTCTCTAATGAAATCAGATTACAGCGTGAAAAGGTGCCCTCACTTCAGCTTCACATTCAGCTTGCTTCAGCAAAGAGACATGCAAAGCCAGGGCTGCTTTACTGCTTCCTCGACAATTACGCCATCCTGTTACAAGATTAAAGAGAAAATTAAAAGTGAAGTGTCCAATTTCATGCCGTTTGAACCAATGGGGACGGTGAGGTCGCAAAGGCATTCGTTGATGTGCGGGCACTTTCCATTGAAGTGGAACTCGCGTACTGCTCCCACACTGAAATGCGTAGTTCCTTTCTTAAGAGTTTTCTTCACTTTACATGGGCTTTCGTGATTAGGATTGAAAGATTTGGCAGAAAATGCAATACTTTGATGGAAAATCTAGTTTAAAGATGTTTTAGAATGAAAGAGTTTGCATTCTCATAGCACCTAAGGATGTTTTCAAAGTGTTTTACAAAGCATGAAGTGGTTAAGTACGCTCCATATGGTACGCTTCATATGATAACGCAGGTGCAATAAGTGCACGGCAGCCAGTATCCTGTCACCAAGTCACCCTTTATTTACCCGTGCACAGGGCACGGGCTATGGCCAGCCAGCTCAGAGTCAATCCCCTGAACTGAGGTGATTCTAAATTTCCTGGTTAGATTGGTCAGCCAGGACTTCCTGACTGGCCCAGGTTAACTACCCCAATCAAGGATTTCATAGTCAGTGAGATCCATTTTGGTTCCAATCACTACAGCAGGAAACACAAAAAACTCCCAGAAACAGCATTGCTGCTGTGTATTGAGGACTGAGCTTAGTGGAGGGATGAATGTGGCTCAGGAAAGGGTGAGAGGATCTTAGAACTCCTTTTTTGATCGTACCATGTTATGGAGTTATACAGCACAGAAGCAGCCCCTTCGGTCCAACTCGCCCATGCCGACCAGATACCCTAAACTAATCTAGTCCCATTTGACAGCCTTTGACCTATACTGGCGTCCCTCACTTTTCGAAAGGTTCGCTTTACCCCACTTTGTTTTTATGGAAAACCTACTTTAGTACCTGTTTTCGCTCACCGGAAGAAATCCGAAGAGGATTTTCGCTTTTATGAAAAAGATGGCACCTCTGTAATTGCTTCTTCGCTTTCGGCTGACGAAAGGTTTTGTAGGAACTCTGTACTTTCAGATAGCAGGGGAAACCTGGATCCCTCTAAACCCTTCCTATTTATATATTCATCCAGGTGCCTTTTAAATGTTGTATTTGTAGCAACCCTCCACCACTTTCTCTGGCAGCTCATTCCATATACACACTCTCCTTCTGCAAGAAACTGTTGCCCCTTGGGTCCCTTTTAAATCTTTCCCATCTCACTTTAAACCAAGGCCCTCTAGTTTTGGACCCTGGGGAAAAGACCTTGTCTATTTACCCTATCCATGCCCCTCATGATTTTATAAACCTGTGAAAGGTCACCCCTCAATGCTCCAGGGAAAACAGCCCCAGCCTATTCATCCTCTCCCTATAGCTCAAATCCTCCAACCCTGGCAACATCCTTGTAAATAATTTCTGAACTCTTTCAAGTTTGACAACATTTTTCCTACAGCAAGGAGACCAGAACTCAGTACAGTATTCCCAAAGTGACCTAACCAAAGTCCTGTACAGCTGTAACATGACCTCCCAACTCCTATACTCAGTGCACTGACCAATAAAGGAAACTGTATCAAATGCCTTCTTCACGCCTGTCTGCTTGTGATTCCATTTTCAAGGAGCTCCAAGGTCTCTTTGTTTAGAACACTCCCCAGATCCTTACCATTAAGTGTATAAGTCCTGCCCTGATTTGCCTTTCCAAAATACAACACCCCACATTTATCTAAATTAAACTCCATCGGGCACTGCTCGGCCTATTGGCCCAACTGATGTGAGAAGTTGGTTTGGGCTACAATTTGATAATTGGGTCAAAAGGCAGTGCCATCCACAATGCAGCACTCCCACAATTGTGCAGAGTAACACCAGCCTGGATGTTGTCCCCTTCAGTGGCTGGAGGAGGGTTTTGAACTTACAATCTTCAGACTGACTAACTCCCTGTGCAAGGAGTCAAGGGTTAGCCTCTGTACTCCTGAACTTCAGTAACTGCAGTGTTCTGCTGAAGACACTCCCAGTGAAGGACACATATTTGGCCCATGTTTGTGTGTGTGTGTTAATAATAGGCTATGCTGTGGATCTGTGAATCTTTCTCCAATGATGGTGGGATGTGGGGTTTTTTCTCTAACCATTTTAAGATTGGCCCAGACTGATTTCAGCTCAGACCAGCGTACATCCCTGAATGGAGCCTCAGCGCCTGGATCGTGAATCATGGGTCGTCCCTAACCTCCCCTCTGCCCCCACCGTTATCCCTTTCAATTGAGAAACGCTGTTACTTTCTAGAATGTGCTGGCAGGAAAGTACATTATGTTGGAAGCAAGCATTTCGGCAAAAAAGAATCAGCCTTTGTTATTCTCTTGGTGTGAATGTCTCTTTCCCCTCGGGAACGAGTTGATCCCATTCCCACGGGACTCCACTTGAATGCCTGTTAATCAAAGGCAGCATTGCAGCTCACTCTTCATTTGGAAATGCTTTCTGACTCTCTCTGAGAAGACCACAGCCACAGGCTCCCGGTGTGTGGTTCGAGAGAGTCGCAAATTCAAACCCTGCCATTGGGTACACATCAGAATCTATCAGATCAGAGGAGAGCTCATCCTTCAGAAACAGGAGATGAAACAGCACAGAAATAGACATCGGACACAATAAAGCAGCTGCATTAAGCCCTCATCTGAAAAAGGGATTTGATGGACTTGAAGCCTCACATATGGCGTTGTGTTAGCAGTTCCATTTTTATCAGCCCAGCTTCCATCACTGGGCTTAACAGGTTTTTCTCTGAATCACACTACAATGCTGAACACTACATCCACCAGCCTTCAATTGCTTGCAGTGCTGCCTTATAACACAGAGGAACATGGTTTACATCAGGGAAACTACAACACAGCATTGCCATCCTTTCAAGCAATACCTGCTATTTAAGTGTTTCCAAACATTGAGGTATTGGTACTAAGTTTTAGTTTTAGATTGAGTTCATTTGTATGCCTGACTTGGAAGCGCTTTCCCGCAGCAACTTGTATTTGAGAAAATACTTACTCTCACGTCTTAAGTAAATATTCATTCGTGTAATTCTATCATTGGTAATTCTGTGTGCAGTTCCACATAGGTAATTACCTCTGTAGAAAAAATTCCATCTGCATTGTCGAGAGTGAAATGTGTGAAAATACTTCCTTTGCATGCTAACACGATGGCTGTCTGAGCCATGCAGACCTAAAGATCGCTGATTTTATCTCAGACATGGTTATAATGGCCTCTGTACCACAAGGTTGGCAAAGGCCATATGAGAGAGTGCAGACCAGCAACTCCCGCTAACAGGGTACACAGGGAGAGATCAGATCTGTGTCAATTGTGGTGCCTCTCATAGTTGGGTGTTCATATGAAACTCACATGGGAAGAAACGTGTACTTAGCTGAGGCATTATAATAATAGCTGAACCCACTAGAATTAGAGCAATGCCAAAGCCAATACCCCAAAGATGAACAGGAACAAGGAATAACAAACATGGCAGCACAGTGGCTCAGTGGTTAGCACTGCTGCCTCACAGCGGCGGGGACCTGGGTTCAATCCCAGCCTCGGGTGACTGTCTGTGTGGAGTTTACACATTCTCTCCGTGTCTGAGTGGGTTTCCTCTCACAATCCAAAAATGTGCAGGTTAGGTGAATTGGCTGTGCTAAATTGCCCACAGTGTTCAGGGATGTGTAGGTTAGGTGCATTATTTAGGGTAAATGTAAAGTAGTAGGGTAGGGGAATGGGTCTGGGTGGGCTACTCTTCAGAATGTTGGTGTGGGCTTGTTGGGCTGAAGGGCCTGTTTCCACACGGTATGGATTTATGAAATATCAAAGAACAAAATATCTCACTGAAGGCCGTAGCAAGATGCTTGTAGCCATAAAATATTAAACAATGCAACCACTATTTGATTTAATAGACTACAATGCCTCATCTGAAATGTACCCCATAGTTGTCCACTTAATGCTTGGAATAAAATTGGATGTAACTTGTGGTACAATTTGTTGCATGATGTTTTATGCATTTTCTGTTAATGAGTACACGGAAGGGATTGACGTGCTGTGACTTGGAAATTTGTTTATTCAAAATGAGTCAGAGTGACAGTTTTAATTTATTGGGGCAGGGGAATTAACAATCAGGTATGGCTGACACTTTCTGGTTACGGTTTTTAATCAAATTAAAACAAATCGATAGAAATGTATTGCTGTCGTCTTGAATCTTGCTTTCTGGCAACAAAATACTTCTGTTTTAAACTTGTTGTACATGGAGTTTCAACCTCTGAAACCTCTTTCAAAGTGAAAGAAAGCAATTAGTTTCAGCCTCACAAGACAAATGCCATTTAAGGCAACAATGGTAACCATCATCCATGCTACCTCTCAGGCTGCCTCTTGCACAATGTTCAGCCCCATTTGCACCCCTTCAAATACTGAAGTAGTCCATGTCCAAATGCAGCAAGACCTGGACAATACCCAGGTTCAGGCTGGCAAGTGGAA
Organism: Chiloscyllium plagiosum; assembly: GCF_037043375.1. Classification (NCBI taxonomy): domain Eukaryota; kingdom Metazoa; phylum Chordata; class Chondrichthyes; order Orectolobiformes; family Hemiscylliidae; genus Chiloscyllium; species Chiloscyllium plagiosum. The sequence continues at coordinate 34,441,319 of NW_028270145.1, forward strand.
AGTTACATTTGCATCACGCAAAGGTGGCACAGTGGCTCAGTAGTTAGTACTGCGGCCTCACAGCACCAGGGTCCCAGATTCGATTCCAGCCTCAGGTGACTGTCTGTGTGGAGTTTGCACATTCTCCCCGTGTCTGCGTGGGTTTCCTCCGGTTGCTCCGGTTTCCTCCCACAGTCCAAAGATGCGCAGGTCAGGTGAATTGGCCATGCTAAATTGCCCATAGTGTTAGATGCATTAGTCAGAGGGAAATGGGACTGGGTGGGTTACTCTTCCATTGACCCAGAAACTGAAATGGACTCGCCATGTGTATACTGAGGGTACAAGAGTAGGTCAGAGGTTAGGAATTCTGCGGCAAGTAACTCACCTCCTTCTTCCCCAAAGTCTGTCTGCTATCTACCAGGCACAAATCAAATATGTCATTGAATAATCCCCAATTGCCTGGATGGGTGCAGCTCCAACAGCACTCAAGAAGCTTGACACCATCCAGGACATTATTCCACTTGATTGGCACTCCATCCACAAGCATCCATTCCCTCAACCATTGACGCTCAGTAGCAGCAGTGTGTACTATTTACAAGATACACTGCAGAAATTCATTAAGGTCTTTCGGCAGCACCTTCTAAAACCCATGAACTCTACTATTTAATAGGACAAGGACGACAGATACATGGGAACACTATCACCTGCAAGTTCCCCTTTCAAGCTACTCATCATCGTGGCTTGGAGGTACATCCTTCAGTGTCATTGGGTCAAAGTCATTGAATTCTCTCCCAAATGGCATTGTGGATCAGCCCACAGCATACAGTGGTTCAAGAAGGCAGCTCACCATCACCTTCTCAGGGCAACTAGGGATGGGCAGTAACTACAGGCCCAGCCAGCGAAATCCAAATCCTGTGAAAAATTTTTAAAATCCCTCGATAGAATGATTTCCCCAGCTTTTTCATGTGTTAGCAGTTTAATGGAGACACTTCCACTGACTCTTATTCCCCACAATATTTCACATCTGATGTAGTTGAAGAACGAATTTTCAATTCCATTAGCATGAGACAATTTTGCACATCTTCTGGCGAAGATTAATGCAATGCCTACACTGAGAGGACCACAACAGTTGAGGAAGGCAGCTCACCATTACCTTCTCAGGAGGCAATTGGAGATAGGCAAGTTGCCCACATCCCATGAGTTGATAAAAGAAAGGTATGGTGTACAATGATTTAATAAGGATTTAACCCATTTACAGTAAACTGAGTTGGAATAATGGCTGAGATGCTACCAGGAAAGAGTGTCTGTATGCTGAGGAGTTGCAAAGTGCTTCAGAATCAGTGAAGAACTGGTCACTCTGCTTATATGAGTAAAACTCATATAACCGTATTAAATGTTCATCTTATAAAACAGGGAGCAGTCATCATAGTGACAAAGAAAACTTTTATTTTAGAGTCTTTTAATATTTTCTTTAATCAATCTGCTCCTAATTTTGCTTATTGCATACTGGTTTATATTTCAATTTGCACACGTCATGATTGTGTGAATATCATGACAAGCATTTAACTTTGTTAGGTACACCTTGACAGTAATTTTTCATTATTAATTATGATTATATTGACTGCAATAGAAGCAGATAAATAATAAAACATCAGCACTTGCATATAAATAAGAAACACATGTCATTTGTAATTAAGTCATTGGAAGAATTTCAATAATTTTTGCATTTTCCAACTAATGCATTGCAATTGCCTGGCCTAGTGCCTCTTCCACCTGAAACCCAATGTAAGGGTTCTACGTTGTGAATCTGTATAGTGAAACTTCGTTTCATTTCCAAAATATACCTTATTCATTAAAAAAAACATAATCACGAAAGCAGATTGGTTTTGTACAGTCGCATATGAAGAAAACAGACAAACATTGGAGTTTGATTCTATGCAACCAGCAAACCAAAGGCATCTCTTACTTGTCCTAAACTATATTTACTTGTATTTGAGGTACTGGAAGGGTCCAATAACTGAATAGACCTCCATTTAACTTTGGCAAAAAGACCACAGAAGGCAGCTACCCCAAGCTTTACCGCCTCCCTCAGTACATAGTCCTGGATCTAGGAATGTGCCAGTCCGCAACACTTTGTCGGGTTCAACTCCTTGCTGTGGAAGGCCAATAAGTTTCAGGCAGACCAGAAAGTGTCTTTCATAGGGGTGATGGTCCTCCAGGCACAGTTGCTGTTTGTCTTGGTGTGCGTCCTGGGAACAGGCCGTGGAGAACAGAGTCCTGCATCATGGAGCTGCTCAGGACAAACCTCAGCCAAAATCACTGCATCTCTCTCCAGTGTTACATTAGTGAAACGTTTGGTTTGTCCCTGTTACCCCTGATGGTATTTAATTCACATGCTGCACATTCATTTGTCATCAAGTAAAATCCAGGATTTCTTAAGTCAGATGGAAGGAACAAAAATTGGCTTTTAAAGCTGTGATGAATGATCACTACGCCCAACAGTCAGCAGCTACTGTCACAGGAAAATGGCCTTGTCTCCATTTTTTGAAGCATTAATAGAAATGACCATTGAGCCACCACCAGGAGCAGGCTTGGATTCAATGCCCTAATCTACAAGTCTCCAGTAACTCTATTGGGATAGCTATTACACCTCCAAAGCTCTTCATTGCCAATAAAGCACTTTGGGAGGTCAGGAGATCATGAAAGGTATGATAGTCCAGCCATTTTACAAATGGTGCTTCACAAAGGCACACTGCATTGGAAGAAAGTGTGAACATGGAATGGGAGTAGACATTTCTTTACCAAATATGCTAATGCCGACTTGTTAATGATGCAACTGTTCCCCAATTTTCTCTCTTGCCAAAAAAGGTCGATAGGCGAGAAACAAGAAATGCTTTGAGGTTTCCTTTTGCCCCCCCTTGTAGTGAATGTACCATATTTCCCACAGAATGTTAGAAAAACCTACCTTTATATCATACCTTTCATGATGTCCTGATTTCCCAAAGTGCTGTATTGGCAATGAAGAGCTTTGGAGGTGTAGTAGCTATCCTGATAGAGTTATTGGAGACTTGTAGATTCAGGGCATAGAATCCAAGCCTGCCCCTGGTGGTGGCTCAATGGTCATTTTTATTAATGCTTCAAAAAATGGAGACAAGGCCATTTTCCTGTGATAGTCACTGCTTACTGTCGGGTGAAGTGATTATTCCTTCAGGTTTGGTGTGGAGCAACTTTGTTTAAATGCTTAAAGCAGTACTTCCCAAACTCTTTCCTGCTTTGACCCTATATTGAGGCATGAAAATTGTCACACCCCACCCCCAATTCAGTGAGAATTAAGAGAGTGGAATGGTCGTGGGGAGGTGTGATTCACAGTGAGATTGGAAGGAGGGGGAGAGAGAGTGAGGTTGGGGAGCGATGAGGCATTTGGGGGAGAATGGAGTGGTTGAGGGGAGAGGACATGAGAGAGATTGGGGGCAAGAAAGATGGGGAGAGAAGAGTGGTTTTGGGGAGATTGGAGTGGTTGAGGGTGAGAGTGAGATTGGGGGAGAGAGAGTGAGGTTGGGGGGGGGGGAAGGGGTTTGCAGGAGAATAGGCTAATGGGGAAAAGAGCGCAAAAGAGAATAAGATGGGGATGAGGGGTTCAGGGGAGAGTAAGATGGCAAGGGGAGAGTGCGAGGGATAGAGAGGTTTGGATTAAGGATGTGAGAGTGAGGTTGGGGCAGGAACAGAGGTTTGGGGGAGAATGTGGTGATGGGATGAAGAGAAAGCAAGAGCAAATGAGATAGGGGAGAGTGAGATTGGAGGCAAGGAAGAGTTTGGAGAAGAATGGGGTTTAGGAATTGAGAGGATTGGGGGGCAAAGAGAGGGTTGGTGGGAGAAGAAATGGCGATAATATGAGCATGTTAGAGAAGGAACACAGCTTGTTTAACTCTAACTTGGAGCTCCATTGCAGCTATCATGACCTTAGAGCTCGGACCCAAACATTTCACCTCATGACATCACCTGGGGTCCTGACCACTCCCTTGGGAAGGCCTGGCCTGAGGCTCCAATGGTGCAAAGTGTTCAGCAGAAGGGAGGGGCGGGCAGATCTACAGAATACTGTCTGCACACGAGGTGGCTAACGTGAATGCTAAATAGATAATTGATTGATTGATTGCCACATATACCGAAGTTCAGTGAAAGATTTGTTTACAAGCAGTACAGGCAGATCAGAGTAAGCAAGGATATACAGATCAAAGATTGTAAAAAGATTTAGACAGGAGCATACAGGTTACCTTGCACAGGTCTTGCACCAGACGAGACCAACATTCGCAAGATCAGCATTATTTGAAGCTAGTGAATCCCTTCATCATTCTAATAACAGCCTGGAAGAAACTGTTCCCAAACCTACTGGTGCATGGGTATCTTCTGCCTGATCGAAGAGGTTGTAGAAAAGCATTACTGGGGTGCGATGGGTCTTTGATGATATTGGCAGCCTTTCCACATCAGCAAGCCATGTAAATGGAGCCCATGGATTGAATGTTGGCTTCCATGGTGGTCTGGACTGTGTGCACCACCTTCTACACCTTCTTTTCATCCTGGGTAGAGCTGTTGCCATACCAGGCCGTTACACATCCAGACAGTATGCTTTCAGTGGTGCATCTGTCGAGATTGGTGAGGGTCCTTATGGACATACCAAATTTCCTGAGCTCCCAGGAACTTGAGATAAACTCTAAGAATGTCAAGGCATCAAAATCCAACCGACAAATCCACATTTCTTGTCATTGACCAGAGCCTAAACTACTTGGAAAAGAGAGGGAAAAAAATGTAAATTCCCTGTTTCAGAATTATTTTGTGAAGGTGAGTTCTATGTCCTAGTCAGCCGCTGTGTGGAAATTGTTTTATAACCTCCTCGTTGATTTGGTATGCTTAAACGTATATGCTGTGCTACGTCCAATCAGTGATTTATCACTGTTCCTGCTTTTGTGACTTCATCATCAGAATCTCTCATCAAAATAACCTGCATTTATGTAGCACCTTTTTTAAGATTGGAAATCGACCCAAAGAACTTCACAAGGAGGATAATTTGATTAAAATATTTACTCTGAACCGCATAAGCAGGTTTTTAAATTTAAAAGAGAGCCAGAGAGGAGGAGAGAGGGGTAAGGTGCAGAGGTTTTGCGATGCATAAAGAGCCCAGAACTGGAGAAATGCAGCGTTCCCAAGCACACATGAACCCAGAGAGAGAGAGAGAGAGAGAGAGACATTTGGAAATGTGAGGGGAGTGCAAATGTTGAAATGGAAAGGATATGCACGTTCTCCCCTTTATTTCTTCATTTCTTTCCCCCAGTGGATTCTGAACCAAAGATTTTGATGACCTTTGGTTTTTAATGGCTTCATTCAGACGTGCTGCCTCTTGCAATGACCCTACTCCATTTCAGCCAGTCCTATTTACAGGCAGGAAGCTGCTTCCCTGCTCACTTCCTGGACGGCCATTGTTCAACCTCCTGCTTCCTGGTGGAACTCTTCTTCCAAGCGGAAATCACACATACGTATAAGTTATGAGGGTGCTTGGTCATCACATAGAACGCTTACAGTGTAAAAACAGGCCATTTGGCCCAACGAGTCCAACCAACCGTCTGAAGAGTAGACCTAGACCCAATCTCTTACCTATTACTCTACATTTACCCCTGACCAATGCACCTAACATGCACATCTGTGGATCTGTGGATCGTGGGAGGAAACCAGAACACCAGGAGAAAGCCCACGCAGACATAGGGAGAATGTGCAAACTCCATACAGATTGTCGCCCGAGGCTGGAATTGAACCCAGGTGCCTGCCGCTGTGAGGTAGCAGTGCTAACCACTACGCCTCTGTGCCGCTCTATGACTCTGTGATTCTCGAAGGTGACATGGTTTCGGAGGACATGCTGCTGTTTGTTTCTTTCGGATGTTGGGGCGTTTTTTTTTCAAAATGCAAAATGGCAGAACAGATGGCACTTCAGCCAATGAATCACACTCGTCAGTTCTCCCAATTTCTACACTTTCAGAAAGTTAATGGATTTGCATCTTATTTGAGGACTTCCCACCGTTATCAGTTATCCATCACTGCCACACCTCATTATATGTGTTGAATTTACTGCCAATCGGCTATGGTCACTGCCTCTGGTACTTTTCCTTTGCGGGGCTAATAATTCCCTGAGAGAGTCTCACATGCTGGTGATTTAACATTGCATTTATAATTTCAAGAAATGCACACGGCTCCATTTTTTTTGCTGAAGTTGCTATAAATACAAGCGAGTATATATCACTCTGGTGTCATTTTCTCCACAATTCTGAGCCCAACTCAATTGATCATTTGACCTTGTTACTTAACGCTTCATTATCAGAGCTAGGCAACGCAACCAACCCCATTTTATTCTGCAGTGATCCTATTTTACGTTTCACTGATTCACTGATCGCTGGTTTTGTGATGGGTCTACCCATCAGTTCACCTGACACAGCCTGCCTGTGAGGAACAGATAAAAGAGGGGCTGGCGGTGAAATTAGGGGTCATTGGTGACAGCAGCTAATGTAAAGCATGTCGCTTAGATCAAACAAGAGCCTGCGCCCGGAGCACTGGTGAAAGATGTACAATGTGGTCATCGCTAATATTTCCAACGTGCTCTCTACAATGACAATCTCACTGAAATTTTGCAGTCTACCAATCACTCCTAAGAAAATGCTTTCTTTAATATAAACTGTGCAAGGAAATCGAAGGTAGTCCACCAGACACAAAGCGATGCATCCATGGAGAACGTTAGGAGATGTAACCTTTCTGTCTGACACTAACTGGGGAAAGTCAAACCAGCATTTTCTGTCCTTTCCACAAACTCTTCCCCAGCTGTCTGTAGCTACCGTCTCCTAGCCTTCTGAGGCTGCAGTCCCCCAGCCGTCTGAGGCTGCAGTCCTTCAGCTATCTGTGGCTACATTTTCCTAGCCATCTGTGGCTACGGCCTCCCAGCCATCTGTGGCTGCAGTTCCCCAACTGTGTGGCTATAGTCTCCCAGCAGCCTGTGGATACAGTCTCCCAACCGTCTGTGACTACGGCCTCCCAGCCGCCTGTGGCTGCAGTCTCCCAACCGTCTGTGATTACGGCCTCCCAGCTGTCTGTGGCTACAGTCTCCCAACCGTCTGTGATTACGGCCTCCCAGCCATCTGTGGCTGCAGTCTCCCAACCGTTTGTGGCTACAGTCTCCCAGCCGTCTGTGGCTGTAGTCTCCCAGCCGTTTGTGGCTGTAGTTTCCCAGCTGTCTGTGGCTGCAGTCTCCCAGCCATCTGTGGCTGTAGTCTCCCAGCCGTCTGTGGCTACAGTGTCCCAGCCATCTGTGGCTGTAGTCTCCCAGCCGTTTGTAGCTGTAGTCTCCCAGCCGTCTGTGGCTGTAGTCTCCCAGCCGTCTGTGGCTGTAGTCTCCCAGCTGCCTGTAGCAACAGTCTCCCAGCCATCTGTAGCTACAGTCTCCCAGCCATCTGTGGCTGCAGTCACCCAGCCGTCTGTGACTACAGTCTCCCAGCCATCTGTGGTGCAGTCTCCCAGCTGTTGTAGCAACAGATTCCCAGCCGTCTGTAGCCATTGTCTCCCAGCCATTTGTGGCTACAGTCTCCCAGCTGTCTGTGGCTAAAGTCGCCCAGCCATCTGTGGCTGCAGTCTCCCAGCCGTTTGTGGCTGTAGTCTCCCAGCCATCTGTGGCCATAGTCTCCGAGCTGTCTGTGGCTGTAGTCTCCCAGCCGTCTGTGGCCGTAGTCTCTGAGCTGTCTGTGGCTGTAGTCTCCCAGCCGTCTGTGGCCGTAGTCTCCCAGCCGTCTGTGGCTGTAGTCTCCCAGCCATCTGTGGCTGTAGTCTCCCAACCGTCGGTGGCTACAGTCTCCCAGCTGTATGTGGCTGTCGTCTCCCAGCCGTCTGTGGCTACAGTCTCCCAGCTGTCTGTGGCTGTAGTCTCGCAGCCGTCGGTGGCTGTAGTCTCCCAGCTGCCTGTAGCAACAGTCTCCCAGTCATCTGTGGCTGCAGTCTCCCAGCCGTCTGAGACTACAGTCTCCCAGCCATCTGTGGTGCAGTCTCCCAGCTGTCTGTAGCAATAGTCTTCCAGCCATCTGTGGCTGCAGTCTCCCAGCCGTCTGTGACTACAGTCTCCCAGCTGTCTGTGGCTTTAGTCTCCCAGACGTCTGTGGCTGTAGTCTCCCAGCCATCTGTGGCTGCAGTGTCCCAGCAGTCTGTGACTACAGTCTCCCAGCTGTCTGTAGCCACTGTCTCCCAACCGTCTGTGGCTGCAGGCTCCCAGCTGTCTGTAGCTACAATCTCCCAGCTGTCTGTGGCTACAGTCTCCCAGCCACCTGTGGCTACAGTCTCCCAGCTGTCTGTAGCTAAAGTCTCCCAGCCATTTGTGGCTGCAGTCTCCCAGCCGTTAGTGGCTACAGTGGCCCAGCTGTCTGTGGCTGTAGTCTCCCAGCCATTTGTGGCTGCAGTCTCCCAGCTGCTGAACTGGGCTCTTTTCAAAAACACCAAAAGAACTGCAGATGCTGGAATTCAGAAATTGCTGGAAAAGCCCAACAGGGTCTGGCAGCTTCTGTCAAGAGAAATCTGAGGTAACATTTCAGGTTCAGTGACCCTTCCTCAAAAATGAACTGGATCTGAAATGTTACCTCTAATTTCTCTCCACAGAAACCATCAGACCTGCTGAGTTTTTCCAGCAATATCTGTGTTTACCACCTTGGCATCTGGTTTGGCCCCTCACTGACAATGCCCAGTCTCCCACTGCCTCACTTCTGTGGCAGCTGAATTGTCTCTCTCCTATGTCTTGGTTCCCTTCCAGTCTGGACTGTTCCTGCACAAGAATTCCTGCTCACCGCCCGCGGAGGCCTGAGTTACTTCCACCAAACCAGCTGTCTTGTGAGGTGTGAAATCCCAATGTTTGGAGATTGCTTCTTGACCGTACGGCACAACGTTTTGTGCGATCGGTGAGGCACAAGCTAACAAACTGCGCTCTTGGCTACGTAATATACAAGTTCCCACCTTAATACGATGCAGAGTTACTGCAACTTTTCATGATTTTGCACCTTACTGGGTGAAGAATTCCGCTGGCTCCGCATCATTCACAGGCAACTAAGACGTACTGGCGCTGCACGGCACAACAATTTAATTTGTCTTTCACTGAAAGGTACATGGAATGCTTATACTGTGTCAAATCCCATTAATAACTGTGAAGCCAGGAAAATGATAGTGGCACCTGCATTCCCCAGTTATGCTCAGACCCACCATAAATACTGTTTGCTGCTTTTTGCTGTACTTCCCGTAAGTTATTGTTTACTGCCCAGCCTCTCAGGGGAAAGAATGAAATTGTTGCCCACAATTTCCTCAGATCCTTCATTCATTCAACAGTGTTGTTTCAGATGCAAGGCCATTGACGTGACGCATTCTCGTTCTCTTTCCCTCTCCCTCCACAAATGCTGCTTGAGTATTTTCCCCATTTTCTGTTTCCCTGATTTCCACGGCATTTTTACTTTTTGTGGCAGCGTCATTTACACAAGAGTGAAACATTTAGGGCTTTAATATCGCGGTAGTAGCACAAACTAGATAGGTCGAAGGGTCTCTTGGGTATTGTATGATTCCATGATTGGTGTTGGACGAGGCATTAGAACAGAGGAATTAGTCCATTCAACTGGGTGTTGCTGTTCTTTGGCGAGGGTCCTTTACTGGGAAGGTTTTCACTGTCACAACTGGGCATCCGGAGAATCGAGCTGACAGCCTTTTTCCTGTTCATAGTTCGCTGAGGCTTGAGTGACTATTGCAGCATCCCTGAGCTTACTGCCCAGAGGCCCGGGTTCCAGCAGGAGACACCTACTGTTCCAGTTGGAGGGTCCTGTGATGTACGTCATTGACATTTTGGGGTACTCCTGCCCCACGTTTGAGTGAAAATGAATTGTGTGAGGCCTGGATGGTGAGGAGGGATATCCTCCACCAGTGTAATGTGGACAGTTGCCACACTGGGTTCCCCTCTACCCTTCCCTTTCACTCTCCCTCAAGATCTACAATGATGTTGACCATAGGACAATCAGCCTTAATGGAGGGTGGCACAGTTAGGTGGCCACTAATCAGAACCCTTGACTATTTTGACTGACACACACGGTCGATAAAGTGTGGCACTGGAAAAAGCACAGCAGGTCCGTTTTGGTTCACACACACAGGCTGACCACAATGTACTTAAACGTGAATATTCAACCCACATGTGGAGGAGAGATTATTGAGGAAAGAATCAGCTGAAACAATTCCGTGTAATTCGTGAACAAAAGCAAAATACTGCAGATGTTGGAATACTGACAACATAGCTAATATGGGCATCACTCAGCAATGTTTGATCCAGATGCAAAAGGACAGAACTGGAGCCAATCATAGAGTCATATGGTATGGAAACAGTTTAGTCATAATGCCGAACTAAACTCGTCTCACTTGCCCGTGCTTGGCCATGTCCCTCCAAACATTCCTTATTTATGTCTTTTAAACACTGTAACCATGCCCACATCCACTACTTCCTCTGCAAGTTCATTCCACTCGGTAAAAAAAACTGTCCCTCATTTCCCTTCTAACTCTATCTCCTCTCACCTTAAAAATAAGCCTCCTTGTCTTGAAATCCCCTACCTTAGGGAAAATACACCTGCCATTCACCGTATCAGTAGCCCTCAAGATTTTATAAACCTCTACATAGCCTCCTCTCAACCTCCTACACTTCAGTGACAAAGGTCGCAGCCTATCCAGCCTCTCTGTGTAACTCAAACCGTTCATTCCCAGCAACATCCTGGTAAATCTTATATGAACATTCTCAGACTTAATAATAAAAACAATAATAATATCTTTGCACACTTTGAGAAGCATTTATTAATAGAAATATGCAGTACAAGTACGGGGGCCCTAATATATTTCAGATGGTTGCTATTTTAAGATATATTGTACAACAGGTTGAAAGCAAGTTAAGAGTGGCGAAGGGGGCAATGGGAGGAAATGACTGAAGGAAAAGTCTGTAATAGGGAACATAGAACATAGAACAATACAGCACAGAACAGGCCCTTCGGCCCACGATGTTGTGCCGAACATTTGTCCTAGCTTAAGCACCCATCCATGTACCTATCCAATTGCCGCTTAAAGGTCACCAAAGATTCTGACTCTACCACTCCCACAGGCAGCGCATTCCATGCCCCCACCACTCTCTGGGTAAAGAACCTACCCCTGACATCTCCCCTATACCTACCACCCTTCACCTTAAATTTATGTCCCCTTGTAACACTCTGTTGTACCCGGGGAAAAAGTTTCTGACTGTCGACTCTATCTATTCCTCTGATCATCTTATAAACCTCTATCAAGTCACCCCTCATCCTTCGCCGTTCCAACGAGAAAAGGCCTAGCACTCTCAACCTATCCTCGTACGACCTATTCTCCATTCCAGGCAACATCCTGGTAAATCTTCTCTGCACCATCTCCAAAGCTTCCACATCTTTCCTAAAGTGAGGCGACCAGAACTGCAGACAGTACTCCAAATGTGGCCTAACCAAAGTCCTGTACAGTTGCAACATCACTTCACGACTCTTGAATTCAATCCCTCTGCTAATGAACGCTAATACACCATAGGCCTTCTTACAAGCTCTATCCACCTGAGTGGCAACTTTCAAAGACCTATGAACATAGACCCCAAGATCCCTCTGTTCCTCCACCTCACTAAGAACCCTATCGTTAACCCTGTATTCCGCTTTTTTTTCCCGGGGGTTTCCCTATTCCCTTTTTTGAACAGGGGCACAACATTCGCCACTCTTCAGTCCCCTGGTACCACCCCCGTTGACAGTGAAGATGAAAAGATCATTGCCAACGGTACTGCAATTTCCTCTCTTGCTTCCCACATAATCCTAGGATATATCCCATCAGGCCCGGGGGACTTGTCTATCCTCAAGTTGTTCAAAATATCCAACACATCTTCCTTCCTAACATGTATCTCCTCTAGCTTACCAGTCCGTTTCACACTCTCCTCTTCAACAATACGGGAAGAGTGCAAGAATGATGAAATGACAAAAGACATAAGAATGCAAGTCAAAAGTGCAGGTGTAACAGTTGGTGACATGACTTTTTTACTATCTAAAGACATGGGTGCAATGGTGATGGTCTGATGTCATTGAAATCAATATTGAGTTCAGATGGATGCAAAGTGCCCCAGGGAAAGACATTGTGAGAATTTCCATTGCCTTTTATGACAAGAGGCCAGGGATTGAGGTGTCAGAATAGGAGTAGGAGAATTAAAATGGCAAGTTGCCATTGTCTTATCTCTTCTTAGAGAGAGGACACATGCACTAGTGGCCAGTGCAACCTGAGGCATACTATATCTCAAGGAAGGGGTAAGGTGAAGGTAGACCTTTCATGGGTGCTATTGACCAGTGCTGGAATTGAACCCATACTGCTGATGTTGCTGCATGGCAAACCAGCTATCCAACTATCCATGAGCTAAGTAGACTGGTAAATGTGGGGTTACACCCCTTCCATAGGCAAATCATCCTTCCTCAGGTAGAGTTAAAGAGATGTCCAGCACGGAAACAGACCCTTTGGTCCAACTTGTCCATGCCGACCAGATATCCTAACCTAATCTAGTCCCGTTTGCCAGCATATCCCTCTAAACCCTTCCTGTTCATATAATCCATCCAGATGCCTTTTAAATGTTGCAACTCTACCAGCCTCCACCACCTCTGACAGCTCATTCCATACAGGCACCTCAGAAGACCCAAAGTGACTTAAAGCATACCTGGTGCATTATAACTAATATTGGACGTAGTGAAAAACAGTATATAACTAGTATATAACTAGTTTCAGACTGATGCCTCGTACTGAGATATAATGTATTTTTGTGCAAAGTCAGATAGCTTCAAATGTAAAACCACTTTCGATGTCAGAAATGAAGAATTTTGAACACGGTAACTAGCCGAGCAGTTGCAAAGTTTAATTTCATCAATGGACTTAATGTGATTTTTTTTTCAATTTGCAGAATAATAGGACTTCTATCAGCCAATTTAAAAAAAGGTCCCTCTGAATGCTGCAATGCTTTTCAATTGAAAATATCTTGTGGAATAGATAACGCAAGAAGTGCTGTCGACCTTGAAGTGCTCAATGTGAGCAATCAAATGATTGAACGTCATCTTGTATGTTGAAAAGAAAGGGAATCGGGCCTCATTAACACTAATAATTAAGACTTGCAAAATGGCTTTACAGAAAGAATGAAAGACGAGAATTTGTAAAGTGCCTTATCATGTCTCTGAAACATCTCCGAGTGTTTCATTCATCAGAGGGGAGAGGAATGAAATAAATGTCAGAAGTTTCAAAAGCCACGAATACCTCCAGGAAAGCTGTCAATTGTTAACACAAGTTTATGCGGTCGGTGGCTATAATATTTGAGACTCACATATCCCCAGCCAAATGCTTCAAACCGGTTACAGAAAGCACGTTTTCTTTATAAATCAGCCCTCCGTCTGGTGTGGAGGTTGCACTATGCCATCCATTTGAATGGATGAGTAGATTTAGAACGTAAGAACATGGTGGCTCAGTGGTTAGCACCGCTGACTCACAGCGCCAGGGACCTGGGTTCGGTTCCAGCCTCAGGCGACTGTGTGTGTGGAGTTTGTACACTCGCTCCCCGTGTCTGCCTGGGTTTCCTCTGGGTGCTCCAGTTTCCTCCCACAGTCCAAAGTTGTGCAGATTAGGTAGATTGGCCATGCTAAATTGCTCTGTAGTATCCAGGGATATGCATGTGAGGTAGGTTAGCCATAGGAAATGCAGGGTTCTGGGATAGGGTGGGGGCCGGGGTGGGGTTGCTCTTTGGGGATTCGGTGTAGAGTGAATAGTCTGTACCTGCACTGTGGTGACTCTGTAAGAACTAGGAGTAGGCTATTCAGCCCCTCAAGTCTGCTGCACCACTTAATATGATCATATCTCAACTCCATTCTCCATAACCCTTCAACCCATTATAATTAACAAATCCACCTATTTTCTCCTTCCATTTACTCAATGTCCCAACAACCACCACAATCTTGAGCAGTGAACGTCACCCTTTGTGAGAAGGATCTCGACCCCGTTTTAAAGCTACCACGCCTTATTCTAAACTTACAATCTCTTGTTTGAGATTGTCCCACAAGGGAAGACATCTTAGTCAATGCCCGTGAGCAGCCTGTACACCTCAATTAGGTCCCCTCTCATCCTTATAAATTCTAGTGTGTGTAGGTCTAAAGCAGAATCCCTCCTCACAAGGCAGGCCTTTCGTCTCTCGAATTAATCCAGTGGATCTTCTCTGAATGCAATTATGTCCTTCTTCAAGTACAGGGGACCTAGGCTGTGTAAAGTACTCCAGATACGATCAAGTGGTTCTCTGAGGATACAGATGCTCTTCCAGAGTCTGGCATCACACAGTCTGGCAAAACCCTTCCTGGATACCCAGTGTTTAGAGATCACGCTGCTGTTAGGATTTTAGACCTTTAAGAAGCAAATGTACGGAAAACCATTAGAGCCCGTTCCTCTGTTCTCTTGAACTCCTGATGTGGATTTGGTCATGTGGGGTTGGTTCTGGCACGGTAAAATCCCCGTGATGTTTAAGAGGACTACAATGAGTGTTGACGATTAGCTGAGGTTAGCCATGGAAAGTTCACAGCCTTTTTTTCTCGAGCTGTTGTTTTCAAGCCATTGAGTAAGCCAGCTAAAAGCGCAGGACGAATTTCCAAGGGACTGTTCAGAATGATCACTGTCAAATTGCAGCAGCACCTCTAATTATCTCAGTCTAGTGACTTCAGTTATTTTTGGCAACTGCTTGTGTCAAGTTGGATTGGTCTATCTTAAGTCCTTAGTTCAAAATCCAAGTTATATAACAACCCAGATGGCCTCCTTCTTCAAAGACCGCAATTTCCCCCCAGACGTAGTTGACGATGCTCTCCACCGCATCTCCTCCACTTCCCGTTCCTCTGCCCTTGAGCCCTGCCCCTCCAATCGCCACCAGGACAGAACCCCACTGGTCCTCACCGACCACCCCATCAACCTCCAGATACATCGTATCATCCTTCGTCATTTCTGCCACCTCCAAACAGACCCCACCACCAAGGATATATTTCCCTCCCCTCCCCTATCAGTGTTCCGGAAAGACCACTCCCTCCGTGACTCCCTCGTTAGGTCCACACCCCCCACCAACCCAACCTCCACTCCCGGCACCTTCCCCTGCAACCGCAAGAAATGCAAAACTTGCGCCCACACCTCCCCCCTCACTTCCCTCCAAGGCCCCAAGGGATCCTTCCATATCCATCACAAATTCACCTGCACCTCCACACACACCATTTACTGCATCCGTTGCACCCGATGTGGTCTCCTCTACATTGGGGAGACGGGCCGCCTACTTGTGGAATGTTTCAGAGAACACCTCTGGGACACCCGCACCAACCAACCCAACCCAACCGCCCTGTGGCTGAACACTTTAACTCCCCCTCCCACTCCACCAAGGATATGCAGGTCCTTGGCCTCCTCCATCGCCAGACCATGGCAACACGACGCTTGGAGGAAGAGCGACTCACCTTCCGCCTAGGAACCTTCCAACCACAAAGGATGAATGCAGATTTCTCCAGCTTCCTCATTTCCCCTCCCCCCCCCCCTTTTCTCAGTCCCAACCCTCGGACCCAGCACCACCTTCCTAACCTGCAGTCTTCTTCCCGACCTCTCCGCCTCCACCCCCTCTCCGGCCTATCACCCTCACCTTAACCTCCTTCCACCTATCGCAATCCCAACGCCCCTCCCTCAAGTCCCTCCTCCCTACCTTTTATCTTAGCCTGTTTGGCACACCCTCCTCATTCCTGAAGAAGGGCTTATGCCCGAAACGTCGATTCTCCTGCTTCTTGGATGCTGCCTGAGCTGCTGCGCTTTTCCAGCGACACATTTTTCAGATCTGATCTCCAGCATCTGCAGTCCTCACTTTCTCCTACTTAATCCTCGAAGTACTCTACTCTTGATTCCACATCTAAAGTCTTGGATATCAATTTGCCTCCTAGGCTGTATAGAGGCGCAGTCCTAGATTCATAGAATCCTTACAGTGCAGAAAGAGACCCTTTGGTCCATCCAGTCTGTGCCACCCCTCTGAAGAACATCCCAACCAGACCCCTACTTTATCCTTGTAACCCTCCATTCCCCAAGGCCAATCCACCTACCCTACACATACTTGGACACTATGACTGTAGGAGCACCCGGGTGAAATCCACGCAGACACAGAGAGAATGCGCAAACTCCACACAGACAGTAGCCCGAGACTGGATATCAACCCGGGTCCCTGGAGCTGTGAGGCAGCAGTGCTAACCCACTGAGCCACCATGCTGCCCTCACAGCTAGCAGATTTCTGAGCTTTGTAAAGATGTTAATGGACCCAAGAGCTCACAGGAGATCTGTGGCTTGTTCCTGGATGCTTGCTCAACAGAAATCCCACTCCTGGTGGTCCACCAAGGATGCACAGGAGGATCGACTGCATGAGGACGAAATAAGCCACAGTGACAAACAGCCAGAGCAATGCCAATCAGTCTAGACAAACCAGAGCAAGAAAATCATTCTAACTGCTGAATACTCCCGTTCCATGACATTGACCCAAGTGTACTCTCAGTGCTAGGATGATAGGAGTCGAGAGTGTGGTGCTGGAAAAGCAGGTCAGACAGCATCTGAGGAGCAGGAAAATTGACATTTCGGGCATAAGCCCTTCATCAGGAATGAGGACGATAATCCCAGTGTTACCTCAAACCCATGACAATGACTCTGGAATAGTCTCAGTGCCATTGCAATGACCTCAGCATAACCTCAGTGTTATGATGTTGACCCCAGCATAGCCTCACTGTTATGACAATGACACCAGCATAGCCTCTGTGCCATGACGATGACTTCAGCATAGCCTCTGTGCCTTGACGATGACCCCAGCATAGTTTTTGTGTCATAATGATAATCCCACAGAACCTCACTGCTACGATGAAAGCCCCTGAGTAGCCTTACTCGTCATTTCCGCCACCTCCAAACGGACCCCACCACCAAGGATATATTTCCCACCCCTCCCCTATCAGCATTCCGTAAAGACCACTCCCTCCGTGACTCCCTCGTCAGATCCACACCCCCCACCAACCCAACCTCCACTCCCGGCACCTTCCCCTGCAACCGCAGGAGGTGCAAGACTTGTGCCCACACCTCCCCCCTCACCTCCCTCCAAGGCCCCAAAGGAAACTTCCATATCCGCCACAGATTCACCTGCACCTCCACACACATCATCTATTGCATCCTCTGCACCCGATGTGGCCTCCTCTATATTGGGGAGACAGGCCGGCTACTTGCGGAGCGTTTCAGAGAACACCTCTGGGACACCCGGACCAACCAACCCAACCACCCTGTGGCTCAACACTTCAACTCCCCCTCCCACTCCACCAAGGATATGCAGGTCTTTGGACTCCTCCATCGCCAGACCACAACAACACGACGGTTGGAGGAAGAGCGCCTCATCTTCCGCCTAGGAACCCTCCAACCACAAGGGATGAACTCGGATTTCACCAGTTTCCTCATTTCCCCTCCCCCCACCTTGTCTCAGTCAAATCCATCGAACTCAGCACCGCCTTCCTAACCTGCAATCTTCTTCCTGACCTCTCCGCCCCCACCTCAGTCTGACCTATCACCCTCACCTTGACCTCTTTCCACCTATCACATTTCCGACGCCCCTCCCCCAAGTCCCTCCTCCCTACCTTTTATCTTAGCCTGCTGGACAAACTTTCCTCATTCCTGAAGAAGGGCTTATGCCCGAAACGTCGATTCTTCTGTTCCCTGGATGCTGCCTGACCTGCTGCGCTTTTCCAGCAACACATTTTCAGCTCTGATCTCCAGCATCTGCAGACCTCACTTTCTCCTATGGTAATGACCCTAGTGTACCTTCCACAACACCCAAGCACTCAAGAAACAAAAATTATCAAAATGTAAATTCCTGAAAACTTAGAATTTAGAATATTCCTCCTACCAGTGACCTATTTCAGAGTTTCTGCAGTCTTAGAGAATTTCTCCTGTCAATACCTGGCCAAAACTATGTATTCTGGTGAAGATATACCTGTTTTTGGGATTCTATGAGCAAGAACAGTAACAAATGAGCATACAGATCGAAAATAATTGCCGAAAGAAGGAAACATGATACAGGGAAACATTTTAAACACAAAAGTATAGTTAGGGTCTGGAATACACTTTGTGAGAGTGTGGTGGAGCCATGTTCGATTAAATCATTATCAGGGAACTAGATTTGCATCTGAAAGGGTAGAAGGAGCAGAGATATGAGAAGGAAGGCAGGGGAATCACACTCAGTGTGGAGAGCTAGTGCAAGCTCAGTGTGAATGCAGCTACCAAATAGCTTATCCTCTTTAGTTTCCAGCTTCTCAGACGCGATTCCTTGATGTTCCATTAGTTGGCTGTGAACAGATACATCTGAGGCCTCTTGGTGCTTCTTCCTGTGCCCTGAGGGAGCATCCATGAAATGCTGTTCCGTCTGTCACAGAATCAAAGAGCATTTCCATTTATTTCTTTGTCAGCATATTTCCCAGCAGGCCTTTGGCAAGCTGACAGTAATCACTTTGTGTTCTTGCGTTGAGTCCTGAGTTGAGGGAGGGAGGGGGGGGGTGGGTACTCTAGATTATGGTTGTAGCAGGAACTGGGTTGCCTTGTGGTCATAAGCCATCTTGCCTAGAGCGTTAGAGAGGGGAACGGCTAACACAGTGCACCTTTCAATCGCGGCGACTTTGTTGCGTACACTCGGCTCCCTATGTCAATGGAAGTCGCTGAGAATCTGAGGGTTTCCTCAATTTCCCACCTTCCTCCACCAGGAGACCACACTGAAGCCCTCTGAAGGCACAACTAACTAAAAGCCCGATGAATCAAGCAATGTGTGATGCTTTCTAGCAATTTCCTTCCACGATTCTCTTCTGAAGCCAGTGACATCTCTGAGGCTGCGACACCTCCTCAGCACAACACCCTAATCTCTGGTTGGGTGGTCTAGGTCTGGGAGAGGGGTTAGATAAAGTTTTGTTTTAATTCATTCATGGATTAAGGATGTCACTCACTCAGCCAGCATTTATTACCCATCCTTAATTGCCCAGAGGCTGGTTAAGAGTCAACTACATTGCTGTTGATCTGGAGTCACATGTTAGGCCAGACCAGGTAAGGGTGGCAGATTTCCTTCCCTCAAGGACATTGGTGAACCAGATGGGTTTATCCTGGCAGTCGATTCATGGTCATCAAATAGTCTCTTAACTCCAGATTTTCATTGAATTCAAATTCCATCATCTGCCATGGCAGGATTCCAACCCAGGTCCCCTAGAGCATTATCCGGGTCTCTGGATTATCAGTCCAGCGATAACACCACTCGGGCCATCACCTCAACACACCTTTTGAGGTGTAGTCACTGTTGTAACGCAGCAGTTGTTAGTGAAGGTATCCAGGTTGCAAAAGAACCAAGGGTGTTAATGGCTGAGGGATGTGGAGAGAGCCTTGAACACGAGCCAAGACTGATATCTCAGAGTTCTCTGCGACAATCCCCTCGCCCCTGTTTGTCCAACAAGCCCCTGATATCTTTGTGCAGGGAACAGCTTCTGACTGCATCCTTTTTGTTACCGCCCCCCCCCCACACACACTTTGCATTTTGTATGTATGGCTTGTCCATGTGTTACAGAGGCAACACTGCCCTCACTGCAACTGACAGAGCACAGTAGACCAGCAAGAATGTGAAGTGCGTAAGTCCATGTACTCTGAAATGCTATCTCCACCATCAAATAAACGAAGCTGCCTCACCCATCCTCTGATGAGTTTCCCTTTCCAAGTGGAATCATGGGAGGAAGACAATATGAAGGGGTAGGACCTTGCACATTCAATAATTATTTGCATCTCTTATTATTTGACCGTGAAGAGGTGCCTTCTTCCCCCAGAGTCCTTTGTT
This sequence comes from Chiloscyllium plagiosum, assembly GCF_037043375.1. NCBI lineage: Eukaryota > Metazoa > Chordata > Chondrichthyes > Orectolobiformes > Hemiscylliidae > Chiloscyllium > Chiloscyllium plagiosum. The sequence goes on from NW_028270145.1 coordinate 34,461,297, forward strand.
CATGTGGATGAATAAGGAAGATTATTACTCCTCCACTGCAAGAGTCCAACTGTATTTACTCTTGAGACTGGTTGAAAGAGTTGCTTCAATGTGAGCAATTGTCATTATGTCCTGCAGTTGCAGCTATAAATATGTTAGCAAAATACCGAAGCTGGGCAGTTTGCGTATGAAAACATCTGTATTTGCAGAGAAGCAGGGCAGAAAGAGAACAGTGGATGGTTTCGAGTAAATTACAAGAGAGTAATTCGATCAAGTTGAATTGACACGGTAAACTGTCAGAGTGATGTTTGAGTAGTCAGAGTTTGCTGAATCCAGAGATTGAATTAGCAACTTGGAATTGAGTTAAGGCAGCTGTCCATTACTTTGACAAGTTGTTATTGTCCCGGCAGAATGCTTGCATCTCTGTTTCCCCCTTTTGGCAGTAGGGTGCTGTTTATCTGTAGATGTGCTGGAGACTGATGAAAAAGATACAGATATTCTCGGGAATCGCTTAGCATGTACAGCATAGGAAATGGCTATTTGATCCACTCAAACCTCCTCCCGCCCCATGTTGTTAAACACTACCTATTTATTTATCTATCCTTTCTCTCTGCTGTGCATATTTAACACCTCTGCTGTTCACCTCAACTACCTCACATAGTCCTATAGTATGTCTCAGGCAAAGTCAGTTCTCCTGAGCTCCCTATTGCGATTATCCTGTATTTATGGCCCTTGGTTTCGGAGCTTTGGTTCCAAGACTCATATTTTTTCATCGTGCAGGAAGGCACTGTCAGCCCCTTACTCTTAGAACAGGAATCGATTCATCGAAACAGCTTCCTCTGAGGAATGCTGCCCTCATTCGAAGGTGAGAGAAAAGTCATGGGCTGAAGAGTGAGAGTGACTGACAACACTGTACATATATTTATGTAGCACCACTGACAGCTTCAAGATGCCCTGAAGTGCTTTGCAGCTAAAATAAATCCTCGAAGTTTACTACACTTTTAATGCGGACAACTCAGCAGTGAATTTGCACACAGCAAGCTCCCATAATGACTGGATAATCTTCTTTCTTAATGTTGACTGAGGGACATATTCTTTAAAGAGTACAACAGGGTAAGTTACATGACTTGATTGGAAACTGGTTTAATGATGAAAACTACATCAGCTCCCTCAGTGCAGTGCTCCCTCAGTAATTCACTGGACCAGGCGAATGTGAGGACTGCAGATGCTGGAGATCAGAGTTTAAGTTAGTGTGGTGCTAGAAAAGCACAGCAGGTCAGGCAGCATCCGAGGAGCAGGAAAATTGACATTTCGGGCAAAAGCCCTTCATTGGGACACCTGAAACTGCCCAAAACGTTGATTCTCCTGCTCCTCAGATACTGCCTGACCTGCTGTGCTTTTCCAGCACCACTCTAATTCACTGGACCACCCAGCTGAGATTTCATGCTCAAGCCTTGGGATTAAGAATTGAATCCTCAATCTTCACTCTGCTTGAAGCAACTGATGGAAATGGTTGTGGCTTTGCATAGGCAAGACAAGAAGTTATCATGTCAGTGAGTTATTTTCACAAGTGGGACCTAAGACCAGATTTCAACACTGGAGCAAAGTGAATGAGTCTTAATTGATTTAAAATCACACCTTAGGTGAAAGTGGGTACTGCAGATTAGAGTCTAGATTAGAGTGGTGCTGGAAAAGCACAGCAGGTCAGGCAGCATCCGAGGAGCAGGAGAATCGATGTTTTGGACAAAAGCTCTTCATCACAAATGGCGACTGATACTTCCTGAAACATTGGAGGGTTCCCGCTCAACTTGCATAGTTACCCAGGGAAGACTAGCTGAATGAAAATGTGTTCTGGCCAATTTGAATTACAGAATTGTTAAGGTGCAGAAGGAGGAACATTTTCTACTTAAATGCAGGTGCTTCTGCTCTGCATGCAGAGGTGAGACCTTCCTAAGTTTATTTAATATTCAGAAGGAAGTACACCCCTTTGTTGATCGGTGCCAATGCACTTTTACAGGAGGGAGGCCATTCAGCCCATTCTGCCTGTGCATGCTCTTTTGAACAATCATTCAAGGTGGTCTTTATGTGAAATGTACAAACCAAAAGGTCAATGCTGGTTTTTATTTTACGCATAAGTTGTCTCCAGCTTAATCTCTCCTCACTTTATTTGCATATCCTTCCACACCTCTCTCCCTCACGTACTAGCTTTTCCTTTAGCCCAGTCCTACATGCTAAGTCCAGACTCTTTCCCCATAAGCCTGCAAATGTTTCCTATTCAAGTATTTATCCAGTTGCCATTTGAAAGTGACCCTGCGTCACTGCACCCCCCCCCCCCCCCCCCACCACCACCAAAGGCAGAACCTTTTTTGCACATTAGCAATCACCGTGTAAAGTTCTCCACATCTCAAAAAGTTCCGATTCTTTCAGCCAGTGCACAGCAGTGCCGTCTGGTTAGTGACAGGAAATTGTATCTCCCTATCCACTCAATCAAGCTTCCTCATTGTGCTGAAGACTGAAATGTAGAGACTGTTACTCGGATGAATCAGGAGCCCTGGACAAGTAACTGGGAATGAATTGCTGGGAAGAGACAATTGACATCGAAAGACATCTTTTACCTCCAGTCCAGTTAACAAAATGGCGTGAGGGTTAGGAAAGAGACTCCAAGTTGTTTTTTTCTTGCACATTTCTGAATCTATGAACAAGTGGTACGGCTTACAGTGGTTTGTGCAAAACTGGCTGCTATGATGTGTGGGAAACATTGATACACCAATGTGGTTAATGCAGTTTATATAAAATTCATCTGTGTGTTTTCTCAATGCAGTCATTAACTGGGGTTAAAATAGCACCCAAAGGAATTTTGCACAAACACCATAACCAATTAAAATTAAAATCGTTGCAGTCTGGAAATGACTTGGTGAAGCCGCCATACAAAGGCTTAATGGACTCTCTCTCTTTTAATGGGGGTGCTAACCTGTTTATTTTAAATCGGTTTCAAGAGGTTAATTGGGATGTCTGTTAGAACAGCAGAATGAGGCACTTGGTATGAATGCATTTATGTATTTGTACAAAAAAATAGAGTCATACAGATATACAGCGCAGAAACAGACTCTTCAGTCCAACTCGTCCATGCCGACCAGACATCCTAACCCAATCTAGTCCCATTTGCTATCACTTGACCCATATCCCTCTAAACCCTTCCTATTCATATACCCATCCAGATGCCTTTTGAATGTTGCAATTGTACCAGCCTCCACCACTTCCTCTGGCAGCTCATTCCATACACGCACCACCTCTCATGGTGAAAATGTTGTCCCATAGGTCCTTTTTAAATCTTTCCCCTCTCATCCTAGACCTATGCCCTCTATCTCTGGGCTCCCCCACCCAGGGAAAAGACCTGTATAAAGACAGCTTTTAAATGGATTTCTCGGCCTATAAAGCTGGTCTTAATGTGGACTTTAAGGCCCAGAAACAAACCATTTCACCCAATACTGGTTTTTAATGTAATGTATCAGCTTGCTTTTGCTCAATCTCTCCTCACCTGCTCATGTCCAGTAGACAGCGAGACTCAAGGCCGCCTTTCCCTGGCACCAGCCAATGAAGTAATAGCTGCTACCACCAACAGACGGGCGCCAGCTAAGTTAGTGGCCTCAGCAGCGCCACCAGTGACAGTGGTCACCGCTGGCATGGCACCTGGAGGTTGACTGCCAGGCAACCTCCAAGTCAGCCAAGTTCAGACATGAGAGCTCTGGCCAAGCTGGCTCGGGCAAAGGGACGGGGCATGGTGAGTGGGTGCCAGAGTAGCGTCATTGCTGTGGCTCCACTTTGTGAGTCAAAGAGTGCCTGGCGAGAAGGAGGTCTTCTGGTGGGGTGGGGGGAGGTCAGAGAGGAGCCTCCCTTCACCCATTCCACCAGCTCCCTTCGCTTTCCCTGGGTCTTGCCAAGAGATTTTCACTGGATGCTACTCCAAAGCAGCAGAGTGAGCCCCACAACTGGTTGTGCAACTGGTAATGTGCAAGTGGAAGTGGAAAGAGACCCTAAGTGGACTACCTAAGTGGCTCAATAGAGCTCCAGGCTGGCAACTGCTAACTTTCCTCAGTGCTGGGCAAACAGTATGGTGGGAGGAAGAAGATGGATATGCCACTCAAAATCTTCTCCCGCTGCTGTGCCAGTCTACCCTGTGCCCAGCCCATCTCAAAATGGCTGAAATCCTCTCATTGGTCTCTTGCCTTGGTGTTTCCCAGCATTGGAAATATCTGTCCTGTCATAGCCCCTCCTTAATTTGATGCATCTCTCTTAGGTCACTTCATCCACTCATAGAGCCATAAACTTGGGCACTCTGACTAGGCAATCTAAACCGATCTAGTCCCATTTTCCAGCACTTGGCCCATATTCCTCTAAACCCTTCCCATTCATATACCCATCCAGATGCCTTTTAAATGTTGTAATTGTACCAACCTCCCACCACTTCCTCTGGCAGCTCATTTAACATATGTATCACCCTCTGTGTGAAAAATCTCCCCCTTAACTCCCTTTTAAAGTCTTTCCCCTCTCACTTTAAACCCATGTCCTCTAGTTTTGGACTTCTCTATATTTCTTGATGATTATAACCTCTGTCAGTGACAGCAGATTTGCCATCCAAAACGTGATACCCAGCAACCTACTTAAGATTCTCAATGGTGTTGGTGGGATAAACATCAATATTATTTAGCATTTTCTTACAATACAGGGCATGAGGTGAAAAGACTTAATTACTTTCCACACATGTATGGACTGGACAACTAAGTGACACACTGGGAGTTAGCATTATTATGAACTAACTCCAAGAAAAACACTTCAAGATTAGTTTAGTAGAGTCATATATCCTGTGTACCTCAGGAATATCATAGACACTGGAGAAGGTTTTTTTCTGATCTTGTACATTTCCGTAGATCTGTTTTATATGTTCAATTCTGCTAATGTTTGTGAAGAAAAGCCGCAGTTTTTGTTATTCTGAAACTGCGTTATAATCATCCACATTTTTAACAAATTTAACAAAGGTCTGCCAGTCAGTATTTTAACCAGAGTCTGAGTAAGTGAGTTGATAGTTGAAATGCTCATTTTAGAATGCTGATACCTGCTCTATATGTTCTCCAGTGCTAAGATATTCCTATTGAGAAACTTGGCGACATTCAAAGAAGTCAGGGTGCAAAGGAATTCTTTTCTCTCCTGAGATCTGAAGAGTCGTTCAGATTGGAAATGTTAACTCTATTTCTCTCTCCATCGATGCTGCCAGACCTGCTGAGTTTCTCCAATGTTTGTTTCAGCATCCACAGTCTTTTACCTTTAACTTCTATCCTTCTCCCACTCTTAGTGTCCATAATGCATGCCCTTCTGTCACCAAGAGGCTGATGCTGACCCACTGAATTGCTTCCTGTAAATCGATGCTCACAAGTGCTATCTCCATTTGATTCATGATGATCGTGCTAAAGTTCCCCGCATTGTCGCAGCCTAGATGGACCAACCATGGAAAATGCAGGGTTACACGGTTAGGGGAGGGTCTTCAGAGGGGCTGTGTAGATTCAATGGGCCGAATGGCCTGCTTCCACACCGTAGGAATTCTGTGGTTCCCCGTAACTCTTCAGGACACAGATAATCTTCTAAAATTGAACAAAATGCTCCTCTCTCATGTCGAGTCTATTAATTGTGTAAATGAGCTAAACTGTTAGGGGTTTATACACTTGGCATTATTCAACTTACAGCCCAGAAGGAAGCGATTCAGCCCATCATGCCTGCACTGTGTTGAATAGTCTTGCTTGGCTTCACACACAAATTGGAAAGCTTCTTGCCTTGGCACATGCTGCTTCATAGATTAGACCGAAATACTTGGCTACTTCTGGATTTTGCAAAGGTTTACCTGGTACTATATTGCACTGATTTTGCTGCAAACCAAATTGATTGCACAATAATGGACTCAACTGAAGTAGCATTAACTCAAGGCCACCTCTGAACTGCAGCCTATATCCAGTTAGGTGCCAAGTAACATTCGCCCTCAGTACCAGGCAATGACCACTTCCAACGAGAGAGAATGTAGATATCATCCTTTGACACTCAATCACTCAATCGTTCGCTATCATTCTGGGCATTGCCATTGATGAGAAAATGAACTGGACTAACTGTACAAAACCATTAGCAGGTCAGAGGCTAGGAATCCTGCAGTGAGTAACTCATGTCCCAAGCTCATCCCACCAAGTCAGGAGTGTGATGGAATACCCTCCACTTGCAGCTGAGTGGAGTGCAGCTCCAACAACACTTAAGAAGCTTACCACAAGACAGAACAAAGCAATCCACTTGATTGGCATCCCATCCAACCCCTTAAATATACAGACTCTCCACCACCACTATGCAGTAGCAGCAGTGTGTATCATCTACAAGGTGCACTGTAGACATTCACCAAAGTTCCTTACACAGCTCCCTTTCAAATTCATGACCACTACCATCTGGAAGGACAAGGCCGGAAGACACATGGGAACACTACCACTTGCAAGTTCCCTCCAAGCCAATCACAATCCTGACTTGGAAACATCACCATTCACTCAATGCCACTAGGTCAAAGTCCTGGAATTCTCTTCCTAAGAGCAATGTGGGTGAACCTACACCTAAAGGACAGCAGTGGTTCAGAAGCTATTAACACCAATTTCTTCAGGACAATTAGGATTTGGAACATGAACAGATAAATGAAAAAGAAATCTGTGGTGTAATATGGTGAATTGCAAACTGAAATAGCACAGTTTACCTCAGTAATTTAAAGTAGTCTCAAAAATTTAGAAAAATGTAACCCCTGGTTCCTACTCTTTAGTTTTGCATTAATGATGGAGAACTGAATTCAACAGCAGGATACAGAGTCAGAAAACGTAACAAAACTTGGCACGGTGCCTCAGTGGTTAGCACCACTGCCTCACAGCGCCAGGGACCGGGGTTCGATTCTCGCCTCAGACGAGCTTCCACATTCTCCCCGTGTCTGTGTCGGTTTCCACCAGGTGCTCCGGTTTCCTCCCACAGTTCAAAGATGTGCAGGTCAGGTGAATTGGCCATGCTAAATTGCCCATAGTGTTCAGGGATGTGTAGGTTAGGTGCATGAGTAGAGTAAATGTAGAATAGTAGGGGAAGGGGTCTGTGTGGGTTACTGTTCAGAGGGCCGGTGTGGACTTGTTGGGCCGAAGGGCCTGTTTCCACTCTGTAGGGATTCTATGATTCAAACAATGAAGCATAAAACCATTAGCACCGATAAGAAGGATCCCTTCTCCAGTAGAACAAACCTCATTATAATAAGTATCATCTATAATCATCACAGGAATTACAAAATGCAATTTAATCCAGTTAGAACCAGCTTTATTATCATGGCAGCAAGTGTTCTAATTGGCAGATGTCTTGTTAGAAACCACTGCTGGCATGAACCTTGCAATGGGCAACATTGCTCTAGTTGCTCCAAGACTCTTTGTAATCGTCATCCCTTCTTTAGGTGCCACAGGTTTTGTAATGGGCCTCATTATTCCAACTGGCACTGGCGTTATCATAATGGGCTCCACTTCTCCGACCGGCACAAGCCTTTCTCCAGGAAGCCTCTCTCCACCAGTTGGTATAAGCTCCCTAACAATGGACGCCATTACTCTGTAAGTGAAAGAGCTCCCTCTTCTGATGGAGAGGTGAAGGTCAACAATTTTCTAAATATTCTGGACAGTTTACCTGAGGAAAACCACGAATTCCACACCTGCATTTTTACAGATTTTTTTTTGTTTCCTCAGAGGGTACCATGTACAATAGGATTTCTACATGTAAACTGCCCAGGGAGTTTGTTGCTGAATGGCAGGTTGACAAAAATAGCACATACCTCAAACATCCTTCAACTATCTATGTCATGAATTTGGACTCGATGCATCACCATTTCATTTCAAAGCTGCCAAATCTGCTGCCAGTACAATGAGACTGCAGTAATAATTTGAAAGGAGCTGTGAGTTGCTGATATATGACAGTCAGCCCTGCCAAAAATGATTGAGTGCAGATTGGAGAGATAAGGGAACATTGCACAATGCTTGGCTGGCTGATTATGGATGGATATGAGCAAATGTTCTTTGCAGCGTCCCATGTAAGAGAGAGAGAGGTGGAATGTGAATATTCGCAAATTAAGTGGAAACTGTTGCTGTTTAGCTTGTCGCTGCCAAAAGATTTCCCTGCCAATTATTGCTCTGAAAGTAATCTGCAATAGTCACCCTTTTGTTCTGTATGAAGGAGACAGAGGGTTTTGTTTCAATCCTGCCCTCATAACTGCTCCACTGAGCCCAGAGAGTAGACTCACACTTTTGGTTGCCTAGTGGCGTTCAGCAACTTTCCGCTTCCTTGTTCAACCAGCTTAGGTGGGCGTTAGCAGGAGACGTAATTATAAATAATGTGACAGCACTCCAGAGCAGCCTTGGCTTTTTTTCTGGGAGTGTTGTGCAAGTTTTGCAATACCTTGGACATTCCAATCTTACTGTCGAGTCCAAACTGGAGAACAGAGGAGTGTCGGTGGTCCACGTTGTGAAGTAGTTGCACTTGAATAAGTCATCATCTTATTTCACATTTTTATTTTAGCTTTTGCTTTGTGAATTTTTAACGCACCATCTTCCCTGCGCAGCAGGATTACTGATCCGACACTTCAGTTGGATGGGAAGTTGGGAATTTAGAAGGTGCCAAGACCCTGTTATTGTGCATAATGAATGTGCTGCAGCTGACTTCACAAATGCACAATGAAAACATGGCGCAATGGTTGATGTTTTCAAATTGCTTATGTTGACATGCAAGCAGAAACTAGGGTGGAGCCACTTCTCCCCAGTTGCATAGATGCACAGTGTAAAGAAGATGTGGACGTGTTACTTATTTTTTACTGTTTCAAACAGAGTTTGAGGAAATGTAGCGGAAACTGTAGTTCTGAGATTGAAAATTTATTATTAATATTTCATCTCTGTCAGCATACAGACATCCCACCTGGCAGGATAACAGGGATTTTGAATTTAGGATAAAATACATTTTACCTTTTGCAATTATTTTTACATCAGCTTAGTATAAAGTGTATGGAATTTTACTTTTTAAAACATGATATTAATTGACTTTGCTCACTCCCCCAAGAAATCAAACTTGCCTGGATTCTGCTGTATTAACTGTGGTGTGAACTCTCTTCTGTCATCACTCAACTGTAATTGATAGAAACAAGGAAACCACACTTGCAGAGTTTAACATAGAAGCACAGAAGTTTCTGTTAAAACAGCTCCTAAAGGTGTGTTACTGAACTCCCCCAGGTCTGCGCTCATTCAGAAATCACTGAACTGATGAAATGTTGCTCTTTCAGATATTTAGTTTCATTCATTGAATGAGAAATAACTGACGTTTCAATGGTAACATTTTAATGATTATGCCCTCAGTGTACCTGAAACTTTTATATCTGCAGAATGTCACATTTGTCCATATTAATAAAACAATGACTTTGTAAAAATAGTTTTCAAGGAAGGTTCTTCATTGCAGCAGAACAAAAAAAGAAAGGAAAATAGACTTGGTCTTGCAGCTTTTTGGGGGTTTCCACTTATCAGGACAGATTCAGGAGAGAATTCAGATGGGCGAGCAAATGGATTTCTTGGGCGAGTCATTGTTACGGAGAATGCTCCAGGGAACACAGGAGGTTGAGGGATGACCTTATAGAGGTTTATACAATCACGAAGGGTATAGATAAGGTGAATGGCAGGTGTCTTTTCCCTAGGGTGGGGGATTTCAAGTGTAGAGGGCATATTTTCAAGGTGAGAGGAAAAAGATTTCAAAAAGACATAAGAGGCAAATCTGTTTTTACAGAGATTAGTTCATGTGTCGATTTAACTTCCAGAAGAAGTGGTGGATGCAGGTAAAGTTACAGGGTTTAAAAGACATTTGGATAAGTACATGAATAAGAAATGTTTGGATGGATATGGGCTGAGTGCAGGCAGCTGGGACTAGTTTTGTTTGGGATTATGCTTGGCATAGACTGGTTGGACCAGAGGATCTGTTTCTGTGCTGTATGATTCTATGACTGTAACAGTTAGCTACGAAGCTTTTATTTAAATTCTGACCGAGGAAACTGACTCTGATTGGTCAACACGTTGCCATGGGGAATGCTTGAGGGTAAGGCTGGCTTCTGAGTTTTTGTCCAGTTGAAAAAAGTGCAAAACATGGACATAGTCTTTTCCTTTACAAAGGGCTGAGTGCAATATGTGAATATATACAGCTTCTAATCCATGTAAGTGAGCCACAGCGTGAGTCCAACTGAACATCCAAAATTGATTTTTCACTGTAATTCTAGTGGTCCATGCATCTTCACCAAAGATCAAATCATGTAATAGCAAATAGTATTGCTATACTTTGGATATTACCTGTGTCACAATAATGTCTATGCTGCAAAAGTACATCATTTAATCTGAAACCGCCCAGTGGTGTGAAAGGTGCTATGTAAATGCAAGTCTTTCTTTTCTTCTATTGATCCAGTCTTAGCAACAGAACATCCAAAGTACATTATGTTCATTGAGGTGTAAAAATGAAGTGTTAAAGTGTAGTCAGTGTAATGTAGGAAGCACAGCGACCAATTTTCTTTTTTCTTTACAAAACAGTTTACAAAAAAACAGTTAACATTTACAGCTGTATACAACAGCAATTTTACAAGGGAGAGGAGCAGCAAAGCCAGGCCCCAAACCCTACCGTTCAACCAGTTTACAGAGAGATGAGGACAAACCTCAAATCCCAGTTTCACATATGACAAGACAGTGACAATGACATTTGTACATAAAAAGCCAATCCAGTTACAGAACAAAACAGTGCATACAATACAGACCCAGCAAGCCCCCATCCCTCCCACCTTCCGGCCACTCTAAGGCAGCCTGCCCCTAAGCACCTTCCGGCTCTCGGTCCACCCCATGCCCCTTCCAGTTCTCTGTCCACCCTGACACAACTTTCGACCACCCCTAGGACAGCCCCCCCGGTACCCGCCCGGGGTGACAGCGGTCAAGACAGCCTACTCACCTTCCAGCTTAGCGACCAATTTTCACATACTCCTGCCAACGTTTCATTGGAGTATCAGTTGAGGATTTTAGATGATGTCATACTTGCCTTTATTGGTCAAGGCATTGAGTGCAAGAGTCACGATGTCATGTTGCAAGTTTATAAAACCTTGGCTATGCTACGCTTAGAGTATTGTGTTCAGTTCTGTTCGTGACATGATAGGAAGGATGTGGAAGCTTTGGAGAGGGTGCAGAAAAGGTTTACCAGGATGCTGCCTAGATTAGAGTGCGTGAGCTGTAAGGAGATTCTGGACAAATTAGTTCAAATGGGATGTGAGAGGAAAGTTTTTCACCCAAAGAGTGGTATGTGCCTGGAATGCACTGCCAGGGGTAGTAGTGGAGGCAAATATGATTGGGACATTTAAAGGGCTTTTAAATAAGCACGTGAATAAGCAGGGAATGGAGGGATGTGGACCATGGGCAGGTAGAAGGGATTTGTTTAATGTAGCATTGTATTCAGCACAACAGCATGGGCTAAAAGGCCTGTTCCTGTGCTATACTGTACTGTGCGATGTTCTACGAGCGGGACATCTGACTTCAGGATAAAGCATACCCACTTAAAAAGCTACATTATAGATAGTACCAAAAATTCCAATGGACTATGGCTAACATAGAGCTTCCCATAGGTTCTAACATGGTGCTCAGAAGTGACAAGACCAATGCAATTGCAACCCTACAAACTAGACACTAACCCAACTAAATTCTCAACATGTAAACCAGCAGCATAGAAGTCATACAGGGGATCAGTCTAACATTATGGAAAGCTTGACAGGACTGTAACGGTCAGGCAGCTCGGATGCTGCCTGACCTGCTGTGCTTTTCCAGCACCACTCTAATCTAGACTCTGATCTCCCGCATCTTCAGTCCTCACTTTCGCCTAGGACTGTAATGGCGATCTTTTCTCATTGTCATCAATAGAAAGTCGAATCAAATAGGACGACTGATTTGATCTTGTCAATTTCAGGTCGAAGGTGCCATTATGGAGATGACCACACAGGAGAGATGTGTCTTCAATACAGCCAGCCCCAAATCTCAGGAAATGACCCCTTCCGCCACCCTATTCCAAATCTTGTTGGAGTGAGGAAGGTGGCAGCAAGTAATGGAATAAACTCTTGTGAATCATCACTGTGTTGCTGTTGATAGCAGATTTACCTGAGAAAACAAAGATTCTTATCAAAAGGGTCCTTGGAGCTAATGACTGAAGTGTCTTCCACTCTTGATTATTCTTTCTAAAAGGGAAATTAGTCAGCATCATAAAATGCACACCCTAATCCTGAATGGTAAGTGTTTTGAGCAATGAGTTACAAACCTCAGCATCTCCAACCTTATGGTAGGAAGTACAGCAGAGAGTCTCCAAAATGCAATAGCATTATCTCTCCAGTGGAACAGAGCCGGTGGAGATAGTTGTACAACAGTAGATCTCTGATTAAATGCGATCTAATTCACTTAGATCTGTGCAGAGCCCAGGCGTGGCTGGCAGGGAATCATCCGATATTGGTCAGTGCGTTGAGTACAGGAGTTGGGAGGTAATGTTGCAGCTGTACAGGACATTGGGTAGGCCACGTTTGGAATACTGCATTCAATTCTGGTCTCCCTGCTATAGGAATGCTATTTGAAAAGGTTCAGAAATGATTTACAAGGATGTTGCTGGGTAGGTATGGAGGGTCCAGACTATAAGGAGAGGATGAATAGGCTCGGGCAATTTTCCTTGGAGCATCAGAGGCTGAGGCGTGACCTTACAGAAGTTTATAGAATCCTGAGGGGCAGAGATAGGGTGAATAGCCAAGGTCTTTTCCCAGGTTAGGAGAATCCAAAACTGGAGGCCATAGGTTGAAGGTGAAAGGGGAAAGGTTTAAAAGGGACCAAAGGAGCAACGTTTTCATGCAGAGAATGCTGCGTGTATGGAATAAACTGCCACAGGAAGTGGTGGAGCCTGGTACAATTACAGCATTTAGAAGGCATCTGGATGGGTCAATGAATAGGAAGGAGTTAAAGGACTATGGGTCAAATGCTGGCAAATGGGATTAGATTAATTTAGATATCTGGTTGCATGGATGAATTGGACTAAATGGTCTATTTCTATGCTGTATACCTCTTTGATTCTATTCAAGCCCATTCTGTCCAAGACTCATGGTATCACTGCGTGCATGCCTTTCACAGTGACTGTATCCTCTCAAACAATATATCCTTACAGCCTAGGCTTATTTTACAGAATCACTGAAGGAGGCCATTCGGCCCACAGTGCCTGCATCGGCTCATGAAACGAGCAACGTTACTTGGTACCAATCTTCAGCTTTCTCCGTATACCCTTGCACATTATGATCATCCAAATAACCACCCAATAGCCTCTTGAATGCCGAGTAGGCAGCACTCTTGCATCTGAATCATACATGTAAGACCACAAATCTAAGTTACCACTTCAGTGCAGCACTGAGGCACAGTGCATTGTTGCAAACGCCTCATTCAGATGAGATGAGTACTGGCCAATGTAAAAGGTCCCATCGCCCAATTCAGGGAACAGCACGGGACTCGTCTCTGGCTGACTTTATTCTTCAACCAACATTGTGACAACAGATTATTGAGGAACATTACTGCATGCAAATTGGTTGATGTATCCACCCATGACACAAAACATCAAAAACGCTTCATTGGTGGTGAAGCCAAGATCTTGAGCAATGCTATGTAAGTGTAGTTTCTAACTTTCAATAAGTGGTAGCATCCTCAGGAGTCACATTCTCCTGGAACCTGCTCCATTGGCTTGGGCAGCCAGAGAGGATTGACTTGAACCTTTGTTACATTGACCACGTTGTTTTTTTTTACTCTTTTGTAACTTGGCGTAAGCTGCTGGTGCAATGGACTCTTCAGTGTTTGGTCTGGTAGGCTTGAGGGACCAGATTCGAGTCTGTCCTTGCATCTTGTGAAATGATACTGTGTAGTGTTTCTGTATTTAAAAAAAACCATCAACAATAGCAGTGATTTTCTCCTTGGCTGGTGCTGGCATGGCCTGGGGCATGAAATCTGACACTAACTTATCTAATTTGCATCCAAGTGTTAAATTGGAATGCTGCCCGTGGAGGGAAGAATCATTTTGACCATAAAACCCAATCAATGCTCATCTTTGTGCAGAAGCTGGCGGGGGGAGGGGGTTCATGAGTCATCACTTAAAGAAATGCTCAATGTTTACACTTTGGTTCACCTGAAGTGGTAAAATGCGGGTATGGATTTTTCTCCCAGCCTTGGGTAAAAGAAAGACGGAAATCAGACGACTGGTCAAGTGCTGGCTCCCCTCAGTCTGTTATCATTCCCCTTGCATGATCGTAGCACTAGCCTAAGAGGTGCCAGTGTTGGCATGAGATGCTGAAGGGCAATTCCTCATGGAATGAAGCCAGCACAGATGCTCCATTGGCATCAGGTGACAAGGGAAATGACTTGTGCCATCGCAGTTTGCATTTAGCATCCACGTGCCAAAGATTATGTTGGAGCACCCCCAGTTAATGGAGAGCAGGATCACGGATCGCTGTTGTATATTATATCATTATGTGGATCAAGAAAATCTCCCTTTGTTTCTCGGCACTTAGAGCCGTGAGTTAATCTTCCACTGTCATCCTAAGCAGGTTAAATTGTTTTGGAAGTGGAAAAAATAGTGGAAAGCAGCTAGAAGGCTGGAGTCCAATATCTAAACAACGGGTAACATGCCAAACATTGCCAGTTTTCAAAACTGTTCCCAGAATATTAAACCAACAAAGCATTAAGCACTGGAGCGGAATTGAAATGCAAAGCTGCTTAGTGCCGACTGACGATACACAGCAAGAGTTGTAGTTTATTTGAGAAAAGAAGTGTAATTAATACAACAGCAGAATGAAAGTATGCTGACCTACGAAATCGCTTAAATCTTTAAAATAATGCTTTTTTTGGGACATGGGATCATTCCACATAAAATAGTTCACAGAAGTGGAAAATTGGAAGCATTGACATTACATTAGAGTTTTGTAGCAATGTCACTTGACATTTAACTGTTTTGAAAACACTGTGTAATGCAATCAACAGCTTGTGGTCCCTTATGGTTGACTAATTCTCAATAGCAGGGCCCTGTGCCTCTCTTTGGCCCACTTGATCGTTTGTTTCTTGCCCTGTGCTGCTCGCACTTGTAACCAGACTGCCTGTTTAATTACTTGCAAATTACATCGCTGCACTGTCAGTGGTGTTACCTGCCGTGAATCGAGGCAGTGTAGGAGGAAAGGGGAGGACAATAGGAGCAATAGGTTGGCTAACATCTTTAAAGAAGTTAAAAAATCACACAACACCAGGTTATAGTCCAACCGGTTTAATTGGAAGCACTAGCTTTCAGAGCGCTGCTCCTTCATCAGGTGGTTGTGGAGAATAAGATTGTAAGACACAGAATTTATAGCAAAAGTTTACAGTGTGATGTAACTGAAATTATAGATTGAAAAAGACCTGGATTGTTTGTTAAGTCTCTCATCTGTTAGAATGACCATGTTAGTTTCACTTGTTTTATATGTAAATCACAAAACGTTTTTTTAAAGTTACATTCTCAAGTAAACTTTAACAATTGGTGTCAGCCCAGATAATGTGTTGAAGGTGTTAGCCCCCTGTGTGCTGCTGTCTGTGCCATAATGTTTAAACTGATTCTAATCTAAAAAATTAATAGAATCTTACATGGATTCATGCAGGTTTTGAGCAAAGTACAATGTAACTCGGCAAGTACAAATTCACCCCACAAATCTAGCAGCTGAGGAACACTGACATCCAGAAATGTTCTACCTCAGAAGGCACAGTGTAGCACGAGAATATCATATGCCCCCAGCACCATAGACTGCTCTCGTCTTGTACTCCTCAAGATTGGCGTGGAAAAGGATGTCTGTTCAGCCCATCTTTGAGATTTTTGAAATACTCTGCTCAGAGGTGATTTCTGGCGCACGTGGGACTTGAACCCGGGTTCTGCCTGGGTCAGTAGCAGGGACTCAGATGCTGCATCACAAAGGCCCTCGCCCCAGCTTAGGTCATCCATCTTGAAAGTCTCTCCAGCTGTGTTGCCATGGCATCCGACAATTTCTTAAATGAATCTATGATATCGCAGGACTGTACAAGGTCGTTGTTGTCTCCACTCCCCAAGTGGAAGCCCATCTCTCTCAGCAAAGAGTTTGTTGTCTATCCCTGTGTGGCCCTACAGCCCTGGTGCTGCTTGTGGTGAAGTAGTAGGTCCCCTTTCCAAGGCTGAAGACTCAGACATATTGCAGGTCATATATCAGCTTTGGTAATGCAGGTATCAATGCTACTTGCCATTTAGCTGTTTGGAAAACATTGAAATGCAATCAGTGCATTAAAGTTGATTAGTTCTCAATAGTGGGGCCCTGTGCCTCTCCACCTTCCAGATTAATAATCCAGAGGCCCAGGCTAATGCTATTGGATGGAAATTCTAATCCCAACATAGTAGCTGGTGGAAATTCAAGTCATGAATCTAGAGTATAAAGCTAGTTTCAGTAACTGTGACCATGTCATTGATTGTTTTTAAAACCCATCTGGTTCACTAATGTCCCGTTAGAGTGGAAAATCTGTCATCATCATCTGGTCTGAGCTCCAAATGACTCCAAATCCAAAGCAATGCGGCTGACAATTAAGTTTCCTCTGAAACGGCCCAGCAAGCCACTCATCATCACAGAATCCATACCCATAATCATAGTCATCATAATCCCAAACTAAACTCATCCTCCCTGCCTGCTTCGCCCATAGCCCTACAACATTTCTTACTCATGTACTCATCCAAATGTGATTTAAACATTGTAACTGTCCCCACATCCATCATTTCCTCAGAAGCTCATTTCACACGCTCTCTGTGTAAAAAAAAGACCCTCTTTTGTTTTTAAAATCTTTCTTCTCTCACCTTAAAAATATGACCCCTAGTTTTGAAATCGCCAGCCTAGGAAAAAGACACCTGCTATTCACCTTATTTGTATCTCTCATGATTTTATAAATGTCTATAAGGTTACCCCTCAACCTCCAACGCTCCAGTGAGAAAAGTCTCAGCCTCTCCTCTTAGCTCAAACCCTCCAGGCAATATCCTGGTAAATCGCTTATGAACCCTCTCCAGCTTAATAATATTCTTGCTATAACAGGGTGACCAGAACTGGACACAGTCCGGCACACTCAGGTGAAGGACAGCTAGGAACTGGCAATAAATGTTAGCCAAGCCACAAAAGAACTAAAAGATATCACACACCTCAGAGACCAGGTATGACATACACAGACACAGAGACACACACACACACAAATACACACACACAGACACACACATACGCATACATACACACACACAGAGACACACACAGACACAGACACACACACATACACACATACACACACACACACACAAATACATACACACAGACACACACATACGCAGACACACACACAGACACACACATACACACACACACACATACACACACATCACACACACAGAGACACACACACATACACAAAGACACACACACGCATACACACACATACACACACACACACATGCGCACACACACAGACATGCACATACACACACAGACACGCACACACACATACACACACAGACACACACACACCTCAGTTAATTGAGAAGGTTGCTGATACTCTGTAGCTGGGCCAATGGCCTAAGTGAGGTAGGATGATGGTGGGGAGAAGGGTGGAATTGGCACCGTAGGATTGGCGGCTCAGCGAAAGAGGAGTAATTGTCACCTTTGCCATCTAGCTGGGTACCGTGACAGAATGCTCAGCCATTGTGGCGCTTACCACTATCACTTCCATTGAGGTCAATGGAGCATTTGACCAGCCATTTCTGTGACTATGCCCTACCCCCAGCACCCCATATTCCAACAAAGAATCATTCTTTTTACAACATCAGGGGGAGAATAGTCAGGATGTCTGTGAAATCTGATAAACCAAAGTATATTGTTTGTGGGTGTACACTCAACAGAAGTAGATAGATTCAAAATCAAAGATTGCTGGCAAAACTCAGCAGGTCTGGCAGCAGAGAGAGCAGGGTTAATACTTCAGATTCAGTGGACCTTCTTCAGAACTGACTGTAACTGGGAACAAGGTATATATATATATATATGCTAGAGGAGCAATGGAGGGAGGAGGAAGGAGGTAACTAAAGGTGGACATGGAGACCTGAGAGAGAGGTCAGACACACTCGGCTTTTTCAACAATTCCTGTTCTTGTATTGTGGACAGGCAAAGGAATGGGTAAAGGTGAGCCTGAGAGAATGAATATCTGTTCATAGGGACTACTAATAGCTGACAATGGGCTGTTTGTGGTAGCAGGCCATGTGATGGCAAGGCCTGGTGTGTGGGAGTTAGGGAAAGGACAATTCTAACAGGATTAGACAGGGAAAATGAAGGAGAAATGTTCCCAATGACTGGAGAATCCAGAACCAAGGGTTACAGTTGAAGAATACAATGTAGGCCATTTAAGTCTGAGATGAGGAGACATTTCTTCACGTGGTGTGCAAGTGTGAATTCTCTGCCATAGAAAATGGTTGAGGCCAAAACGTTGAATATTTTCAAGAAGGAGATAGATATAGTTCTTAGGTTGAAAGGGATCAAAGGGCATGGAGAGAAAATGGGAACAGGGTACTGAGTTGGATGATCAGCCATGATCGTATTGAATGGGAAAGCGGACTCGAAGGGTCGAATGCCTCACTCAGAGACTGATTTTCTGCCGGAGGGTGGGGGCAGGTCATGTGATAAAACCTCCAGGAATCTTTTTCACCACAGTTGGCAACCACTCATACCAACTACCCCACCCCTGGGTCAGGGTTCGAACTGCCAACTTAACACCGGGGTTAGATTTCAAAGAGCTACCACCAGCTCCCAATTCAGGGTTCAAAGAGCTAATTCAACCCAGGTCAGGATTTAAGTTGTCGACCTGTGGTTTGAGTGTGAAGATTTAGTCTTCTGGATCTTTATGTGGCCCAGTAGGTTTGAGGAGAAAGTGAGGTCTGCAGATGCTGGAGATCAGAGCTGAAAATGTGTTGCTGGAAAAGCGCAGCAGGTCAGGCAGCATCCAGGGAACAGGAGAATCGACGTTTCGGGCATAAGCCCTGAAGAAGGTGCACACTCTGCGCAGACAGTCACCCATGGGTGGAATCGGACCTGGGTCCCTGGTGTTGTGAGGAAGTAGTGCGAACAGTTGAACCATCCCAAATGCTAAATGTCTTTTGCAAATGGAAAAAGAATTAATTAAAAGGAGAAAGAAAGAGCTGTTTGAAGCATTAACACGTTGCATAAGCCCTTCATTCCTGAAGAAGGGTTTATGCCCGAAACGTCGATTCTCCTGTTCCCTGGATGCTGCCTGACCTGCTGCGCTTTTCCAGCAACACATTTTCAGCCCAGTAGGTTTGACACAAGTCGCTGACAGATACAGAGAAAGAAAACAGGAAAACAGCCTTATTTTTAGTCCTCTCAAAGAAAAGTGATATTGCCTTCTTTTCTCCCAAAGCTGTCTTTAACAGGTTTAAAATGTATTAAAGAATCCCAGACGGCCTATAATCCTAATTTCCAAAATCTGTGCAATCATTAGGCCCATTCGACCATCGTTAAATCAGACAATTAATTAATTATTGCCAGTGTAGTAAACACAGGCACCATACCATTTGTTTGTTAGCCCAGGTACAAATTAACAATAATAAGCAAGTAAACGCCTGTTTGTTGAACATTGATTTTACAAGAAAGAGTTTTGTTTGGAGCATAACTGATTTGATTGCTAATGACACACTTTTACGTTTATGGCTTTGATGCCAGATTTAAAAGCAGAAACCACATCTAGGCCAGATTTTCCCTTTCTGATTGCAAAAGACTCAATGCCTTGCCTTTTAATTGTGGTTATTAAGGATTCTACCTGCTGAGTGTCCCTATATATAACACTGTCTTCTCTCAGGACATTCATTACTGACCATTGCACTTTGCAACGTGTTAATGCTTCAAACAGTTCTTTCTTTCTCCTTTTAATTAATTATTTTTCCATTTGCAAAAGACATTTAGCATTTGGGATGGTTCAACTGTTAGCACTACTTCCTCACAACACCAGGGACCCAGGTCCGATTCCACCCATGGGTGACTGCGCAGAGTGTGCACGTTCTCCACGTGTCTGCATGGGTTTCCTCCAATAGTCCAAAGCTGTGCATGTTAGGTGGATTGGCCATGCTAAATTGCCCATTGTGTCTAGGGGTTTTGCAAGCTAGGGCAATATAGGGTTATCGGGTTGGGGGGGGGGGTTGGGATGGTCTTCGGAGGGTTGGTATGGACTTGATGGGCTGAATGGCCTGCTTCCACAATGAAGGGATTCTATGATTTAGATTTTAGAAAGCTTGTAATCACAAAGGACCTTATTGGACCGAAGGGTCTGTTTCCATGCTGTACATCTCTATGACTCTGTGTATGTGCTTTCTTTGATAAGGTCATTACTTTATTTAAGTGCATGGACTGTTTACCATCAAAGATGTCGCTTAGTGTCTGACCATGTTCCGAATGTCTATGTCTTTTTATGTTCCATCCCCTTGCAAATGTAATCCTGAATGAGCAGCTCTATGACAGAATAGTTGAGCAGAGCCTCTCAAGATGCAGTCACACTGTGGGTAGCTCTCTCGGACTGTGTCAGACAGTGTGTGACGTCCGGAAGACTGCCCTGCATTCTCATGCCGGCTGTCAACTTGAACAGTCAGGAGCAATGTGCCTCGACACCTGAGAGGATACAGGCTCCTCAAGCTACTGGCTGGTGCCAGGACAGGAGTAACAACTCACTGCTGATGTCACAGCGCTTGAAGGGCCTGTATTGGTGGTGTTAAAGGCAGCCTCCAATTTAGAGATTGTATTTCCAGTGAGGATTCCAGCCAATATGATACAACGACGGGCAGTCAAGGTCTGTGCATTTACAAACGCAGGATTCTGCCCTCACCAGTCGACAAACGTGGAATCTTCTTTGGAACATTTTGTGTTGTTTATTTGAAATAAGAACTCACATCAGCCCAAGCTTGTTTTATTCTCCCATTCTTTAATTCCTTCCTTCCTCCCTCCCTTCCTCTTTCCTCTCTCCCTTCTTCACTCCCTCCCTTCTCTTTCCCTTCCTTCCTCTCTCCCTTCCCCACTCCTTTCCTTCCTCTTTCTCTTCATTCCTCTATTCCTTTCTCTTCGCCCTCCCCTCTTGCTCTTCCTTCCTCTCTCCCTTCTCTTCCCTTTCTCTCTTCCTCTTTCCTCTCTCCCTTCCTTCCCTCCCTCCTCATTTTCTCCTTTCAGTGCTCTCTGTTTGTATTTCCTCCCTTGCCTTCTTCTTTCCTTCTTTCTCTCTCTCAAATGTTCTCCATGATTTCCACATGAAACTGACCACATGGCTGTCAGTTGAAAAGACCAGACATCGTTCCCATGCAGCGTGTATTGTGACAGAATCCTGATTGAGAAGAATCGGCGGCACAGTGCACATCGCTTAGTTTATACTCAAATGACACAATATGATTGTTTTTGCACTCCTGGAGAATTAGTGATGACCCCGATATCCCGACTTAGAGAGTGTTACACTACCAGGATACTGTCCCACAGATGTCTGTCCAGTCATTCAGGTCTCAGTGAGGCGAAATAGCTGCCACATTTGCCTGGAGAGAGAAAGAAAAGCAACCCTCACCATACCTCGAAGTAATTAATTCATCTTTGAGATTTTTGAGGTGCAATTAGATGGAGAAGTAACATGCATCCCTCAGCTAGCGTTGAGAAGCAGTCCATCTGCTCATTATCTCTCGATGTTTGTGGGAATTTGCTATGTATAAATTGGCTCCAGTGTTTCCTGCATTACAACAGGGACAACGCTCCAATCTGCTGAAAACTGACATCCTGAGGTTGTGAAGGGCATAGTGGAAATACCGGTCCTGAGTTTATTTTGTGTTCCAGAGAGTTGGTTGTTTTAATCTCTGTTTCCTGTATTCTGCCTGCCAGCACCATTGGGCCTGATTAAAACCATGGGCTTGTAAAAAATGGAAATGGGCTCCTTATGTGAGCACGCATTCTTTACATCTGTACAAGAGGTACACAGGAAGATTGTGTTTTTCCCTTGATTTGTATTTGGGGTATTGTGAATATGAGCCTGCACCCTTAACTTCCCTAGCCCACTTCAAGTGGCCTGGCTACATATGCAGGGACTCATAGAGAGTCATAGTTTATAGAGATGTACAGCATGGAAACAGACCCTTCGGTCGAACCCATCCATGCTGACCAGATATCCCAACCCAATCTCGTCCCACCTACCAGTACCCAGCCCGTCCCTCAAAACCCTTCCTATTCATATACCCATCCAGATGCCTTTTAAATGTTGCAATTGTACCAGCCTCCACCACTTCCTCTGGCAGCTCATACACATACCACCCTCTGAGTGAAAAAGTTGCTCCTTAGGTCTCTTTGATATCTTTCCCCTGTCACCCTAAACCTACGCCCTGTAGTTCAGGACTCCCCCACCCCAGGATTGAAACACAAGCCATTGCCTTCATTTTCGCTGCAGGGACAACCAGTGATTACACTGTCCACACTCTGGACCCTTAGCGCCTGTGCGATGAGCAATTCACACTCACAATGAGGGTGGGCGCTGGGAAATGCAATGTTAAGCTGTTGTGAATTGATTTGAAACAGCGTTTAAAGAAGTGATGCATGGATCCTTTGAGAGGCTGGAAGGATGAATGAGAATGTTGTTGCTGTGGATTATACTTCACGAATCCCTGGTTGCAGCCTACTGGCTGATAGAATCACTTCAAACAGTCAAAGCGCACAAAAGAAATTTACTGTAAGTGCAAAAGATGTGGCGAGCATAAATGGATACTGCTGCTTTACTAGTGTCTGGCTGCCTGACCCTCTTGGGAATCAGTTCATGAATCATGTGCTAACTGGTACATTGCTTGAGCTCGTATTTCGATTTGTGGGACCGTAAAGGGAATTGTAGGAAACGGTACGGCTTTTAACCACTGGGACCTTATCAGCTCTTTGTTCTCCCTCAGAGCATCATTTTCTAATTCCTCAGCACCGCAAAATAAAAAGACAACAGTAAAGGCAGCGATTAAAATGGGGAGGGCTCCCCAGAGACAGCCGGGTCTGGCAAGGCAAAAAAAAGAGCAGTTTCTGTTTACCTGCTTCCTCTGCCTGGATTTATACCACTAATAAACCCAGCTGGGAATTGCAGAGTAAAATACGACCTCCGCTACATCCAGACTGTGTTAGAGCTGCACAGCGGGTAAACCCAGGCTTCTCAAGCCTCCACGTGCAGCCAGCAAGAACTTCAAGTTGGCAGGGTGTGTATCAATCTGTTTGAGCGCAAAGCAATGTCTAGATTGCTAGCGCTCGTCCAGAGGCAGAGATGTCTTCAGCCGTGAGCTCTATGTGATCCTCCATATATCCCTTCCCCACCCTCTCTCACTCTCTCACACACACACACATAACCTACTTACAGACATGTCATCTCAAGTTCTAGAAAGTGGCACGAGTGTATTTTTAGCGGTGTAGGCTCAATGGAACCAAGTGCCTCTTCTGCACTTTATGGTTCCATGGTACTATGCAATTCGCAGGGGTTGTGGTTTTGAAAGGTACTGTTGAAGCAACATTTTCTTTCCCGACTTTCTTGCTTGAACTAGAGCCACAAAAAGAGAATCAGCTACCCCACCCTCTCTCGCTCTCTCTCTCTCTCTCACACACACACACACACATAACCCACTTACAGATGCTACCCAAATGAAAACAGAAAC
Organism: Chiloscyllium plagiosum; assembly: GCF_037043375.1. NCBI lineage: Eukaryota > Metazoa > Chordata > Chondrichthyes > Orectolobiformes > Hemiscylliidae > Chiloscyllium > Chiloscyllium plagiosum. Next base: position 34,485,150 of record NW_028270145.1, read on the forward strand.
TGATGCAGCAGATTGGCCAGCCTCGGTGTGGGGAGAGAAACAGACTCAGCAGGCTTGAATTCCTTTCCAGAATTGAGGCCCAGACCAGTGGCAGGGATTGAGAACAGCTTGTCAACTGGGATTGCCCAGGTCCCTGGTTCCATTCCAATACAGGACCGTTTCTGCCAAGGCGGGGAGGGGATAGGGGAGTGTGGCAAGACTTCCCTTTCCCCATGAGGTGGGTAGTCAACACACTTCCAGAGGGCAACTATAGCCAATTAATGGAAGTTAAGTTTGACATTCCAGTTGAGTATACAGGCTTGACTGCAAGTCTAGTCATCTATGAAAGGATTAATGCGAGTGACTTTGCAGGGAATTGTTGTCTTTAGTTGATTGACAGTTCAATGAGGATTTAGTGAACATTTTTTCCTCTTTGATCGCTCTTTCTTAAATGTGTCAGTGTTTATTTGCACAACGTTTAGAGGAGTCAAGAGCTTAAAGCTTCTGTTTTTATACTGGAGTGGTCTGTTTGACACTTCCATAGGGTCATTGGAATGCCCTTTTTAAAAAAAGAATTGTGATAGAGTTGCATTGTTTCTACACAGTTTCATACAAGCAATTGTTGCAATTGTTTCTGTATGTAATGTATATAGAACATAGAACATTACAGCACAGTACAGGCCCTTCGGCCCTCGATGTTGCGCTGACCTGTCATACCAATCTGAAGCCTATCTAACCTACGCTATTCCATGTATGTCCGTATGCTTGTCCAATACTGGATGTAAAAGGGTTATGAGTTGCTGTGAAGAGCATGAGGGGCCAATGGGGTGACATGAGAGGCATGAATTGGCATTAAGTTGACTTGGGCACTAAACTGGACCATGAGGTGAATGGGGGAATGGGGCTGAAGAATGCAGTCCCTATGGGGGTAAGGATGTAGTTGGTAAAAAATTTTGAGGTAAATTTTGAAAAGATTACTGAAACCAGACCATGGTCAACGGCTCCTCTGAGATCCACGATTATGGGAAAGCATTCCCAGCTTCATGAACATTGAGAAGGACTAGGAGATGCCTACTTTCCCAGTAAAACCGGCCAGGTCCAGAGTACAGGGTGCAGGCTTGCAGTCCACTGCAGTGAAAATTGGGTATGCCAGAAAAGTGGGCAGATGTCCCAGAATTGGATACCCCTGCCATTTTAAATGGTTTCAGAGTCCCAATGACTCATTACAAATCTGAAGGCTTTGACTCTGCTTTTTTCCTCTTGATGTCTTCTCTAACCTGTTGCACGTTTTCAGCATTTTCTGTTTCCTTTCGGATTTCGTGCATTTGCAGTATTTTGCTCCAGTCCTAACATTTATTTGGCTTGGTGTCATTCCTCGTGAATTTTACAAAGTCAAACATGCTTGACAAAAGGAAGTTGTTAGGTGCTTTTGAAGTCTGCTTCACTTTCTTTTGGTGACTGTGCTGCCTTCAGTTAATTCAGCTCAGGTCTGTGTTATATAGGATCTGCTTATTTATAGCACGTGCCACAATATGAGAACAGTTATTGATTTTGTAAAAGGCAAGACAGTTACTGCAAAGGAAAATAATGCTGTCCCGGGGCATTTTGTGTGTGAATTTCTACCTAAAAATGTGCTTGCACAATGTCCATTCTCGTTATTTATATCTGTGTATAACATACTGTAATTCAACGTTGCACATCCAGCAATTCTCATTTCCTGAGGCAGGTGATAATAACATTTGGAAAGAAGGACTTGCATTTATAGAGCATTTTATCATGAAAGTCCCACAGTGTTTTAGATTAGATTGGATTTCCTACAGTGTGGAAACAGGCCCTTCGGCCCAACAAGTCCACACCGACCCTCCAAAGAGTAACCCACCCAGACACATTTCCCTCTGACTAATGCACCTAACTCTATGGGCAATTTAGCATGGCCAATTCACCTAACCTGCACATCTTTGGACTGTGGGAGCACCTGGAGGAAACCCACGCAGACATGGGGGGGGGATGTGCAAACTCCACACAGACAGTCACGTCAGGCTGAAATTGAACCTGGGACCCTGGTGCTGTGAGGCAGCAGTGTCTAACCACTGAGCCACCATGCTGCCCATTTGGAATGAGTTATTATTTGAAGTATAGGGACTCGTGTGGCCAGCTTTTGTGCACAGAAAGATCCCATGTGCATAATTAGCTGGGTTCTCTGGTTTCTGACCAAAGACGTGCAGGTTAGTTGGATCGGCAATGCTAAGTTGTCCATGGTGTCCAGGGATGTGTAGGCTAGGTGGTATAGATTATATTCCCTACAGTATAGAAACAGGCCCTTCAGCCCAACAGGTCCAACAGGACCAACCCTCCAAAGAGTAACCTACTCAGACCCATTCCCCTCCCCTGACTAATGCACCTAATACTATGGGCAATTTAGCTTGGCCAATTCATTTCACCTGCACAACTTTGGGAGGAAACCGGAGCACCCAGAGGAAACCCACATGGACATGGGGAGAATGTGCCAACTCCACACAGACAGTTGCCCGGACCCCGAAGCTGTGAGACAGCAGTGTTAACCACTGAACTACCATGCTGCCCCATGGAAAATGCAGAGTTGTGCGGCTGGGTCTGGGAAGGATGCTGTTTGAGGGTCAATGCAGACCTGATGAGCTGAATGGCTTGCTCCGCACTGTAGGGATTCTGTGAATTGAATTTTCCAGAGGATCTTGTTAGGTTTTGAAATCCTTGGCGAAATATATCTTGGACTTTGACTGACTGTATAAAAGACTGCAGAAGGTCGGTGCTTCTTTGTTCAGTGCTCACATTTAAAGGACTGGGTTGTCCCCCAGGGTCACATGCAGATAGGTTCCCTGTTCTTAATGACAGTGCAACTTGCCAATCAGACGTCTGCTAACACAACCCTATGGGGAGGCGAGCCCTGCTGGCTCAATCTGCGGCCTTAGCAGCCCAGCAAACCCAGCAGCAGCCTGAGTGGCAGCAATTGTTGAGCGGCCATCTCCATGGTGATGGAGCGCCATCAAAGGGGGTCAGGTTGGCTTGGAGGATCCTGTAGCCAGGTAAGCTGGGCACCAGGGGTGGATGGGGGAATGATTGTGGTGTTGCAGGTTGGCATTGAGCGTTGCTTCTCCATGAGGTGCCCCCTAACTAGAACAACGTCTTCCCAGGTCGCCCAAGGGAAAGTTCAATCCTGAATGCTGAAGAGTTCAGGCTCCAACTCAGGACTTCAGGCTGTTAGTCAGAGGAATGTGTTCAGTGTGACTTGCTTTTGCCAACAATAATTCGCTTTTATGTAGCATCTTAATGTGGTGAAATTCCCCAAGATGCTTTGCAGGAGCCAACGTGATACAGCAGATGCCCCGAACCCCTTCAGTAGATATGACGATGGTCATAGAATCATAGAGATGTACAGCATGGAAACAGACCCTTCGGTCCAACCCATCCATGCCGACCAAATATCCCAACCCAATCTAGTCCCACCTGCTACCTCCCGGCCCATATCCCTCCAAGCCCTTCCTATTCATATATTTACCCAGGTGCCTTTTGAATGTTGCAACTGTATTCGCCTCCACCACATCCTCTGGCAGCTCATTCAATATACACACCACCCTCTGCGTGAAAAGTTGCCCCGTAGGTTTCTTTTATATCTTTCCCCTCTCACCCTAAACCTATGCCCATTACTTCTAGATTCCCCCACCCCAGGGAAAATAATTCCTCTATTTATCCTATCCATGCTCCTTATGATTTTATAAACCTCTATAAGTTCAATGAGGTAAGCTTCAGGTAGCATCTTAAAGAAGGAAAGAGATGCAAAGAGATTTAGGGTTGGAATTCCGGAGCTCAGAGCAGTGCTTCCCATCACTAATTTCCCAGTCTGGCTTCACTTTCTTGCCACAAACTTTGAACAAAAACTTGGAGGGAGTTTTTGGGAGGAGAGGTACGGAGAAGTCCCTGATCTCGTCCTCTCATCTCTCCCTTCCCTTAATCATTCTGCATCTCTCTCCCTCTTCTCTGTTCCTACCTCTATCAGCCTTCACCAATTTCCCCTCTCCGTCTGCCCACATCTCGTGACAGGCTCTCTTCATCTTCCCTGTTGGTGGACTGGTGGAAAAGCAGGCACAATGTACACCCACTTTCTCTCACAGCCTGAACAAGGCCTCCCTGAGCGGTTGGTCAGGGAAATGCCCTTCCATAGGGTAGAAATTGGGGTGAGCGTTTTAAAGGGGCCTCACGGCTGTCAGGGTCCAGTCTGAACTCCATGGCCACCATTTCTGCTTTACAGCTCCCCCAAATCCAAAACCTCATCTGGGTCTTAACCCCCCGTTTGGGAATATCAGGCTTTGGCAGCTTGGTAAAAGGTGTGAATTGGAGGAGCAATACAACCTCAGAGTTGGACTCTGTGTGGAGTACAGTGACGTATATGACAATGTGCTCGTGACTTTGACAGTGAGGTGCTAGACTCTGAGAAGAAAGAGGCAACGGTCTGTTCCAGAGAGGGACGGACTATGTCACAGTCGAGCTTGTGTGAAATGTGTACAAAAGTGGTGCTTTTCAGAAACCAACTACAGTCAGTCTTGGGTACAGCCAGGTCACAGGTACCAAAAATAGAACCACAATCCAGCTTGTTGGATTTGATGCGGTTGGCAAGATCTTGGAGTTTGTGGAGATTGTGACGGGACGGATCGTGCAGGGAATGGAACACAAGTGCAAGATACTTTAAAGTTGGATTGTTGCTGTACAGAGACCTCGTTACATAAAAGGTATGGAGTGGGATACTAGAGAAGGTTAATGAAGTGGTATTGTGTAAGTGGCAATATGTTTCTGGAAGGAGAAAGCTCCTGAGAGATTTAGTGAGAAAATGGCTGTATAAGTTGACCCAGAGGTGGTTCAGGCTCTCTACAGTTCTTAATGCATCTAATACATTCATAACAGCCAGAGGTCTGCATGGAGAGATGACAAGGACGGGGTCTGATGGGGCAAGGGGGAAGTCAAGAATTCATTGCGATTTGTGGTGCACACACAGACATCAGCCACGAATGTAGCCCTTGCGAGTTGGTCATTATTATCCTTGTCCAACTCAATGCCTACTCCGCTCAGCATTATTGTGCTTATCACATTGCTTGGTTTGCCAGCTCTCATCAACATAAAAAGGGAACTTAGAGCAATTATGTGAGAGCCCCGCCACAATGGGTTCGTTTTTGGAAGAATGTAGAGGCTAATCTGTCAGAAAGGGTGACGTTCCTATCGTCCAAAGACATGGGAGAGGGTTCAGAGGTGGAGACATGCCCCACTGTGACCAGGAATAACACTTAGTGACTGATCCATTCTCCTGTCGGAATATTGACAGCTGTAGGATTAATGAAAGGACAATGGAACATAGCACTTAGCATCAAGAGTAGGCCATTCAGCCCTTTGAGAAGGCTGTGCCATTCCATGAGATCATGTCAGATCTGGTCATGGTCCCAGTTCCCTGCTTGCCCCACCTATCATCCTTGACTCTCTTGTCCATCAAAATTCTATTGAACTCAACCTTGAATAAATCCAATGACCAAACCTCCACTGGTTTCTCGAGAAGGGAGTTCCACAGACCAATGACTAACAAAAGTCCTGTGTCTCCTCTCCAGTCAACGTAGAGGTTTGGAAAACTGCAAATGTACTTAAGAAGGGAAGGCGCCAAAAGCAGTCAACTATAGGTCAATTGGCTTAACACCTGTATTTGGGAAAATATTCTAATCTATTATAAAGGCTGTAATAATAGAGCATTTAGAAATATGATCAAGTAGAGTCAGCATGACTTCAACAAAAGCAAATCATTTCTAACAAATTTACTAGAATTCTTTGAGGAGGTAACAAGTAGGATAAATAAAGGGGAAGCAGTGGATGTAATATATTTGGATTTTCAGAAGGTTTTGATGAGGTATTACAAATTAGGCTGCATAATAAGATAAGAGCCTATGATTTGGGGGCAGTATATTAGCCTGAATAGAGTATTGGCTAACTAACAGAAGACAGAGAGTTGAAATAACAGGGCATTTTCAGGATGGCAATCTGTAACTTATGATGTACAACTGGGATCAATGCTGAGGCAACAATTATTTACATTAGACATTAGGATGAGGAAAGTGAATGCACTATAGCTAAGTTTGCAGATGACACAAAATGAGTGGGAAGGCAAGTGGTGAAGGTGACATAAAAAGTCTTCAGTGGGCTATAAATGGGTTAATTGAGTGGGCAAAAACTTGGCAGATGCAATTGGCAGGAGGAATAGAACAGCTGAATGTTATTTAAATGGAGAAAGACAGCAGAAAGCTAGTGAACAGTGAGATTTAGGAAGCCTCGTCCATGAGTCGCATAAAACTAGCATCCAAGTTTAGTGGGTAATAAGGAAGGCAAATGGAATAGGGGCCTTTATTTCAAAGGGATGGTGAATAAAAATAGGGAGGCTTTTGCTAGAACTATAAAAGGCACTAGTGTGACCATGGTTAGAAAAATGTGAACAGTTTTGGGCCCTTTATTGATGGAAACATATAATAGCATTGGAGGCAGCCCAGAGTAGGTTCACTGGACTGATGCATACGAGGGACTGTCTTATGAGGAGAGTTTGCGTAGATTGGGCCAGTACTCATTGGAATATAGAAGGAAGAGAGGTGACCTTATTGAAACATGCAAGGCTCTTAGAGGACTGGACAGGGTAGATGAGGAGAGGTTGTTTCCCTTTGTGAGCCAGTCTACGACCAGAGGGCATCATCATATAATAAGGAGCCACACATTATAACAGAGATGAGAAGAAATACCTTCTCCAAGGGTAGTGAAACTGTGGAATTCTTTATCACAGAGAGACGTTGAAGCTGGGTCATCAGTTGCATTCAAAGTTGAGATAGAGAGATTTTTAATCAGTAAGGAAATCAAGGTTTATGGGGAAAGGCAAGGAAAGTGATGTCGAGGATTATTCAATTAGCTACGATCTCATTGAATGGCAAAGCATACTGGAGGGGCTGAATGGCCTACTTCGATTAACCAAACAAGACAAAAATGTCCCTCAAACCGATTCAAAGTCAAGCCAGGGTCCTGGAAATATATTTTTTAATCTTGTGATTATTATTCAGTAAAACATTTGCAGCCCATTTCAACATACGAACCACCTTTACAGTTAGACAGACTTTGGTTAATGTCACAGAGACACTGGCGAAGCGAAAAGAAAGATAAATGCTGAAATGTTGGAGCTTGTCCTCTGAGAACAAACTCCGATTATAGTATTCCTGTTAGTAATTTCATTCAGCATGCTTTGAAGTGATATAGGATGGGAGACATCTGTCTGCCGCTTTGCAAGTGGCAAAATTAATTCGACTGCCAAAGGTTAAATTATACAGCGTATTCATTAGCATAGACAGATTCATGCAATGTCTCGCTCATTCTGCAAAATGATTCATAAAGTGGTGGAATAAGATAGGTACCCTTGCATTCCATTAGCAAGCTCACTGCTGCAATATTATCAAAACCAAAGATCAAGCCTAGTTAAAAGTTGACAATACATCCAGCAGAACAAATTCATACAAGGTAACAAGGCCCAGCATCGCTGGAAAAATAACGCCAGGTTAACGCACACATCGGCCATTACATTCAGTGGACTGGAATTGGCACAACTTTCTGTCTGCTTCATGCAATTAGTATCTTGCCTTTGCCTCTGTCCTTTTCAAGAACACATATCAGGTTTGCATGTGAATTTGCCATTTTAACCTGGGTCATCTCATTGCTAATAGAAGGCCAATCAGCTTCTCTGGCCCAGAAAGGAAACAATTTAACCTGGTCCCTCTCATTCAAACATACAAATTAGGAGCAGAAGAATACTGTTCAGCCCTTCTAAACTTGCTCTGCTCACAACTCATCTCTTTGTGTTTCAAATTCCACATTCCCATCTAGCCACGGTAATTCATGTTTCCCTTGCCTATCAGCAAGGTGGCCGTTGTGTGGAGCCACAGAAAATGGGGGAGATACTAAATGAATACTTTGCATCAGTATTTACTGTGGAAAAGGATATGGAAGATATAGACTGTAGGGAAATAGATGGTGATACCTTGCAAAATGTCCAGATTACAGAGGAGGAAGTGCTGGATGTCTTGAAATGGTTAAAAGTGGATAAATCCGCAGGACCCGATCAGGTGTACCCGAGAACTCTGTGGGAAGCTAGAGAAGTGATTGCTGGGCCTCTTGCTGAGATATTTGTATCATCGATAGTCACAGGTGAGGTGCCGGAAGCCTGGAGGTTGGCTAACATGGTGCCACTGTTTAAGAAGGGTGGTAAGGACAAGCTAGGGAACTACAGACCGGTGAGCCTGACTTCAGTGGTGGGCAAGTTGTTGGATGGAATCGTGAGGTACAGGATGTACATGTATTTGGAAAGGCAAGGACTGATTTAGCATAGTCAACATGGCTTTGTGCGTGGGAAATCATGTCTCACAAACTTGATTGAGTTTTTTGAAGAAGTAACAAAGAAGATTGATGAGGGCAGAGCAGTGGATGTGATCTATATGGACTTCAGTAAGGCATTCGACAAGGTTCCCCATGGGAGACTGATTAGCAAGGTTAGATCTCACAGAATACAGGGGGAACTAGCCATTTGGATACAGAACTGGCTCAAAGGTAGAAGACAGAGGGTGGTGGTGGAGGGTTGTTTTTTAGACTGGAGGTCTGTGACCAGTGGAGTGCCACAAGGATCGGTGCTGGGCCCTCTACTTTTTGTCATTTACATAAATGATTTGGATGTGAGCATAAGAGGTACAGTTAGTAAGTTTGCAGATGACACCAAAATTGGAGGTGTAGTGGACAGCGAAGAGGGTTACCTCAGATTAAAACAGGATCTGGACCAGATGGGCCAATGGGCTGAGAAGTGGCAGATGGAGTTTAATTCCGATAAATGCCAGGTGCTGCATTTTGGGAAAGCAAATCAGAGCAGGACTTATACACTTAGTGGTAAGGTCCTAGGGAGGGTTGCTTAACAAAGAAACCTTGGAGTGCAGGTTCATAGCTCCTTGAAAGTGGAGTCGCAGGTAGATAGGATAGTGAAGAAGGTATTTGGTATGCTTTCCTTTATTGGTCAGAGTATTGAGTACAGGAGTTGGGAGGTCATGTTGCGGCTGTTCAGGACATTGGTTAGGCCACTGTTGGAATATTGTATGCAATTCTGGTCTCCTTCCTATCGGAAAGATGTTGTGAAACTTGAAAGGGTTCAGAAAAGATTTACATGGATGTTGCCAGGGTTGGAGGATTTGAGCTATAGGAAGAAGCGGAACAGGCTGGGGCTGTTTTCCCTGGAGCGTCGGAGGCTGAGGGGTGACCTTTCAAAATTATGAGGGGCATGGATAGGATAAATAGGCAAAGTCTTTTCCCTAGGGTAGGGGAGTCCAGAACTAGAGGGCATAGGTTTAGGATGGGAGAGGGGGATGATATAAAAGAGACCTAAGGGACAACTTTTTCACGCAGAGGGTAGTACGTGTATGGAATGAGCTGCCAGAGGAAGTGGTGGAGGCTGGTACAATTGCAACATTTAAAAGGCATTTGGATGGGTATATGAATAGGAAGGGTTTGGAGGGATATGGGCCAGGTGCTGGCAGGTGGGACTAGCAATTGGGTTGGGATATCTGGCCGGCTTGGACAAGTTGGACCAAAGCGTCTGTTTCCATGCTGTACATCTCTATGACTCTATGACTCTAACAAGATCTATCTACCTCTGCCTTAAAAATGTTTAGCAGTCTCCGCCACTTTCTGGGGGAGGGATTTCCAAAGTGGCACAATCCTCCGAGTGAAAGGATCTCTCCTCATCTCCGTCCGAAAAGGGCAACCCTTAATTTTAAAATAGCGTCTCCCAGTTCTGGACTCACTCAAAAGAGGTGGCAAGATTGCCCTTTTCACCTAATCAAAAACATTCACAGCTTCAGTCAAATACTCCTGGTCTTCTGAATTCAAACATGTTCAGTCTGTCCAACCTTTCATCATCCGCTCATTCCATGTGTTAATCTAGTAAACCTCTATCTGCAGTGCATTTACATTCTCCCTCAAAAAGGTACTCAATGTACAAAATCTGGTCTCATCAATGCTACTATCATTTGATAAGGTCTGAAGGCGCATCTAACTCCATTTGGAACAAGAGCATAGCCAATGGATATATGATTTAAGGGTTAATTTGATTTGAATTGGTTGTAGAAATATGGGGAGCTAGTACGTATTGGGTTATGAATTTTATGTAGTGTTGCTAACTGAAATAAAGCTCTCACTAAAAGTCTGAACTTGGACTCTGCTTACATACAATTATCTTCAAGTGCTTAACAAATGCCCTGTCTAACATCGAAGCATAACATCGTTTTATGTTCACTTCCTCTTATAATGGAGAAGATAACTCTCTGTGAGCTCTCCAAAAGGTCTTTCTGTGCCTTGGAATTCTGAAGCTGATCTCTATTTAGGTAAATCTCTCCTTTCTCCTTCTTCCTGCACAAGGGAACGATTTCACATTTTCTCACATTGTACTCCATTTTCTGCCCACTCACATATCCTACATAGACTGATCTGCAACCTCATTCATGATATACCTTCCAAACTATCTCTGCACAATTTGCAAATTTCACCATCATGCCTTCTTTTCCCTCATCCAAGTTACTGATATAAATTGTAAAAGGGTGAGGCCCCAGACTCCAGTGGAATATCCCACTAATAGGAAAGAGACCCATTTATGTGCACTCTTTTTTTCTGATGTCCAGCTGGCCTTCTATCTACACCAATGTTACCCCCTACACCATGAATTTCAACTTTGCATAACAACCTTTGATGTGGAACTTTGTTTATTGGTCAGCCTGGACGGGTTGAACTGAAGGGTCTATTTCCATGCTATACATCTCTATGACTCTATGAGTCCTGGAAATCCAAATATAGTATGTCAACAGGCTTCCCTTTATCTACAATGCATATTATTCCTTGAGAGAACTCCAATAAATTGGTTAAATGTGATTTTTGTTCTTTCACATAACCATGCTGTCACTTCCTGATTACCTCTGAATCTTTCTCAGTGCCCACCAGATAATTTGATTCCAACACCTTTCTCATGACAGGCTAACTACTCTACATTTTCCTGCTTTCTGCCTCCCTCCCCTCTTGCAAACGTACTTGCTTCTTTCCACTTTGATGGAATCTTTGCAGAATCCAGTGAAGTTTGGAGAATCAATGCATCTAATAGCTCATCAGCCACCACCCTTAAGACCCAGGATACCTGTCAGCCCACTGTTTCATCAGTTTGCTCAGTACTGGTTTTTTACTGATCGTGATTTCAACTGGTTCTTCGCTCCCTTGTACCTTCTGATTTACAGCCATCACTGTCACATTTTAGTACCCTCTATTGTGAAGACAGGTGCAAATTACTTGTCCATTTCACCCACCATTTCTTTATTATCTACCACATACTCCTCATCCTTACTTACCAGAGGGCCCACACTTGTTTTATTAATTCTTTTCCTTTTGAGAGACCTGTAGAGTACATGATACAGCATGTTGAGGTGTCTTCCTTTGAAATACGGAGCAAATAGCCTCAGGTACAGTGTTTGTGTCAATACCCACAGCCTGAGATACTCCAGACTGGTATCTTAATGTGCAGGTCAGTGAATTGGTTTCGACCATAAGACAAAGCACACTCCGCCACTTTGGACTGGACCACATTGATCCTCGCCAGACGTCTGCTTACATCCCAGTGCATGAGTCCAGCTGTGGCAAAAAGCATTGTCGCAAAGTTTTAAAATCATCCTTTTGATCTTCCCATCCAAAAATTCTCCATGCAACCCTCTTCTCGACTGAGAGTGAGCAGCTCACTTACACACCACCTTAACCAGCTGAACCAGTGAGGGAGCTAGAGGCTCATGTTTGCCTTTATCATTAAAGATTACTTGTTTTGCATCCAGCTAAGCATAGTTTAGCTGGAGAACACACATTATTAGCAAGTTTGGCCAGGCCAGATTATAACAGAGGGAAGCTTTGCAGGAGATGGTGCCTCATATAAATACCCACTCAGCCATCTGTGCTCATGAATTCTGCTTGGGAACAAGGTGGAAAATCTCCCCCCGTTCCAAAGGGCAAGTTAGTGGGGGACATTGACTTTTCACAGGAACCAACAGCAGGACCACTGCTGTGCATTGAATAATGTGAAATGCATTGGCTGTTGTAAGGGAAAATGCAAAATCATTTATTACAACAACAACGTAAAGTGGCCGAGCCGAAGCTGATAGCCAAGGTCGGTATCCATGGGGATGGCCTCAACCGAGACCTTGGGTTCATGTCACATTACAAGTGACCCCACTACACTATACACACACACAGACACTCCTACGCACGGACACACATTCTCTCTCTCTTACAGACTCTCTTCTTATGTGCACACATACACTCCCACACTCACATCCACACACGCACCCTCTCACAGACACTCACACCCCCCCACACACACACCCACATGCACACAATCACTCAGTCACCCCTGCACACACACACACACATATAAGTTTGTGGGGTGAATTTGTACTTGCAGAATTACATATTATTTTGCTCAAAAACTGCATAAATGCATATAAGATTCTGTAAATCCTACTTTAGAAATAGAATCAATCTAACCTAACATTGGGACACTGACAGACTTTAACTTCACATCTTCAATGCATTATCTGAACTGAGATGGCACCTATTGTTAAAAGTTATCTTGAGAATGTAACTTTAAAAAAAGTTCTGGGATTTACATATGAAGAAACCATAACTAACATGATGATTCTAAAAGATGAAAGACTTAAGCTAACGTCAGAAACGTCTGAAAATGATCCTTCCAGCTCAGTGAGCAAACCTACATCCAGAACCTCAACCTGAGCCACAAATCTTCTCAAAACTCACTAAGACTTAAGCTAAATTTGTTTAATATTGCATGCTATGACAGTGCAATCCTGTTGCTATAAATTCCATGGTCTTATGATTCTGCTGCACACCCACCTGATGAAGGAACAGTGCTCTGAAAGCTAGTGCTTCCCAATAAATCTGTTGGACTATAACCTGGTGTTGTGTGATTTTTAACTTTGTCCACCCCAGTCCAACACCAGCACCTCCGAAATATTTGATAGATTTGAACATATGACAATACCTAAGGATGCACTGGAAAACAAAAAATAAAGCACAGAAAATAATCTTTGTTCTCCCACTTCATCTTGGTTTGAGCACTGGCTCTGAGAGCTTCACAGCATCGCAGAAATGTCGCAGCTCTGAAGGAGGCCACTCAGCCCATTGTGTTTGTTCTGGCTCTCCAGAGAGCCCACTGCCATTCGCCTGCCCTTGTTTGCAGAACCCTGCACATTCATCCTTTCCCAATAAACACCCGGCTTCTTTTTGAATAGCCTGATTGAGCAACTTCCAACACACTCTCAGAGAGTTCCTTCCAGGGTCTAACTACTCTTTGCATAGTAAAATCTGTTTTATTCACATTAGATGTACGAGTGCTTTTCCTAACTTCAAACTCCCGGCAAATTCAACTTGATTTATTCTGCAGATTTCCTATGAAAGACAGTGGGCAGTTTTTGTTGTGGCTGTCGATTTCCTGAGATTATGGTAGTTTGTGTCACACACTGTTACCAGTTCTCATTGTTCTTCCAGGTTTGCAGCTCCTCCAGGTTTACACGTTATACTGGTGCTGTCATGTTCCCCTGCATCGCTACGAGCTCAGGGCAATGGAATGGTGGGTTAACAGGTTCACCAAACAACTAGCCGCAAGGCCCGAGTGATGTCAGAGTGGTGGGATTAAAAGTGTCCAGAGATGGCAGCCGATCTCATTATTCCAAACCAGAATGCAGTCCAAAGACTGAGTCAGTCATCCTGCATTTAGGTTTTGTAGCTGAATCTCTAAAATCACTTTTTACATGAAAAATAATAAGACAGACAACTGCGACTGAAAAAGCGTTCCTACGGATCAATTCCTATAGCACCATGCAGTCAACAGTTAATTGTTTCTGTGTCAGCTGGACCCAGCTGAGGGGACATTTAGCTCCAAGTTTGTTCCCCACATATTGGATTGTTGTGGACTGTCCAGAATAGAATTGAACTATTGGGCTGACCTTCGAAGGAAATATAACACCATCATTTACTGAACAATGATGACTCCATGGTGGATTCACTCTGCGATGCGTTTCAATAATGAGCTCCTGCTCAAGTGCTGAATAAAAGGGGGTAATTCCTAGTTACCAATACCCTGGAAAATTTAATCCCTGTCATTGACATGATGGGTTTGCAAGTTTATCAATTCAGCTCATAAGAATGCAGCCTGATTGAAAGAGCTTATTTCAATGCTGCTCTCCTTGGTGGCTCATTGGATAGCACAGCTGCCTCACAGCACCAGAGACCTGGGTTCAATTCCAGCCTTGATTGTCTGTGTGGAGTTTGCACATTCTCCCAGTGTCTGCGTGGGCTTCCTCCAGGTGCAGGTTAGGTGAATTGGCTGTGCTAAATTGTTCATACTGTTCAGGGATGTGTACATTAGGTGCATCAGTCGGAGATACACGTAGAGTAATAGGGTAGGGGAAATGGTTCTGGGTGGGATACTCTTTGGAGGGTTGATGTGGACTTGTTGGGCCAAATGGCCTGTTTCCACACTGTAGGGATTCTTGTATTTTTACAGCCCATCTTCCCTGCCACCATGGTCCCTCAACACACTGCCCGCACTATCCCCAACCCCATCCATCACTAGGCTATAAGGCAGCCTATTCTCATACTTGTCAATGAACCAAATACTTTGACCTGAGTAGCCCATAAGACATAATGGCAAATATAGGCCATTCAGCCCATCAAGTCTACTCCACCATTCAATGAGATAATGGGTGACCTGATAATCCTGAACTTCACTTTCCTGCCTTATCCCTATTAATTCCCTAACTGATTAAAAATCTGTCTCTCTCAGCGTTGAACATGCCTAACAACCCAACCATATTTTTGCATAAAGTGTAATTATTTTACTGCTCAAACCTGTCAAGGTTTGGAGTGGGTGGAGAATGATATTTGCATCCAATATATCAAAAATCTACATAAAGCACTTTCTTATGATTTAATTGGGCTTCCTGTCTTTGTAAAACTTCAGGGACTTTGAAAAAAGAATATTCTGCATGTATATTGTAGTAATGCATTAAATGAGATCATTGTAAATGCCATTGTGGCTCAGTTAATGGCATTCTGCAGCAGTAGGTTGTATATTCAAGCTGTGCTCCAGTGACCTGGGTTTCCCAAGCTAGGCTGACATCCCGCAACAGTTCTTAGGGAGTGTTGCAAGGCTGACTGTGCAATCGCTCAGATGAGACCACAAACCGAGGTCCCATCACTATGGTCCCAGTAACTGATCCACACCACTGCCTAGGCCTCCGATGTCCATTAATAGGGGGTAGTGGCTGGAGAACGCAGAAGTGAATGCGTTAGCACAGTGACTGAGAGGGCATCACTGATATCCTGGCCCTTAACGTTACTGAATCGAAACCCATTACCTGGTCATTGTCACACTGCTCCTTGTGGGATCTTGCTGTGAACAACTTGTCTGCTGTGCTTCCTAAATTATAGCAGTGACTGCATTTCAAAAGTGCTTAACTGGCTGTCAGGCACTTTGGAGCAGCTTAGGGACTTGAAGGGTGCCGTACAAATGGAGAACTCGGAAACAGTGCTCCCTGAGCAAGTGCGTTTCAGAAAAACTACTTCCTGTTTCAATTTCTTCTGTAGGATCCTAATGACATCAAGGGATACATTGATAATGAGGGGAAATGGCATAGCTGTAGATGGTCTTATTGGATTGATGGGTCTAATGGTCTGCTCCCACTTCTATTTCCTGTATACTTGTGCTCCTGACAGGAATAAATAACTAAGTTTCTGATTTCTCCATTTATACGGCACCTTTAAGTCCCCAAGCTGTTCCAAAGCGCCTGACAACCATTCTTGATGAAAGGTTTTTGCCCAAAACGTCGATTTTCCTGCTCCTCGGGTGTTGTCTGACCTGCTGTGCTTTTCCAGCACCACCCTAATCTAGTCTAGGAATAAATAACTGATTACTGTGTGATGTGACTTCTGGTAAAGCCAACAACCAACAAAACAGAATCTTAATTACAGAAGTGATCTAAAGCAGGAGCTGCTGGAAATTAATTTTTAAAAATGGAACAGGTAGGCCATCCTTGTTCTACTAGAGGAAAAGATGTCTAGGTGACTTTGGAAGATTTTCAAATGGTTGCTTATGTCTTCACTTGTTGTACGCAGGGATCATGGGACTAAGCTGCATTTTATTCCTCACTATCTGTGCAGAAGTGTGAAATTTTAAGAGCTGCAATTGATGTTCTCTTGGTTTACCCCCCTGCTTTCATCTTTCCATCTCTCTGCTCCATTGTGATATTAAAGAGCTAATTTGCTCTGCTGACCTGCAAGGAATTGAATGGCCCAGGGGCAGGGTGGGATGACTTTTTGACAGGTAGAATGTAAGTTACCCCTTGCCATTCAGAGCTATTTGCATGGCCATCCCCTATTATTCAGAGATAACTTACCTTTGCATCAGCATCCTATTCAAAATCAATAAGAACATTACAGTTGGAATTGCAGACTAGACCCTCTAGTTAAAAAAAGGATTTGGAACAGATTTGACCATTAAGGGATGATTTACATTATACGGTTTCTGGAAACTATGTGGTCACTGCATTGTATCTGGAGTGACATGTGACTGCGAGGGAGCAGCTGGGGGGTTGTCTTGTGGGCATTACTGACTGTGATGTAAAGATCCTGTATAAAGGAAGAACTGTTTCCTTTGTTCAGGGAGAGCTCTCGACACACACGGTGAAGAATGTTAAGAGTTTCTCCACCGTTTGTACTGCATTTGCTTAATAAAATGTGGTTGCTGTTCACAGAAGTTGGCATAATGCAGTTGCATCAACTGTGTAAGAATCTCAGGAAAAAGAACATAACACCATTACCCCCTATTCTGACTCTCTTCCTGTTCCTTTCCCCTCTCCTACCCCTCTTTTGTTTCATTCTCTTGATCTCTCTGTCTTTTTCTTACTCTCTGTCTCTCGATTTAATTCTGTTATTTCTCTCCCCTGATCTCCTTTGTACTGTTCCTTTAATATTTCCTTCAGTGATCTCTCCCTTACAATATACTTCCTTGTCTTGATTAAATTCTTCTACTGCAGAGGGGAAAAGCTTAGTGTGTCCTTGCATGGAAGCTCATACCAAGATTTTAATATCACTCAAGCAATATTTGTAACACTTAGGTTAAAAATATCCTTGATCTTGAAAGAATGTGAGGTGTTACTAGATAGGAGCGGGAAAAGCCTGATTTATCTGTTGCCTTACCGCATCAGTCAAAAGCATCACATACAGAGAGTTCCTTTGTAGTGGGATGAGTGTGATGTTGGCAGATGCAGAAGCAAAATACTTGGTATAATAACTAGAATTTGAAATACATGTCTACCTGTCTATAGATCTGGAGACATTTCAACAACTGCATTTGTTCTGAGGCTAATGCCTTAAGCTGCTGCTGCAAAAAAACTTGAAAGTCTGCTCATAAAATTCCCAGATTCTCTGGGATTTGATCGAAGTTCCACTGCAGCCTACTTTCAGAGAACAGTGGGGCTGAGGGAGAAATAACAAGACCACAGAGAAAGGAATATGCGGATAAAGGCAGATGAATGTCAATAAATTAGCATCTAAATGTTAATACGAGTCAGGTAATTTGTGTGGTTGATGTGAAGTATTTTCATGAAAGTCTCTCGAGAGAAAGAGTGTTGAGGCTGGTTTGATAAAGAAGTAATGTGTGGATTATGAAGACACTAGACCAAAATGTTGTGAAAACTCCCTATATTTATCCTTTATCCAGTCACGCCCAGAGTGTGAAATGCTCAACTATACTCCCTGGCTGCGTGTTGACTTTGGACATCAACAATGCCATCAGGGAGGGAACTCCAGGATTTTGACCCAGCAACAGTGAAGGATTGGCGATATATTTCCAAATCAGGATGGTAAGTGGCTCGGATGGGAACTTGCAGGTGGTGATGTTCCCATGTATCGACTGCCCTTCTCCTTTCAGATGGAAGTGGTCATGGTTTTGGAAGGTGCTGTCTGAGGAATTTTGGTGAATACCTGCAGTGCATCTTATAGATAGTACACACTGCTGCTACTGAGCATTGGTGGTGGAGGGAGTAGATGTTTCTGGATGTGGTGCCAATCAAGTGGGCTGCTTTGTCCTTGAGTGTTTATGTGGCTGCACCCATCCAGGCAAGTGGGGAGCATTCCATCCTGACTTGTGCCTTGTAGGTGGTGGACAGGCCTTGGGGAGTCAGAAGGTGAGTTACTCATCACAGTATTCCTAGCCTCTGACCTGCTCTTGTGACCACTGTATTTATACAGTGAATCCAGTTCTGTTTCTGGTCAATGGTAACCCCAAGTGTGTTGATATGCAGTGATGATAGCCCCACTGAATGTCAAGGGGCGGTGGTTAGATGGTCTCTTACTGGAGATGGTCATTGCCTGGCCTTTGTGTGACGCGAATGTTACTTGTCACTTGTCAGATCAAGCCTGGCCCAAGCCAGCCCAATAGGCAGCAGAACATGCTCAGCCACAACAGCTTGCTACGAGTCATTGTCAAAGCTCCTGTCCAAGCGACGTCTGCACAGAGGAAGTAACGGAAGCTGGTTGGGTGGTTGTAGACTGTGCTCCAGAAACAAACTGACAGGAGGGGAGCGGAGAACAGATACGCTGCTGGAGAACTTGGTGGAGCAACTTTGATTGGGTGCCTGTATGAAGGATTGGTACCTTGTTCCTCAAGCACCAGGAGCTGTCATTAATTGGCCTGCGAAGAGCTCCGTTAAACTAAGAGATGAACTGAAAACAGCAACCACAAGGACTCGAAACACAAGCTGGAAAACTTTGTGGAAAGTGACTCAGTGGCTGTTTCACTTCCTCTGTGTCAGGAGGCCCAGTCTCAAGTCCCCACCTGCTCCAGGGGTGTGTAGTAACATCACCGAACAGGTTAATCTGAGGAAAAAGATTATTTGGGTCTAAAACACTAAAGTATTATGAGGAGTGGGATTACCATAGCCTTTTGTCTTGAACCATCAGCCCTTTTGGGGAAAAAAGAAAATTCTGTGGAGAATGGGGTGCACTTGGGGTGCATTTGGTATGGTCTCTTCCTTAAGCGAGAGTAGCATTTGAAAACCTGTCATTTTCTGCTCTCACCACACATGGCGGCTGAAGTCACATTCTTCCGTTTTTGTTTTGGAAGCTACTTTGTAAGCTTCATGCTGCTATCCACATTGTTTCCAGTGATGTTTCTTTTGTGCTCTGGGCCCTGTTTGCCAATTAGCGTTCGCTGTGGCCTTGTGGGTAGCCTTTGATGCTGCGCTAGCCGGCAGGCATTGAAAATAAACAAACCGATTTATGACAGAAACTACCGGCAAAACATGGATATGTGGAACAAAACAAAATTACTGCTGTTTCAAGGAACAAAATAGCCATTTGTTTGTTGGGTTTTATGGCTGACATTGTATGGTTGCCGTCCAGTCATTCTAATTGCAATATTTGTTCTGGCCAAATTGGAGGGGATTAAAACATTTTCTTTTCCAAAAAGGAATACTCTCCAGACTCTTCCTATAGATCTCAGAGCTGATTATATTGTTCAAACAGGATGCCAGCACCCAATTAAATGACGCTGTTTGGCAATTAATATTTGGCAGTCAGCTACATGGAGGGAGTGGAAAGATTGCTTATCATTATATTAAAAACCGATCCTCCTGACAGATAGTGACCAGAATGAGCAGAGTGTAGTGAGCCAATTGGCTAGAATTTCCTTCTCCCTTTAAAGCTACTGCGTAGTATTAACAATGCTTAATTAAGGATAAGGTGACTGAAAAGTTACTCTTTGCATGAAAATAGATGGGAGTAGATTGTTTGGATCGCAAAGAATCTCTTACAGTGCAGAAACAGGCTAATCAGTCTGCACTGACCCTTGAACAGCATCCCACCCAGACCCAGACCCCCTCCCTCCCAACCATGACCCCATGGCTAATCTACCTAGCCTACACATCCCTGGACACAATGGGGCAATTTAGCATTGGCAGCAGTGGGTACTGCAGATGCTGGAGATTAGAGTCAAGATTAGAGTGGTGCTGGAAAAGCACAGCAGGGCAGGCAGCATCCGAGGAGCAGGAAAATCGACATTTCGGGCAAAAGCATTTCATCAGGAATCCTGCATCTTACCTGCCACCCAGAGGGACTCACACAAACACAGGGAAAATATGCAAACTCCACACAGATAGTCACCCAAGGATGGAATTGAACCAGGGTTCCTGATGTTATAATGCAACAGCACTAACCAATGAGTCAGCACACTACTCCCAAGCAACTTGAGATTTTAATATGATAATTGCCGATTCTCTGTCACAATACAACACCTCACTCCCATCTTGTCTCCAACGGGACTAAGATTCGGGAAGAACTGATGTTTCTCCCTTGGTACGGAGTCTTGCTGAGCCTCCATGTGCTGTTCAGTTTAATCACATAGAGTGGACACAAGGACACTATTCCCCCTGGTGGAGAAATATAAAACAGGAGAGAATCGTCGTGGAATTAAATTTCCGCATTTTAAGGAGTAAAACAAAAACTAGAATGTATCTTTGCACACACTAAGAAGTGTGGATATATGAAATTCACTGCCTCAAACATCTGGCTTTCAAAACTGAGATAGATAGATTATTGTTAGGTCAGGGATTCAAGGGATTTAGGTCAGTGAAATATCATCTTATTAAATAACAGAAGAAGCTTAGGTTGCTGAATAGGTTTCTATCCCCTGACAAAGTCTAAAGTATTTCTAAGCAATGTGCACAGGACAGGTATATTAAAAAATGTGTATTCTGAAGAGAGCAGGTTATAATGGCAGTTTATCACAGGCATAATAATCATCACCCTCTAAAAAGTAGTTTTAATCTACCTCTTCATGCCATACCTCTGTGGCAGGTGAGACTTGAACCCAGACCTCTGGCCCAGAGGGAAGGACACTACTACTGTGCTACAAAACCCCTTTTGTTCACTCTCTATAGCTTCTTCCTTGTGAAACAGGTTTCCCACCGCCACATCTAGAATGTAACATCAGTCGTTTTCTGGGTTCTTTTTATTTCAAAACTATGTTTTATTCATTCAAAAAATGACTTTATATACATAGATAGTCACTAAAGCAGTTTGGTTCTATTCAGTAGCCTACGGAGAAACAAACAAACATTGGAGTTTGATTCCAATCGACAAACAACCCCGAGGTATCTCTTCCATGTATAAGACATTTGAGGCAGCGGGAGAGTCCAATAACTGAATGGACCCCCATGTAACCTCGGCAGAAAGACCTTAGATGATGGTCTTTCCCCACTGCGCCTTGACAGCAGCTGCCCCAAGTTTTAATGTGTCCCTATGCTCCACTGCTCAGGAGAATGAGCTGACAGGATGCCAAGTTAAAAGTCACAAGCAGTTCACTCCCTTTCACATCCCATTATAAGATAGCACGGCCATGTAGCTGAGTCCATTTATGGTGCTTCGCATTTCCTGCAGAGTGCTTGGCTTGTTTCTCTCTCTGACCTCCCCCCATGACGGAACTCTTTCTCCCTCACAGCCTTCCTGCTGCCTTGGTTCATGCTGACTCGTTTCAAAAACATTCAGACATCAAAGAAGTTTGTCAACACAAAGGCGCGAGGTGTCTCCTGAAAGATTAGTCATTGTTAACATTGTTTGAGTTATAATAAAACAATGAATTCAGCTGCTGGAGATCTGAAATTTTTAAAAAACCCAGAAAATGCTAAAGAAACTCAGCAGGTCTGGCAGCATCTGAGGAGAGAGAAAAAAAATCAATTAACATTTCAAGACCAGTGACCCTTGTCAGAACTCAAAGAAGCGAGGAAATAGTAGTATTTATGCAGATAATAGGGATTGTTTGAGATATGTTGGGAAAACATCCAACATTTAATCACTTTTTGCTAATGGAGTCAGCCCATCAGTAAGTTGCTTACTGGCCAACACGTCAAACTTCTCTCCAAAATGTGGATTGAAACTAAATTATATTTAATTCCCTTTCATGTAGACCCTTTCGTTATTGCCCTTCAGGTTTGTAATGATGATACTGTTGGTTTTAAGAGGGGTATTTTTGTCCTGTTTTAAATTTGAAGAGAGGTTTAAGGCAGAGATACTGATCAGTCTATTTAGAGTAAACAGTTTGAGAGTTTTTGTAAAAGTTGAAACAATAGAAGCAGCCTGAATGGGTGGGATCAAGCTCCCACAGAACCAGGAGTTTTAGTTTTAGTTTTTCAGGAACAGTTGCTGGTTCCTGTAGCTGAATTTGGAAGCTACAGTACGTCTCTCCCTGCTACTCTCTTTCTTGGCATTTTGTCTTATTATTTTCCTCCTGGATTGCCCATGAGACAATCTATTTTTCTGAGCTGGTCTTTTGCCAAGGGTGTGTTTGTGGGATATTAGTGTATTGGAAGAGTTACTGTTTAGTAATGGAATAATCTATTATGCTGTTAAGTTTTCCAGTGGAGTGAAGTGATTCCAATTTCTTCTTCTTGTATCTTAACTGCAGTGTATGAATAAAGTGTGCTTTGCTTCAAATCTGGTAGCTTGACAAACTGAATTGCATCTGAAACACAATGCCTGTCACTTGCCTACAAAATATCAAAAAGTTAGGATCTAGGCTATCTTCTTAATATATTTTGAGGGGGTTTGGACTGGTCGATAACGGTTCGATATTAGCATCTCTTCAGGTGAGGCACTAAGTTGCTGCTCCATCTACTCTCTCAGGTGAACATAACATAAATTCATAGAACATAAAACAGTACAACGCAGAGCAGGGCCTTCGGCCCTCGATGTTGCGCCGACCTGTGAACTAATCTCAGCCCATCCCTCTACACCATCCCATCATCATCCAAATGCTTATCCAAGGATTGTTGAAATGCCCCTAATGTGGCTAAGTTAACTACATTGGCAGGTAGGGCATTCCAAGCCCTTATCAATCTCTGAGTAAAGAACCTGTCTCTGACATCTGTCTTAAATCTATCACCCCCCCCCCCCCCCCTCCCATTTGCAGCTATGCCCCCTCATACAAGCTGACGTCATCATCCTAGGAAAAAGACTTCCACTGTCCATCCTATCATTTTCCAATGAATGGCAGGAAAGGTTCCCTTCTGTTTTGTGATGGACACTGATTCCTCAATTAGATTAGATTAGATTACTTACAGTGTGGAAACAGGCCCTTCAGCCCAACAAGTCCACACCGCCCCGCCGAAGCGCAACCCACCCATACCCCTTACCTAACACTACGGGCAATTTAGCATGGCCAATTCACCTGACCTGCACATCTTTGGACTGTGGGAGGAAACCGGATCACCCGGAGGAAACCCACGCAGACACGGGGAGAACGTGCAAACTCCACACAGTCAGTCGCCTGAGGCGGGAATTGAACCCGGGTCTCTGGCGCTGTGAGGCAGCAGTGCTAACCACTGTGCCACCGTGCTGCCCACTAGTATCACTAACATAGATGATCAGCTCATCAGAGCCTTGCTGGGTGCAGATTGGTTGCTGATTTTCCTAAATAGTGCCGAAAATTGCAACAGAACCGAAACTTCAAAAATATTTCATTATCTGTAAGGCACTTTCGATATGCAGAGGTCAAGAAAGAAGTGCATAAATGCAAGATCTTTCTTTTTGGTGAAGCACTTTTCAGACCATGCTACGCCAAGTGTTCTGACCAAATCTTCCTCCTGTATCATTAGAAAGTGACATTTGTTTGGATGGGATTTAGAACATTTCCAAATATGGATGAGAAGTGTTTTATATAACTGAGATTAAAATACTTTTCTGAGACATTGTTGAACTGTACAAAAAAACAGATCTACAAGAGAAACAAGTTCAAAATCATTTTGATGAAACTCAATCCTGGTGACTAATTTTAAACTGCCTTCTATAAGCGATTCTGAACTGTTGCCAAAACCTCACCATTGCTACCTTCTACACTTAGCCCTGATGCCCCATTAGCCAAGTGATTGCAGGCTAACACCTTGAATTTTAAAACTCTTCTCCCCTTTTCGAATCTCTCAGTGGCGTCACCATGGAGGCAATGTTACATGCCTAAGCCCTAAACTCTGGATTGGCACAGACAGGGAACACAGGGGGCTAACACCTTCAACATCTTAACATCTTATCTGGGCTGACATCAATTGTTAAAGTTAACCTGAGAATGTGACTATTAAAAAAAGTTTTGTGATTTACATATGAAAGAAGTGAAACTAACATGGTCATTCTAACAGATGAGAGACTTAACAAACAATCAAGGTATTTTTCAATGTATAATTTTAGTTACATCACACTGTAAACTTTTGCTATAAATTCTGTGCCTTACAATTGTGTCCTCCACAACCACCTGATGAAGGAGCGGCGCTCCGAAAGCTAGTGTGCTTCCAAGTAAACCTGTTGGACTATAACCTGGTGATTTTTACCTTAACTTGTTTACCCTCTATAACTCTGTCTGGTCCTTTATTCAGAGGCTTGTTAAAACCTGCCGTGTGACCAACCGTGTTTGTGTGACACGGTGTCAGATTTTGTCAGGTCATGCTCCTGTTGTGTTTTAGTGCATGAGAAAGCTGCTGTGTAAATCGATGCGTTGTTGCAAGTGCTTCTGAGCTCTGCAGTGAGTAATAATCATGTGGAATACAAGCAAGTTTGTATTAAGATAAAGCGAGAAAACACTGGAACTGTTTGTTCAGTCAGTGGCTGTGGACAGATTTGAGGAGTTACTGTTTTGAGTCTGCATGCTTTTATCTAGTCAACTGTCGAGACAGCATCCAGAAATCTGCTAGAGTACAGCCGGCTAAAACAGAGACTTGGGAGGCAGGGAGGAGACATCTCTGAATACGTCATGTTTAATTTTAAAGACCCCCCCCCTTCCTGACTGACTTGTCCAGCTTGTTTTTTGACATGTCTAAGGCTCAGAATTGTCAATCTGGTCAACCAATCCGAAGCCAGTCGCCTCCTATTCCTGTGCAAACTTGTCCTGTCAATGTTTCTGCCTGCTGTTACTTGCTCCATAGACAGGTTGAGGTGAACAAGAATTTAGCACAAGTTTGTTAATGGATGGCCCTCTGAAACATCCAGCACTGCCTCAAGTTAAATTAAGTGGCAGAGTGTATGAAGTGTAACTAACCTTTCACTGGGCCTTGTGTCCTTGCTGCTCTGTCCACATTCTGGGGTGTCATTAAGTTGGCTCTAACAGGCTATTTGGGTGGATGGAGCCATGAGTTGGCAACAGGGGGGAGGGCATTGGGAGATGTCAGGTGGCGGGTGGGGAGGTGGAGTGAGGTGTACAGGGCCTCGAATTTGACAAAACAAACGTTGCCAAATCCCAGGTAACTAAAATGGGCCCTTTGAACAGTCCACCTTGCCACTTGACAGTCTCTTGCAATGATCTCCAATCTGGGCCTAGGATCCGTGGACCTACCCAACCCACAAGAGTGAATACTGCTCCATTTGAGATGGCTTTTCCCCCACCTGGTAGAGCGAGTTGGGATGTGTCTCAAATGGAGCTACCCACCTTGAGGTGTTGAACAGCTTGGAGGTGTAGAGGGGGGCGATAGAGGGAAGTAACAGGTACTTCATCCTTGATGTCCTAGCCAGTCATTATTCCTCAGTCACATACAGGTCAATTTCTCATTGATCCTATTGCCGTTGATGGGACCTTGTGCAATTTTCTTTAACTCATTCACGGGATCTTGTGGGAATCCCTGACTAGACCAATATTTATTGCCCAGAGGGCAGCAAAGAGTCAATGACATTGTTGTGTGGGTCTGGAGTCACATGTGGGCCATATGGTCAACACTTACCTTCCATTTAACTTAACGGGATGTGCTTTTCCAACAATTAAACTCTTAATTCTGGAATTTTTAAAAATGTCAATGATTTCAAATTCCACCATGGCAGGATTTGAACTTGGCATCCCAGATACTTACCTGAATCTATTCCAAATTAAATAAACTAGTGATAATACAGCTTGCCTCTCCTAATTGTGCCTCCCTTTAAATTGTATCTCCCCTTAAATTGCCGGCAATCCAACAGTGGCTGGACTTTACATGACATTACAATTGTGACTGCCCTTTCAAAGTATTTTCTTGGCTGTCCTGAGGTTATGAGACGCATTGCGTAAATGAGCCTTTTTTTTCCTTTCCCAACGTTTGGATGACAGCCAGTTTCTGAGTGCTAACGCTCATAACAGAATGCCACTTCTCGGCGAAAGTGAGGACTGCAGATTCAAGAATAAAGATTAGAGCGGCGCTGGAAATGCACAGCAGGTCAGGCAGCATCTGAGGAGCAGGAAAATTGACGTTTCAGGCAGGAGCACTTCATCAGGAATGAGGCTAGGAGCCTCGGTGGGGTGGAGAGAGGTGCAGAATGTTTCTTCTGTTTGCCCATGGTGAGCACCATTGCTGTATGAAGAGGTATCTGGGAGTTTGCACTCAGGTCATGGTCCAAAACACTACAGTTATACAAAACAGCAAGAGGATGTTAGTTTGTGTCTCTATTGTGAGGAAATAAGAGTCTAATTGATAGTGGAGAAACATCTCCTTGTACCTGGGCAATCTGACAATTACAGAAAAAAACATATTGCATTTCTGTAGCATGTTCCACACCCTCGGCTCATCACAAAGCTTTTCACCACCAGCTGTTTGAAGTCTGTTGTGACGTTGGAAATGTGATGACCAAATTGAGCACAGCAGGATGCCACTGACTATCAATGTGATTTTGTCTCCAACCTGATGTGGTAATGCCTAGTTTATCCCTCATCAAGGGGTGTGGATATTGCATATTAAAGAGTGCAAAAGCTAACACTTATACACAAGCAGCATGCTTTCAGTAGAGTGTCAGTACTGAAGCCAGCCAACCAAGTTGTCAAACAAGTGCAACAGGGAACACCGCATACCACACTGGGTGATGACGTGGAGGTGCCAGTGTTGGATTGAGGTGGACAAAGTTAAAAATTGCACAACACCAGGATATAGTCTAACAGGTTTAATTGGAAGCACGAGCTTTCAGAGCGACGCTCCTTCATCCTGATACTTCATCCGAAAGCTAGTGCTTCCAAATAAACCTGTTGGACTATAACCTGGTGTTGTGTGATTTTTAATTTTGCCCACCAGCTCAGAATATGACCACCAGATCAGGTCGCGATGTCAAACTTCCAAAGTGTTACACTGAAGTTTGAAATGTTGGTCTTGTAACATCAGCTTGCCGTGCTTCAGGTGATTCTGGGTAAGACAGAATATGAAACCTGAATAACCACAGGCCACGTGCTATGATGTCATGATAATATCATGAGCTTGCCTCTTAAAGGTATATGGATATGTTGACTATCAAGCATATTACACCCTCCTTTTCTCAAAGACAAAACAATTATCCCACTCATATATAGTTGTATATAGACACGTTATCAATTTGATAATCATACAAACAGATAAATAATAGTTTACAAGATTAACATTTCAACTGCTGCTGGTTCCTCTCACTCAGCATCACCAAGCAATCATCATGATTAAAGTGTTCTTCCTCACTCTGTGTCATACATTGATCTGAGTTGCATTCTGTTCCTTTGCAGTTTAACACCATAATCAATAATGACTTCATTCTGAATTATGCTGGCTGTATATTCTAGAAATCTTTGCTGGTACTTGTGTTAGTATTTCTAACTAGCACTCTATGTTCAGTAGTTGAAAAGTGTGACACTGGAAAAGCACAGCAGGTCAGGCAGGATCCGAGGAGCAGGAGAGTCGACATTTCAGGCATAAGCCCTTCTTTGCTCAGTATGCAATTTTGGTTGCTTTTCTACCTGCTCTATTATCATGTATCTCTTCTCTGCCCCTGAAGAAGAATCAACGAGGTAAAAACAATGACTGCAGATGCTGGAAACCAGATTCTGGATTAGTGGTGCTGGAAGAGCACAGGAGCAGCGAAATCGATGTTTCGGGCAAAAGCCCTTCATCAGGAATAAAACCCTGAAGAAGAATGTCTGGGGTCTCAGGATATTTAGACA
The DNA here is from genome assembly GCF_037043375.1 of Chiloscyllium plagiosum. NCBI lineage: Eukaryota > Metazoa > Chordata > Chondrichthyes > Orectolobiformes > Hemiscylliidae > Chiloscyllium > Chiloscyllium plagiosum. Next base: position 34,513,264 of record NW_028270145.1, read on the forward strand.
ATTGGTTGCTTGCCATGATTGTTTGCACTTGCCTTCTGAGCACAAATTATGCTGGGTGCAGTAATCCCTTCTTTATCGCTGTTATACGAAAATGCATCAATGTAATACAAAAACCTTCTTTGTTACTCACCACTTAATGATCATTGATTTGATAATAAGTACCATATGTTCTGCTGGACATATTTGAGTAAGAATAGCAGGTTGATGATCACAGCATTCTGTTGCTAAGTCATTGCACAAAAGGTAACGTAGAGAAATAATCTGTCACAATGATGTAACTTTCCTGATAAACTGTGAATAGGTTTGTTGCTACTTCTGTCCAAGGAGTGAATTCAACATTTTCTGATGTAGAGACTCCCTTCCCAGGTACATTCACAAACTGTTAAAGATTCTGGTTCATCTCTGGCCAGCTCAGAGTCACATGTCAGCCATCTTGTGCTTTCAATACCCAACTGTCCCTGGTTTAACATGGGCATGGTCATGATATTTTGGTGTGGTGCTTTTATCATTAGGACTCGTTAGCCCTTAGTCATGACCCGTGATGATACACCAAGGTTGTCTCTGTATGGCCAACATGAACTAATTTTCTCAGGTACCTCTTTGACACTGTCAGGCCATCCCTGGATAATGTTCTTTTGTAATCTCTTGTTCTTCATCTTCAACAGTTGCTGAATGCCATTGTTCACCCTGACTCCAGCTAAACGTAACCCTTGAGAACATCTTCAACTTCACATTCTAGAGTATTAATGAAGAGATCAGGACTATTTTGGTGGGTCGGACAATCTGCCTAGCTCAAATGCAATCATCCTGGTACCGGGCTCATATTTCACTTCAAAGTCATCATCTGGCACCTTGACAAGTGGATGCTGCAAATGTAGCAGTGCATTAATTTATGGTTTGTAACAGATCATTTCTCGTGGCTTATGGTCTGTTTATCAGTGAATTTCCTGCCCAATAAGGGGACGTGAAAATGCATGATGTCAAATACCAGAGTTCTTGTGGTAATATTGGAATGGTTGGCTTAAGTAGGTGACAGGATTTTCAAAACAAAGGCAATAGGATTTACGTCTGGCAACAGACACATGTCTAGGCCTTTTTGTAGTCAGTCCACTTTGAAAATTGTAGCTTTCCTGAGGTTGTATTGCTATAACAGGGACAATTTTTCGAACAGAACCTGTTTGAGAGTATCAATGATGCATTAGTAGCTGTCTTGCCACACACAGAGGACATCCCTCCTGAGTGAATCTATCAGGAGAGACACCTTGTCTGCACAGTCGGAAATATATAACAAGAGGAAATGAAAGATCTGAGACAATATCACAGATCCTCACTGTCCTGTGGGACTGACATACATTTAACAACCTCGATCTTACTTAGATAGGAACGGACTCCAGACTGAGTAAACGGGCCCAAAAGAAATGTGTATCTGATTGTTACTGACTTGGCACATTGTGCTGTTCAGTACCAATCCTTGTCATCTTGCTGCAGTCATCGTTTGTCTTATTCATAACCTTGTTAGCATCAAAGTTAAAAATCACACAACACCAGGTTATAGTCCAGGTTATAGTCCAACAGGTTTAATTGGAAGCACACTAGCTTTCGGAGCAACGCTCCTTCATCAGGTGATTGTCTGAAAGCTAGTGTGCTTCCAATTAAACCTGTTGGACTATAACTTGGTGTTGTGTGATTTTTAACTTTGTACACCCCAGTCCAACACCGGCATCTCCGAATCATTGTTAGCATCAACTATACAAATACAACCAGGTACATTTCATGACCGTGTGCTGCTCGGATAGGTCCCAGCTAACTGAGAGCCCAAATTGTAACTGTTGGAAACAGTACTGTCCCAACAGAATCCGGACATTCTTGGGAGGCTTCTGCTCTATGGACAGACCAGTATCCATGCTTTACACCTCCATCTTAGAAAATAATCTTACTCTGGCAAAATTGGGATTTAATTCTTCCAGTACGTGGTTTGTGTGGCCACCTTTGAATTAAGAAGTAGTGGTGCCATTGTCATAAAGGGAGGGAGGTCTACAGCATAGAAAATGGCCGTTAGGCCCAACAAGTTTGAACTTGTCAAAAACAAGCACCTAACTAATCTAGTCCTATTTTTCAGCACTTCACCAGTAGCCCTTGGCATTGCAAGTTGGCATCTAATTGCTTCTTAAATGTTCTGAGGATTTCTGCTATGACCACCTTACAGGCATTGAGTTTCAGATTCCCACCATTGTCTGGGTGAAATAGTTTTCCTCACATCTCTAATTCTCCTGCCGCTAGGTGGCTCAGTGGTTGGCACTGCTATCTCACAGCACCAGGGTCCAGCCTCGGGTGACTGTGTGGAGTTTGCACATTCTCCCCATGTCTGCGGTCTGTGTGGGTTTCCTCTGGGTGCTCCGGTTTCCTCCCACAGTCCAAAGATGTGCCGGTCAGGTGAATTGGCCATGCTAAATTGCCCGTAGTGGAGGGTGCATTAGTCAAAGGGAAAAGGGGTTTGGGTGGGTTAATCTTCGGAGGGTCGGTATGGACTTGTTGGGCTTGAAAGGCCTGTTTTCACACTGTAGGAAATCTAATCTAATTCCTTTCTTTAAATTTATGCCCTCTGATTGTTAATCCCTCCATCAAGGCAAAATGTTTCTTCCTGTCTATCCTCTCTATGTTAGCTGCCCCTCATTATTTTATGCATCTCAATTATGTCACCCCTCAGTCTCTTCTGTTCCAAGGAAGACAATCTCTCTTTGTTATCAATCTCCCATGTGGGACTTCATCAAAAGCCATGTTAAAATTCAGATAGATTACATCAAAAGCATTGTCCTCATTTACACACCTGGTCACCTCTTCAAAACTTTTCAGATATGAAAATAGGAGGGACAAAGTTTGCAGATGACACCAAAATATTGGAGGCGTAATGGACAGCAAAGAAGGTGACCTCAGAGTACACGAGGACCTTGATCAGATGGGCCAATGTGCCAAGGAGTGGCAGATGGAGTTTAATTTAGATAAATGTGAGGGGCTGCATCTTTGGAAAGGCAAATCAGGCAGGACTTATGCTCTAAATGGTAAGGACCTGGGGAGTGTTGCTGAACAAAGAAACCTTGGAGTGCAGGTTCATAGCTCCTTGCAAGTGGAGTCGCAGGTAGATAGAATAGTGAAGAAGGCATCCATTGCACTTGTCTTTATTGGTCAGTGCATTGAGTGTAAGAGCTGGCTCGTCATTTTACAACTGTACAAGGCATTGATTAGGATACTTTTGGAATACTGCATTCTCTCTGCTATAGGAAGGATGATGTGATCCTTGAAAAAGCGCAGAAAAGATTTACAAGGATGTTGCCAGGGTTGGAGGGTTTGAGCTTTAGGGAGAAACTGAATAGGCTGGGGCTATTTTCCCTGCAACGTCAGGGTGACCTTATTAAAGTTTATAAAATCATGAGGGGTAGGATAGGGGAAATAGCCAAGGTCTTCTCCCCAGAGTATGGCAGTCCAAAACTGTGCTGCATAGGTGGCACAGTGGTTAGCACTGCTGCCTCACAGCGCCGGAGACCCGGGTTCAATTCCCGCCTCAGGCGACTGTCTGTGTGGAGTTTGCACGTTCTCCCCGTGTCTGAGTGGGTTTCCTCCGGGTGCTCCGGTTTCCTCCCACATTCCAAAGATGTGCAGGTCAGGTGAATTGGCCATGCTAAATTGCCCGTAGTGTTAGGTAAGGGGTAAATGTAGGAGTATGGGTGGGTTGCGCTTCGGCGGGTCGGTGTGGACTTGTTGGGCCGAAGGGCCTGTTTCCACACTGTAATCTAATCTAATCTAAAAAATCTAATAGGTTTAAGGTGAGAGGGTAAAGATTTAAAAGGGACCTAAGGGCAACTTTTTCACACAGAAAGTGGTGGGTATATGGAATGAGCTGCCAGAGGACATGGTGGAGGCTGGTACACTGACAACATTTAAAAGGCATCTGGATGGGTACATAAGATTTGGAGGGATATGGGTCAAATGCAGGCAAATGGAACTAGATTAGGTTAGGATATCTGGTCGGCATGGCCAAGTTGGACCGAAGGGTCTGTTTCTGTGCTGTACATCTCTGTGACTCGAAATTGTTCAGTCATGACCTCTCCTTATCAAACCCATGCTGACTATTCTTAATGAATCCCTGCCTCTCCAAGTGCAGATTAATTCTATCCCTTGGAATCACTTCCAATAGTTTTCCCACTATTGAGGTTAAACTGACCGGTTTGCAGTTTCCCGATTTACCCTTTGATAAGCAACTTGTGGTAGTGACTTTCCAATTTATACCATTTCATTCTGTCTTCTTCAGTTCCCTTCAAAGCTTCTCCTAAATGTTTATGCCACATTGCATTGGAGAATCAATATATGGGATTGCATCATCCTTAAGGTGCAGTATTGCATCACTCTTAAAATGTGTGAATGTGTTGAAATTCATTTAGTACACGCATCTCACATCACTTACTGATTCAGCTGCTTCATGTGGGGTCTTTTCCACCACAATGGGTATAGTTTGATTCATTAGTGTGACGATACTGACATCTGTGTGTTCTGGTGATCCTGCTGCTGCTGGGCCAATTGTATCTGTTCAGGTAGAAGATTTTGAAAAGCCAAAATGAGCTTTTGTCTTCACACTGTGATGAGATTCTGTGAATGCACAGAATTAATAATCTGTTATATGCTGTGTTACACTCACTCGCAGGTGATATCATGGAGGATCACTGAGGTACATGTATTTCAGAATGTGCATATTGGTTCTACCTGTATATTGGCACAAGTATCAATTGTAGTTTAGTGCGTGTTGTCTTGTCTTTTCAGCACATACAATGTAATTGGTCATGGCAGCTTCTGATCACCTTGCTCTTGTCGTGATGTGTGAAATTAGGCAATGTTCTGTTTACTCACAGAAATGGATGCTGCTAATTATCTGCATTCTCTGATGCTGTCTAGTTGGTCTTCAATCATTTTCCAAATATCTGCTACCAAGATGTTATAATCTTTTTAGTTGATAGCCATCGCTACTAACCATGATACCATACTGCCTCCAATGATTTATTTAACTCTATGTGGCAATGCTTATGCCACCCCTCATAACATAAGATCTGCACATCAATACAGTGGTGTTAAAAAATCTAGCATATGTTTATTCCAGCTAGTATATAAACATTGGATTACAATTGAGCAGTATGTTTTCAGGAGCATGTCATGCCTTTGTGGGGTATAATGGAATATGACACCTTTATGCCCTCAGGTTGACACTGCTTTCTCTCTACAGATGCTGTCAGGCCTGTTGAGTTTCTCCAGCAATTTCTGTTTTTGTTTCTGATCTTCAGCATCTGCAGTTCTTTGTTTTATTTACATAACCTAGAGGTTGCTTTGACCAATTGCATAATGGTTTAAAATAAAAATAGAGTTGCTAGGTATGGGGGTGCAGTTGGGGGATATCATTTCTGTACAGAGTGGCCATTGGTTATGTTCACTGCATAGAAAATGTCAGTCAGCCTCCTTGAAATATATAGCATAGTAATTTATTGTTGCACATATTTATGAAAATACATTAGATTGTGTATAAGTCACCATAATTAATCTGGCACCATTTTAATTACATTAATCATAAATAAGAAGTAATGCGACAAAGTTAAGACAAATTTCACTTTTGATCCAACCAAGGCTTTTTGAGTTCATCAGCAGCTATGAGATGCCCCCACACTCCCTGAGACTGCAAACGCCAAGGAGGGAGCACACTGAAGCAGCCCTCCACCATGGTGGACTGGACCTAGAACATCGCCTCTGCCAAAGCCGCCTCATCACCGCTAATACTCCAGCCACTGGCACAGCCAGCAGACTGTCTCAACTCTCAAGAATCAGGGCTCACCTCAACTTCCAAGGACCAACAGACCGCTCCAACAAACTCCCGAGGACCGAAGGATCATTCATTCCACGAAACGAAAAGAATGGACCTCAATTCGCCTGCCATGGAGCCTTTGCTTAAGCTGTGACCGCCATGGCATGGCCATGGGGAATGGATCGGATCTGCCCACAGCTCCCTGTAACCTCTCCCCACCACCACAGCCGCAGAAGGAAGAGAAGACGAACTCAATTCAAGAAGTTAAATGAAGAAAGTAAAATCTAGAAAAAAAGGATGTGGTTCATTACGTGAGAGGGTGCAGACAAACCCGAGAGCCCAAACACTTACTACCCTGCCACCTCTGCCATTTTGATTATAATTATAAAGTAAGGTCCCCATTGGCTCTCTGCTTCACGGCACAGGAGCTGATGCCAAATCCCCCGAAGTCACCTTCACCAAAATACCATCAGGAATTCGGCAACACAAGCTTGTGCTGATGTCTTTGTGCCTCTGATTCGTCTACAGCAAAGTACAACGATCCAGCTCTGGATATGTAATCCTTCCGGCATCTCCCAATTGCATGTGCGGTCGCTGAAGCCTACGCTGTATTCAGATTTATATTTGCTATTCAAATATTCCAGCATAGGCCACAGGGTGATCTTTAAATAATGCAGAAGACAACTATCCAAGGAGTGCTCTGCAGGAATCCCTCTTGCCATTTTCACCTTTCCTAATTTATTTCTCGCAAGCGTTTCAGGGCTCAGCAAAGGGGTGAAGTCAATTATGTAATCAGGATATAGATTTCATGTGTGTAACATGTGGTGTGCGATACCAGTGCACAATGATTTATTGGTTAGAAAGTTATTTGTAAGCTTGCCAATCTACAGATTTGTAGGGCATGGTACATTTGCTCTAATAGGTACTAATTATTTAATCTCTTTTATTGTTAAAATATGGTGCTGGGGCCACTTGCTTCTGTGTAATTTATGGTTACGTAGGATAGTTGCATGCAACTGAGATTGGCAAGCCAATAGCCTTGAGTTAAAAATCTAATGGTTATTCCCGGTAACTGTGAGGATTTGGCCAATGAGACAGTATAGCCTTTGAAATAAACCAAGAACAATCAGAATGTAGATTGAGCAATTTAGTTGCAAAATTCTCCCTTCTGAAGTTTGAACTTGCTTTCTGAATGTAAAAGTCTCTTCCATCTGCTTCTTTGTGGATATAATTGCTGATCAGCTTTTATGCAGAGGAACATTTGAATACAATGCGCTGCTCTATGTCAACTCTTTCTCCTTGCTATGCCTTGGAGCTAATTATGACTTTCTTCAGTTCTGCTATTAAGTCATGTCCTATTCAATAAAATAGCAAAATGATGGTTTTAAAGGGGAGATTTTCTGTTTATCTAAATCACTCCACTTCTATGTTAGTGAGTCTGATAATTGCGAGGATTTTTTTTATTTGCACTGACTTTTCCTCTCCATTTTGTGTCATCGAACTATACAGCACGGAAACAGACTCTTCAGTCCTACTCACCCATGCCAACCAGATATCCTAAATTAATGCAGTCCCATTTGCCAGCATTTGGTCCATATTCCTCTAAATCCTTCCCATTCATATACCCATCAGGATGCCTTTTGAATATTGCAATTGTGCCAGCCTCCATCACTTCCTCTGGCAGCTCATTCCACACACGCACCACCCTCTCGTGAAAAATTGCCCCTTTTAAATCTTTCCCCCTCATCTATGCCCTCTAGTTTTGGTCTCCGCTACCCTGGGGAAAAGACCTTAAAGCTATTCATCCTATCTATGCCTCTCATCATTTTAATTTCTTCAGAGTTTGCTTTGCCAGACCAGAATCATAATGTTTCCAAGATATTTCATGACAACCAATTATCAGATGTTGCGATGTGAACCCACCGATTTGATGAATCGATGTACCTGTAATTGTCCTTAGTATTTTCACCATTATAGATGCAGTTCATAATAATTGCAATCACCGCCTTAAGAGAAATACAAAATAATGGTGTAATTGCATTCTGTTCTGTTGACACTGTTGAATGTCGGTCTAATAGAAACACTCTGACTTACACAGTTCTCAGAAGAGTAACAGACCTTGACTTTCAGCCTGCCCAGAATTCATAGTCCTTTGTTAAACTAAGCCTGGATGACTCCCAATTACCGTACCCTCCCAGTGCCTCAAATGTATGTAAATATATTTGTGTACAAGTTAGAAATGCCTTTGGTTTTTTTTCCGCTGATAGGGTCACACTCTAAATTTTGTTTGTTTCTTCGTATGCTATTCGAACTGCTTTAGTGACTATGTGTGTATATTAAGACATTTTTACGAATAAGATATATTTTCGAAATCAAAAAAGATTCCTAGGATGACTCAAAGGGAGCGAGATAAAAAGCACAGCCCATCTGGAATTGAATAATGTCTCTTCGCTTTACTAATTGTAAGGTGAATAAATGATGCCTGCAAGAACATTGCAAACCTGTAAAAACTTACTTGAGAGCTGTCAATGCATCAGGTAATGCGGTGGAAGGCATCGTGTCATGGTAATATTTGAGATCAATAGGTTTCTCTCATTACATGAATTGCAAGAGCTAAACGCTTACATAAGTGAAAATAAAATCTTATTGCAGACATTGATTCTTCCATGCTCCATTTTGTCTACTCAAGCTAATTTTAATATTTTTCATTGCCTTGTGACTGATGCATAGGCTGTGTGAACATGGTGTGACATGGACAAGAGGATAATAACAACCTACATGTTTCATTGTTGGATTCGTGTTTCATTAGCAATATTATTTTCCAACGAAAATCAGAGTGTCATTAATAGAATAAAGGGACAGAATAATATAACCCAGAAAAGTGAAGCATGAGTGATTAGTGCAGTCATAAAACCCTGAAGACACTTGTCTTCAACTTACCATCAGTTATCCATTATACTTTGCTTTAAACATTTGCCAGTAAACAACCAACAAGAGATATAATAGCGGTCCTGCTGCTGATGGTGTTGGGACACACTAGCTTCTGGCCACGGTGGTATCTATAGACGAGAATAACATTTGGAAATGAACTTGTTTGTGAGCAATCACTGAGTATTGCAGTAATGGGCAGTAAAGGGCCATTAAGAGTTGCTAACAACACAACAGTCACACTGTTTTAACTACATCAGAGCCTCTGCTAAAACAGAAAAGGGAAAATATTTTGGGTGAACTTACTGCTCATTAACGTGTATCTCATTGGATAATGTCAAAATCGTGAACTTAGAAACCACAATCCGATAATTTTTTTTTGCGATGGCCAGCTTTACAAAAAATAGATAATGCTGGAAAAGCGGTGACAGATTGTCTTTTAAAGCAGTAATTAGGGAGCCTGAAGAGGAGCAGAAAGGGCAGAACATGAGGGAATAGAGGCCTGACCCAGAGGGAAGGCCATGGAGGTTTTGAATGAACCACCTGGCTTCAACGCAGGAGCAGAAGGAGATTTGTGCTCACTAGGGAAGTCATTACAGAGATGTTTGCAAGACTGGATCCACACTTGGAGGCATCAATCAGAGATGTTAGCCGTCCTGCTTGTGTCAGTTAAGATTACCCCAGTCAATATGCTTTGAGCTATGGATCACCCTGAGCATGACGGGAAGGCTAAAACAATATGAGTGTTTATATACCATATTATATTACAACAGTAATGGCTGCTATGTAGGCAAAGCATGTAGGACATTAGTCGGTCTGTATTGGACATGCATTGCTTTGGATACACTGAACAGTATTTTCAATTCTAGAAAGGTGCAGAGAAACAACTGGCCACAGGGCACACGTCTGTCTCTCCCAGGGCACTGGATTTAGCTCTTTCTGTATCTATAGGAGCATGAGCACCATTAATAATGCAGTGGGAGTGGCACGCAGTGGTCAAACCTTCTAGTGGCATATGCCCTGCGCTTTGCAAAACATTATCCTGCTGGTTATTCCCAAATGCTCTGGTTACTATATAACTCTTTCTTGCATTTGGATTGTTTGAGAAGAATGACTCGACGGAAAGACTTGTTTTTGGTCTTCCATAACTCATGTGAATGCCTTATGTAGCAAATAGTAGCTGGGAGTTAGTTAGACTAAGTTTACATAGTAATTTAAATATCTTGGTGATTCTGTTGGTATCTTGCAGATTGAGCCACCCTTCTGCTTTCTTTTTGCATGTACTTCACGCTAGATAATCTCACTAATTAGTGGGATGTGTACACTGTCATCAGCGAAAAACCAACTTGTGTGCTTGTTACGAATGAGCGGGAGCTCCCAACAGTTAGCAACAGAACCTGTTAGGGAAAAACACACCGCAAAATGACTTGTTCTTCTTGTGGCTTTGCTATCTGTACCTTCTCTCACATATCCTGCAATCAACTCAACTCATCTATCACACGCACACACAGGGGGAATGTATACCAGTTACTATTGATTTCAGATAAACAGTAATTGAAGCAGAATAGTTGGAAATAGCCTTGTTACAAAATCATCATGTTGTGATTATCATTGTACATTATATCTGTACTTCATGAGATATTTGCAACTTTTGAGGGTGGCACAGTGGCTCAGTGGTTAGCACTGCTGCCTCACAATGCCAACAATTCAGGTTTGACTCCAGTCTTGGTGACTGTCTTGTGTGGAGTTCTCCCGGTGGGTTTCCACTGGGTGCTCCCATTTCCTCCCATGGTCCAAGGATATGCAGGTGAGGTGGATTAGCCATGCTGAATTGCCATGTAGTGTCCAAAGACGTGCACGCTAGTGGGTTAGCCATGATAAATGCCGGGTTACGGGGATGGGTCGGGTCTTAGTGGGATGTTCTTTGGAGGATCGATGCAGACTTGATGGGCTGAATGGCCTCTTTCTACACTGTAGGGATTCTGTGATTAAAGCAAGACAAGTAGAGTTAAATGTAGACCTTGGTGACTCAGCTCACGGTAGCCTTTCAATTGGAGACGTTGTTTGAAGTTTGAGTTGGGACATTTGGGTGGAGTAAGACTCCTGCAGATCACCCAAGAGCCAACAACATTAATATGTGGCTGCACAAACTTTCCATTACCAGAACAGAGAATGGAGGAAACGCCCGATCAGTGGGTCTGACAACTTCTGCAGAGAGAAACAAACATAAAGTGAGCCTTTCAACATTAAATCTCTCCACAGATGTTGGTGAACCTGCTAAGCATTTCCACCATTTTCTCTTTTGATTTTGTATTTCCTTTTTATTTTTATGAAAATTTTTGTTCATTTCAGTTATTATTGTCTTTTTTTGGCCGTCCATTTTTCCCAAATGTGTGATTTTTTTCCAGATGACCACCGTTAGCATCTTGTGGATTTGCTACCTTCCAGTATGTACTGCCTGGTTGGTTGACTGTTCTTTGCCACCAATCCTCCTTTGTCTTGAGCCTATTTATAGTGACAGAGGACATTTCTACACAAGAGGCACTATTCTTAGATAACATGACCTTAGGGAGCTGGTACTCATAAATGTGCTCCATCTGAACTCTTTGTCTGCAACCACAGGCAGTGTGTGGCATCAGTGGAATTATGAAGCCAATGTCATACGAACGTTAACCTCCTCAGAATGATTACGTTACATATTAGTCTGCACGTTTGAAAGCTGAACTGTGAGCTGGCTGCTCACAAAATGGCTGAAAATACCTCCCACAGGAATGAGACACAGGACTATGCACAATCAATACCCATTGAGTGTGCCATTGACGAAGCAATTGGCATTCAAGTCTGCTTCAGTGTCTGGAGGTCTTCTACATTATTCTCCAGCTGGTTGAGTTCTGCTCAACACTGCACAGCAGTGTGGTTTGGACCTGAAGGAGGAACAAGACACAAAGCAGAGGGACTCCTCAGTTGACAATGAGGTAGGGAAAGAGGTAAAAAGTAAATCCCCCTTACCTTTTTCCATCTAAATCTATCACTGGAGTCTTCTCATGAATTTGGTGAGGCCAGACTGAGATGTTGGAGCTGCTCAGTGTCGCCTCTGTCATTCGATAGCAAACGAGAAGCAGTCAGATAACAACGAGCTGGCCAAGGAGGTGAAAGGCAGTGCTGGGAAGGCAGCGTCTGCAAGTGAGGCTTGGAAGGAGCTCCTCCCCCAGGAACCCCATGGTAGGCATTGAGAAAAGGACATGTCATCAGACGTTAACAGGAGTTCTCCTCACTCCTCTGATGAATATTTATCTCCCTAATATTTAAAGCCCTAACAATCTTTACAAGATTTGGAGATGCCAGTGTTGGACTGGGGCGGACAAAGTTAAAAATCACACAACACCAGGTTATAGTCCAACAGGTTTAATTGGAAGCACTAGCTTTCATCGACCACCTGATGAAGGAGCAGCGCTCCGAAAGCTAATGCTTCCAATTAAACCTGCTGCACTATAACCTGGTGTGTGATTTTTAAATTTGTACCTTTTACAAGAGGTTATCTGGTCATTGTTGCATTGCTGACAGCTTGCTGAACACAAATTGGCTATCATGTTTTCTATACTTCAAGGAGAAGGAAGTCAGAGAAGTGAAAGGTGCAAATTGAAATTGGATGGACTCCTGTTGTGTCCTTCTCGGGCAGTTCAAAAGGTCAGAGTGACAGTGTTGAGATTTCATGCAAACGTGCTCATTTAGACCATTCTAAACTAAACTTGTACATGGGCAAGTACAAGTTTGTGAAGCACTTTGAAATGGTCAAGTTACCTTATGAAAACAAGATCTTTAAAAGAGAGTACGACAGAGAGTTGATATTAAACTTGGGGCAGCGATCATGACTGAAGACTTACACCGTCAAAGTTTGGACAGGCAATCTCAGTGTTATTACAGAAGCGTCATTATTGATTGCCTAATTACCAATGCAGCCGGTTTAACCCAGTTCTGGGGGAAAAAAAAGGTTTCATTTGTTGTTGCTCTAGTGGTCTTTTATCTGAACTCGAATCTAAATTAAATCTCCCTCGTGCCAAAAAAGCTCTTTGGTGTACAAAACATAAGACATTAATTAGGGGCTTGGAAAGATGCTGTAAAAGGTTGCTAAGTATCAGAAGCAACACAAAAACACAGGAAGAATCGATATAGCACTGGAAAGGAAGGGCTAAACGCGCTGATGTTACACACAAGCTAACGAGTTGGCCTGTTTCTCAGCTTACTGCAGCTGAGAAGTAACCAGCCTCGGATTTATCACGATTGCAGGGTTTCCAGTTTGCGTTTTCCCCTTACAAACCGGGGCGCACCGTAAGAGTTCAAACCAAATACCTCTGAGACACTGTTTCACTTTTGCAGCGTGTTTTTGTTTACTGCTGTTATTCCGTTCCCAACTCCCTGTCAGGAAATCTGCAGAAATTAGGTGAATAGCTGCAAAAAGGTGCCATTTTAGCAGATCTATAATTACTGCTATTTCCAATTTTCCAGTGAACCTTTGACCCTGAAGAATTTCAGTATACTTTCACTACCATTTCTTCATTGTACCAATCAATTGTACAAGTTTACCTGTAAAGAGTCAGTGGCATTAACACCGTGTCTCAATGCGCCTATGTGCAAGTTTAGTTTAGAATGGTCTAAATGAGCACGTTTGCTTGAAATCTCAACACTGTCACTGTGACCTTTTGAACTGCCCGGGAAAGACACAACAGGAGTCTATCCAATTTCAATTTGCACCTTTCACTTCCCTGACTTCCTTCTCCTTGGCATAATCTGAAAGAAAAAAACCGCCAATTTTTTTTTTGCATTCTGATGCTGAAACCTGTAACAAATTGAACCAGACAGCAGAATCTAAACCATGTATGCGAACCATCAGCTGAGCAGCAGGCAGAAGAATCATTCAAAGGCAACTGACACACGCGACAAATTTAATTCTGGAGTTCAGAACTGTCTGCCTGATTGCAATCAGTCCCAAACGCATGGAGTACTTTAGTATCCTTTGTATTATCATCTCAGAGGCAAACCTTTTGGATATTTCATCTGGACTATCAAGGGGTATGGAATCAGAATACAAAAAAAAACAACTCAAGTACTTGTGATGAAAGATCTGAAGACACTTTACTGTGGAAAATGACCCTCAGAGAACCCTGCTTTTGTCCAGTTCAGCTCTTTTTGTCAGACCTGATCTCCTTCAGCTCAGGATGGAGTCCAGTAGCTGTCCAGTACCGTACCAGTAGCTGTCTCGGCTTTAAATTCTGAAATTCCCTCCCCAAACCCCTTCAATGTTTCACTGGCCTCACAGAAACTCCACACCCAGGTCTTTAATTAAGTTTATGGTCACCTACAGTTCAATATCTCTTTATGTGGTTTGGTGCCACGGCGTGTGCTCTTCCTGCCTTGGGACATTTTATTATGCTAATAGAGCTATAACAGTGCAAGTTATTCTTGTTATTGCTCAGATGCCTGGTGTGTCTGTGATCTGAGGACATATGATTGTGTGACCTGTAGACTGCAAGAGCATGCAGCCTCCTCATTTCCAACTGTGCAACACAGCAATGGATAATGTGAGCATTTGAGATCATGAGGAAATGAGAAGAGAATGGATTAGTTTCCTTGTACAGAATCTGGCAGGACTCGAACATAAATTCTGTTTCTCTTTCCCCAGATAGAGCCTGACCTATTGAGAATCTCCAGCACTTTCTGTCCTTATTCCAGACCTCCATTATTTCGGTTTTGTATTAACATCTTTTCACTCTATCAGCTGGTCATCATAACCAAAAGCAATTTAAATTAACACACTGCCTGTCCCCATCAAATAGTGCATAAGCAAAAATCTCTGACAGATACATTTTGGAAAAACCAGTGCTTTTTGACAAACTGACTCCAGCCTCCTCCCTGGCAACTGCCTGTGGTAAATCCAGACTCTTCGCAATTTTGAGGTCATAGAGTCATAGAGATGTACAGCCCCTTTGGAAACAGACCTTTCGGTTCAACCCGTCCATGCCAACCAGATATCCCAACCCAATCTAGTCCCACCTGCCAGCACCCGGCCCATGTCCCTCCAAACCCTTCCTATTCATATACCCATCTAGATGCCTCTTAAATGTTGCAATTGTACCAGCCTCCACCACTTCCTCTGGCAACTCATTCCATACACGTACCACCCTCTGTGTGAAAAGGTTGCCCCGTAGGTCTCTTTGATATCTTTCCCCTCTCACCCTAAACCTATGCCCTCTAGTTCTGAACTCCCCGACCCCAGGGAAAAGACTTTGCCTATTTACAGTATCCATGCCCCTCATAATTTTGTAAACTCATAAGGTCACCCCTCAGCCTCCGACGCTCCTGGGAAAATAGCCCCAGCCTGTTCAGCCTCTCCCTATAGCTCAAATCCTCCAACCCTGGCAACATCCTTGTAAATCTTTTCTGAACCCTTTCAAGTTTCACAACAGCTTTCCGATAGGAAGGAGACCAGAATTGCACACAATATACTAATACAGCCTCCTTCAAACTGTGTAACGTCACCCGAGTCTGCAGCTGCCTCAGCTCATCTGTTGATGAGATCCTCATTCAAGTCTGTGTTACTCCTAGACATGACGATTCCAGTACACTTGTGGCCAACCTCCCTGGTCTATCCTTTAGTAAAGTTATTTACCTGTCTTCCCTGATCTATATTGAGACCCAGTTAGGGGATAAAAGAAATGGGAGCAAAACTTGGCCACTGACCCTTTGGGGCTGCTTCCCGATCCAATACCATCATGGTGGATCCACTTTCCTACTGGCACCCCAGTACCCTTTGACTCACTCATCGATCAAAACTCTGTTTAATGCAGCATTGAAAATATTCGATGACCCAGCCTCCCCCGCCCTGTAAAGGCAAAGATTAATGACACTTTGATATCTCTAATTCGGGATTATCAAGCATCCCCCACAAGTGGAAGCCATCTTCAGCTACTGAGACCCAAAGCTGCGGAAGTCCTGCCTTTAAAGCCTTCATTCCAATTTCAAAATGCAGCTGAAAATTGACCTCTTTGGCCCAAATAGCCATTTCAGACATTTATCCAAATATCTCCTTATATGGATCACTAATAGATTTTACTTGATAATGGTCCTGTAAGTGTGATGGGATCATTTACAAGGTTAAAGGTTTACTATACAAGAACAGGTATCCTCTGCTTTTCAAACGTTCACTTTACACAATTTTGCTTTTATGAAAGACCTACATTAGTACCTGATTTAGCAAATCCGAAGAGGATTTTTGCTTTTATGAAAAGCTGTGATACCTTTTCCCAAATAAATCATGCACCTTCGCTTTACGCCATTTTCGGCTTCTGAAAGGGTTCCTGGGGATGCTCTAGTTTTGGATAGCGGGGGCTTACCTGTATGAGTTGTTTTTATTTTTGAGGCAGTCTTGAACAAGATCACACTGCAAGATGGTCCTTAAGTCTGGTGAAATTCTTGTATCTAAACAAGGGTTCAGCACACATTGAGATGTGGTTAGCTGGATGGCTGGGTGGCGATGCAAAGTAATGCTAATAGCGTGATTTCAATTCTTGCACTGGCTGAGGTCACCATGAAGGACACTACTTCTCAATCTTGCTCCTTACCTGAGGTGTGGTGACCCTCAGGTTAAACCACCACCTGGTCTTTTGGTGAGGTAGGATTTACTTTACACATTGAGGAATAGCTACACAGAGAAATAATGTGGAAAGCCTATTCAATGGACGTGCAAGGCAATGACAAAATGACTTTTCAACTCATATTCTTAAATTGCGAAGTTATAAAAATACCCACTAAAATTCTGTTTTCCAGATGAATACCAACTTTGTCAGAATTATTGATAGAATCTGATGTGATTAATATCTGCACTTGGGAAGCAAAGCTCAACCTACTCCCTGTATCATTTTGCCATTTAGTAGCCAATATCCCTTCTTTAATTTGAGTGGAAACATAAAAATTGCTGCTGTCCTGTTCATCCATCTTTAGTTAGGGAGAGATGGCAATGTTGCATTGCTGTTATTGAGATTGGCAATCCAGAATTCCAGGCTAGTGCTCTGGGAACCTGGGATGAAATCCTACCACAGTGGCTTGTCAAATTTCAACTTGCAAGATCTAAAAATGAAAACTGGCGAAGAAAAGGACAACTCAACAAGTGGGCTGATGAACAAAAGCAAAATGATTAGGAGAAAAAAGAGCCATTTTATGTTGTTCAGCTTATTAAATATTACTTATGGAGAATTTGTTCTTGGCTATTGAAGAGAATGGCAAAAAAGAATTTTTAACCTCCAATCAGTCCAGGGGTTAATTAGATCCTAAGCTCTATAATTCCCAGCCTAACCCTCTTTGCCTCTTGACTTCTCTCTGTTCCTCTAAGATGCTCTGTATAACCTGCCCCTTTAACCAGGCTTTCTGGGTAGATGGACTAGAAGAAAGTGAGGATTGCAGATGCTGGAGATCAGAGTCGCTAGTGTGGTGCTGAAAAATCACAGCAGGTCAGGCAGCATCTGAGGAGCAGAACAATTGACATTTCAGGCATAAGCCCTTCATCAGGAATGAGGCTTGTGAGCCAAGGGGGTAGAGAGGTAAATGGGAGGGGACTTGTCTCCTAAGGTGACCTGGCATCAAACTGAGATTAGTAAGTTTGCTGTGAAATGCCTAAGAGTGTTTGATTGTGTTAAATCCATAATAAGCCCTTCCTGAAGAAGGGCTTATGCCCGAAACGTCGATTCTCCTGTTCCCTGGATGCTGCCTGACCTGCTGCGCTTTTCCAGCAACACATTTTCAGCTTAAATCCATAATATACATGCAAACTGTTGTTAACAACCTTAATGAAAAGGAAAAGTTCAAAGTACTCTCACCACAGTAAATCCCACAATGGCGTTTCTACAAGAACAAACTGCCCGAAAAAATGGTAGAAGCAGATACAATTATAACATTTAACAGACACATGGACAAGTACATGAACAGGAAAGCTTTTGAGGGATATTGGCTAAAACCAGGTAAATTGGAGTAGAGTCACAGAGTCATAGAGATTTACAGCATGGAAGCAAACCATTCAGTCCAACTCGTCCATGCCAATAAGATATCCTATACTAATCTCATCCCATTTGCCAGCACTTGGTCTATATCCCTCCAAACCCTTCCTATTCATATACCCATTCAGATGCCTTTGAAATGTTGTAATTGTACCAGCCTCCCCTCATCCTCTGGCAGCCCATTCCATACACGCATCATCCTCTGCATAAAAAAGTTGTCCTTAGGTCCTTTTTATATCTTTTTAAACCTATGTTCTTTAGTTCTGGACTCCCCAACTTCATTCTATCCATGCCTCTCATGAATTTATAAACTTCTATAAGGTCACCCCTCAGCCTCTAATGCTCCAGGGAAAACAGCCCCAGACTATTCAATCTCTCCCAATAGCTCAAATCCTCTAACCCTGGCAACATCCTTGTAAATCTTTTCTGAACCCTTTCAAGTTTCACAACATCTTTCTGATAGGAAAGAGACCAGAATTGCATGCAATATTCCACAAGTGGCCTAACCAATGTCATGTACAGCCACAAAATGACCACCCAAGTCCTATACTCAATGCTCTGACCAATAAAGGAAAGCATACCAAACAAACACATCCTTCACTATCATATCTACCTGCAACTCCACTTTCAAGGAACTATGAACCTGCACTCCAAGGTCTCTTTGTTTAGCAACACTCCGTAGGACCTTACCATTAAGTGTATAAGTCCTGCTCTGATTTGCTTTTACAGAGTACAGCACCTCACATTTATCTAAATTAAACTCCATCTGCCACTCCTCAGTCCATTGGCTCACGGAGTTTACTTTGGGAAACCTGGTCAGCATGGACGAGTTGAACTGAAGGGTCTGTTTCCATGCTGTCTAGCTCTATGACTCTTAAGTATATGGAGGAGCAAGTCAGGAGTGTGAAGAGTACTAGAGACTCATGATTGACTGGAGCTGCTACCTGTGGGGAGGTTAGGTTTTGGATTCTGCCAACTAATAGCCAAGGTCTTTTTCCTAAGGTTGGGGAGTCCAGAACTAGATAAGAGTGGAAAGATTTAAAAGGAATCTGAGGAGTAACCTTTTCATGCAGAGGGTGGTGTGTGTATATAATGAGCTGCCAATCGAAGTGGTGAAGGCCGAACAATTAGAACATTTAAAAGGCATCTTTATGAATAGGAAGTAGTAAGAGGGATATGGGCCAAGTGCTGGCAAATGGGACGAAGTCAAATTGGGATGTCTGGTTGGCGTGCATGGGTTGGACCAAAGAGTCTGTTTCCATGCTGTATGACTTTGTTCAGATTATTCTCCACTCAGTCTTTGGTTCAACCAATGTACATAATTTGTGCAATATTTAATTTATAAATTATATATTATCATTATAATCTTCATTATTTTGACTTCCAATGTGCAATTCTTCTGAATATTTCTATTGAGGTAACTTGCTTCAAAGTATATCCTAGACAAAGAAAACTTTTCATCAAATGTATTTATGAAAGCTCTGTTACTTAACTAACCATCAAGATCAGCTCCCCTACACAATGCTTCAGCATTGATGAAGCGAGAAATAGAATTTCTCATTTTGAGCCCAATATACTCTTCGTCAGTACTTTCTCAGACATTAATGATGCAGTGGGTCATTAGATCTCATTAAAATTCACAAGGAATTATAATTCTTTACTTTCATCGATCTGGCCTGAGAAATTCTCTGAAGAACCACTCCATCATGGACAGTCTCAATGACTGCTCCAGTTCTGGTGAGTGACTTATCCTTTCCTGGATCTAGTCTCACCCTGCACTCCAGGACACAATCACAAGCATAACTCCAGAGGACGGGAAACATTTCTGGCTGTAAATGTTGCTCCTTTTTTGAGGTATTTTAGGTGTTGGAGGTGATTTCCTCGAATTCCAGGAGCAGGAATTAATGTTTTATATGCTGTTGCACTGTTTTGGAACTTTGGTGAAAAAAAAGTCAAAACAACAAGACTTTAAAGAGAGAGGAACAGACAAAGGAAGCACATGGTGAGGTCAGTGCAGGAGAGAGAGAGAGAGAGAAAGAAAGAAACCCACACTGCTAAATAACACAGCAGTGAACTTGCACTGTTACTGCCTTTGCTGTTTTTGAATTCATGTATCACTGGACATCGGAGTGCATCTGGGAAAATTACCAAACAGTGAAATTCACAACTAATCTTGGAGGAACCTGTTTGGGAGAGGTCACAACACAGAAACAGATAAGTAAATAGTTTTACGTGTGGCCTTGGGGCCTTGCTATAAGTCTGCAGTAGTGGATAAAGTGGGTTCTTTCCTTGTTTTATATGTTTCATTGAGCTATGTCTCTTGATTAAACTTAAAAATATAAGCCATAGCATTAAGTTAGCCTGGAGCAGTGTATTGTAGAGGAATAAGATGGTGCTATTTTCTGGGTCTGCAGATTGGAAGAAGTAAAAATGGCCTTTAGTAGAGTGATATGCTCTTCTTGTTGGATGTGGGAGTTTAGGGAGAGTTTACGTGTTACTGAGGATTATATCTGCAATAAATGCCGTTGGCTGTGAATCCTATCAGATTGAATGGAATGGTTGGATTGACAGTTAGAGGCAATGAGGAATTTCCAACAGCAAGCGGGTGTGATGGATGGCAGTTATGGGAAGGGAGAAAGGCCGCAGATATGGTCACATAATTGGATTAACCCTAGGAAACATAAAAGAGGTAGGCAGGTAATGCAGGAGTCTTCTGTGGCTATCCCCATTTCAAACAAGTATACTGTTTTGGAAAACGTAGGGGGGTGATGGATTCCCAGGGGAATGTAGTACAAACAGCCAAGTTTCTGGTATTGAGACAGGCTATAATGCAATGGGGTCGTAAGTCGGGTTCGAAGAGATTGATTCTGTTTGGGGATTCTGTAGTCAGAGGTACAGACAGACGTTTCTGTAGCCAGCAGCGAAAAATCAGAATGGTGTGTTGCTTCCCTGATGCCAGGGTCAAGGATGTTTCAGAGAGGGTGCAGAATGTTCTCATGGGGGAGAGTGGCCAGCAAGAGGTCATTGTACACATTGGAACCGACGACATAGGAAGGGGAAAGGATGAGATTCCGAAGGCAGAATATAGGAAGTTAGGTAAGAATTTTAAAAGGAGGCCCTCAAGGAGAGGAATATCTGGATTACTCCTGGTGCTATGAGCTAGTGAGGGCAGGAATAGGAGGATAGAGCAGATGAATGCATGGCTGAGGAGCTGGTGAATGGAAAAATGATTCACATTTTTGCATCATTGGAATCTCTTTTGGGGTAGAAGTGACCTGTACAAGAAGGATGGATTGCACCTGAATTGGAAGGGGACTAATATACTGGCAGGGAGGTTTACTAGAGCTGCTCAGGAGGATTTCAACTAGTAAAGTGGGGATTGGGACCCAGGGAGATAATGAGGAAAGAGATCAATCTGAGACTGGTACAGTTGAGAACAGAAGTGAGTCAAACAGTCAGGGCAGGCAGGGACAAAAGTAGGACTAATAACTTAAACTACATTTATTTCAATGCAAGGTACCTAACAGGTTTGGTTTGGTTCAAAAAAAGAAGGAAGCATATGTCAGGGAGAGACAGGATAGATCGAGTGAATCCTTAGAAGAGTATAAAGGCAGGAGGAGTATACTTAAGAGGGAAATCAGGGGGGCAAAAAGGAACATGAGATAGTTTTGGCAAGTAGAGTTAAGGAGAATCCAAAGGGTTTTTACAAACACATTAAGGACAAAAGGGTAACTAGGGAGAGAATAAGGCCCCTCAAAGATCAGCAAGGTGGCCTTTGTGTGGAACCGCAGGAGATGGGGGAGATACTAAACAAGCATTTTGCATCTGTGTTCACTGTGGAAAAGAACATGGAAGATATACAACATAGGGAAATAGATGGTGATATCTTGAAATATCTCCATATTACAGAGGAGGAAGTGCTGGATGTCTTGAAACACATAAAAGTGTATAATTGCCCAGGACCTGATCAAGTGAACCCTATAACTCTGTGGGAAGCTAGACAAGTGATTGCAGGGCTTCTTTCTGAGATATTTGTATTATCGATAGTCACAGATGAGGTGCTGGAAGACTGGAGGTTGGTTAACGTGGTGCCACTGTTTAAGAAAGGTGGTAAATACAAGCCAGGGAACTATAGACCAGTGAGCCTGACGTCGGTGGTGGGCAAGTTGTTGGAGGGAATCCTGAGGGACAGGATGTACATGTATTTGGAAAGGTAAGGACTGATTAGGGATAGTCAACATGGCTTTGTGTATGGGAAATCATGTCTCACAAACTTGATTGAGTTTTTTGAATAGGTAACAAAGAGAATTGATGAGGGCAGAGCAGTGGACGTGATCTACATGGACTTCAGTAAGGCATTTAACAAGGTTCCCCATGGGACACTGGTTAGCAAGGTTAGATCTCACGGAATACAGGGAGAACTAGCCACTTGGATACAGAACTGGCTCAAAGGTAAAAGACAGAGGGTGGTGGTGGAGGGTTGTTTTTCAGACTGGAGGCCTGTGACCAGTGGAGTGCCACAAGGATTGGTGTTGGCTCCGCTACTTTTCATCATTTATATAAATTATTTAAATGTGAGCATAAGAGATATAGTTAGTAAGTTTGCAGATGACACCACAATTAGAGGTATAGTGGACAGCAAAGAAGGTTACCTCAGATTACAACAGGATCTTGATCAGATGGGCCAATGGGCTGAAAAGTGGCAGATGGAGTTTAATTTAGATAAATGTGAGGTGCTGCATTTTGGGAAAACAAATCTTAACAGGACTTATACACTTAATGGTAAGGTTCGAGGGAGTGTTGCTGAACAAAGAGACCTTGGAGTGTAGGTTCATAGCTCTTTGAAAGTAGATTCGCAGGTAGATAGGTTAGTGAAGAAGACATTTGGAATGCTTTCCTTTATTGGTCAGAGTATTGAGTACAGGAATTGAGAGGTCGTGTTGCGGCTGTACAGGACATTGGTTAGGCCACTTGTGGAATATTGTGTGCAATTCTGGTCTCCTTCCTATTGGAAGGTTGTTCTGAAACTTGCAAGGGTTCAGAAAAGATTTACAAGGATGTTGCCAGGGTTGAAAAATTTGAGATATATGGAGAAGTTGAATAGGCTAGGGCTGTTTTCCCTGGAGCGTCGGAGATTGAGGGGTGACTTTATAGAGGTTTATAAAAACATGAGGGGTATAGATAGGGTAAATAGACAAGGTCTTTTGCCTGGGGGGGGGGGGGGGTCCAGAACTAGAGGGCATAGGTTTAGGGTGAGAGGGGAAAGATATAAAAGAGACCTAAGGGGCAACTTTTTCACGCAGAGGGTGGTATGTGTATGGAATGAGCTGCCAGAGGAAGTGGTGGAGGCTGGTACAATTGCAACATTTAAAAGGCATCTGGATGGGTATGTGAATAGGAAGGGCTTGGAGGGATATGGGCCAGGTGCTGGCAGGTGAGACGAGATTGGTTGGGATATCTGAGTCGGTGTTGCGTCTACAGTTTTTTCAGGCGCACCAACCTTGCTATGTTATGTCAAGTAAATATTTCTTGTGAACTTTTCAACCCTCACTTTCAGCTACACTGAAGTATCAATGCCCATTGGCTTCTTCTGAATCTCACAGCTACCCCTAACACACTGCCATCAAGAATCCCACTTTCTCAGCTCCCAAGGACTTGAGTTCTGACTCGCACCCTGAACTAGGTTAAAAACAAGGACTGCAGATGCTGGAAACCAGAGTCTAGATTAGAGTGGTGCTGGAAAAGCACAGCAGGTCAGGCAGCATCCGAGGAGCAGGAAAATCAAAAGCCCTTCAGCAGGAATAGAGGCAGGGTGCCTGCAGAGTGGAGAGTTAAATGAGAGGGGGGTGAGGGTGGGGAGAAAGTAGCATAGAGTACAATAGGTGGGGATGGAGGTGATAGGTCAGAGAGGAGGGTGGGGGAAGGTAGCACCCTCAACTGCCTACTAATCCCTGGAACTTGCTGCTGAGTTCTAACATCACAGAACCAAAGCACCATATACTGCAGAAACAGACTCTTTGGTCTAACTCAACTGTACTAACCTGACATCCCAATCTGGCCTTGTCCCATTAACCAGTATCAGGCCCGTATCCCTCTAAACCCTTCCTATTCACATACCTGTCAGATGCCTTTTAAATGCTACAATTGTATCAGCCTCCACCACTTCCTCTGGCAGCTCATTCCCTACACTGCACGGCCCTCTGCGTGAAAACGTTACCCTCTGATTCTTTTTAAATCTTTCCCCTCTCACCTTAACCCACTTCCTGAACCACAGCAGTCCATGTGCTGTAAGTAGTCCCACAATGCCGTTAGGGAGGGAATTGTCGGATTTTGACCCAGCAACATTTGTTCTTGACTCTTGACAGAGTCTCCTGTATGAAAACTATGTAGATTGATCGGTATTCCCAGCAGCATTGTCAACAACGGGTACTCCTAACATGAAGGCGACTTCTCTCTCTGTTTGTCTCTTCCTCCTTATCCCACTCACTGCCAGTAACCTTCAAACCCATCTTCAGTTTCCTCAAACTGTCCTGAGTGAATCCTTTCCAGTGGTTGGCAGAATTTAATGTTGCCACTTAATGATTCTTGGAACAGCCTATTCTATAAATATTCCCAGATATAGATTGCTGACTTGCCCAGTATCCAAATAAAAATGATACATAAGGGATCACAAGACTGCAGACCACAAAACCTAGAAGAGTTTTCCTGATACTGTGAAGCCTGCTCTGTACTGTTCCAATGTCAGTACATATGCTTATCCATAGAATCCCTAAGTGGGAAAACAGGCCATTCAGCTTACACCAACCATCCAAAGAGGACCTCCCCATCCCTGCATTTCCCATGGCTAATGCACATAACCTACACGATCCTGGACACTATCGGTAATGTCAGTCGCCCAAGTGTGGAATCAAATCCAGGTCCCTGGCGCTGTGAGGCAGCAGTGCTAACCACTGAGCCACTTATGATCTGTCTACAAAGCCCACGCTAGTTCAGCAACCTGTGTGCTCATGCCAACCCCTCTTTAGCATGCTTCTCTCCCCAGTGCTCTTCAATGCCTTCCTGTAAATCATTGAGATGGCATGAGTTTTGGAAACAAAGCTCTACAATTCCCAGAGTCACCATTGAAGTTAAACCTGTTTAAAAGCAATGTGCAAAATCCCTAAATCACCTGATTTTTAGACCCAGGTCATTAGAAGCACAGACCAGGTTTCTGCACATAACACAAATATCTATTTGTTACAGGTCATTAGATTCTTATTAGAAGTAAATAATTACACAAAGTAAACTCCACAAATTAAAATGTTGTACCCCTTATAAACTCCTCCTTGCACACATACGGACAAACATAGACAAGATTCTCGCTACAAGTAAACAATTACACTAAGTAAACTGTACAAATTGAAACTCTACACTCCTTATCAACTCCCCCTTGCACACATACAGACAGACAATCATAAATATGAAAGCAAAACATGGGCAGAGATAAAACTGGAAAAACAGTACCATAGTCTTCGTTCACAAGATCTGTTGAGTTGGTTCATGTTGATCTGAAGGTTTCTCCTCGTCCTTCCTTGTTTTGAGTGCTTTCCCTGTTTTGCAAGAGGTGAGGGGGGGGGGGGGTGTCTTATTTTTGAAAGGTTTCTGATTTATCTAATTGAGAGTTTCAATGTGCAGCATCCGCCAAAGGAAAGACAGACTGGTTTTCTTCTGGTTTAAAATGGCTTCCCTCAGAGAATTGATTTCTCTTCTTGTCTGTCTTTCTCACAACCCTAGCTGCTTCACAATCTGAGAAACCACCACATGGCTGTTGATGAACAAGACGGTTCATTGTCATTGATAACTGGCCACTACTTCACACCAGTCATCTTCACTTATGACCACCCTTTGGCTCCAGCTCGTCTGCACGTTGCTGGAGCCCACAGTAGAGTTCACTAAAAGTATCAAATTGCACACTTTCAAAGTATGCAGCCATCCTTGTAGGTCCCTGGGTTTCAAACAGTTCTTTCTAATTTCAATCCAAAAAATTTGAAAAGCACAAAAGATAAAGTGACACGGTTTTACACCATCATGATGATCTTGGCATCGAAATCAGATAGGTAAAAACAATGACTGCAGATGCTGGAAACCAGATTCTGGATCAGTGGTGCTGGAAGAGCACAGCAATTCAGGCAGCATCCGAGGACAGGCAAAATCGACGTTTCGGGCAAAAGCCCTTCATCAGGAATAAAGGCAGAGAGCCTGAAGCGTGGAGAGATAAGCTAGAGGAGGGTGGGGGTGGGAGAGAGTGGCATAGAGTACAATAGGTCAGTGGGGAAGGAGATGAAGGTGATAGGTCAGGGAGGAGAGGGTGGAGTGGATAGGTGGAAAAGGAGCTGGGCAGGTCGGACAAGTCCGGACAGGTCAGGGGATCGAGTTTCTGGAGGTTAGAAGCTAGGATGAGGTGGGGGAAGGGGAAATGAGGAAACTGTTAAAATCCACATTGATGCCCTGGGGTTGAAGTGTTCCGAGGCGGAAGATGAGGCACATACGTTCGAGACACCACCCACGCCCTCCACCTCCTCCAAGACTTCCGTTTCCCCGTCCCCCAACACCTCATCTTCACCATGGATATCCAATCCCTCTACACCTCCATCCGCCATGACCAGGGCCTCCAAGCCCTCCGTTTTTTCCTCTCCAGACGTTCCCAACAGTACCCCTCCACCGACACTCTCATTCGTTTGGCCGAACTGGTCCTCACCCTTAACAATTTCTCCTTTGAATCCTCCCACTTCCTCCAGACCAAAGGGGTAGCCATGGGCACATGTATGGGCCCCAGCTATGCCTGTCTCTTTGTTGGCTACGTAGAGCAGTTGATCTTCCGTAATTACACCGGCACCACTCCCCACCTCTTCCTCCGCTACATTGATGACTGCATTGGCGCCACCTCGTGCTCCCGCGAGGAGGTTGAGCAATTCATCAACTTCACCAACACATTCCACCCTGACCTTAAATTTACCTGGACCATCTCTGACACCTCCCTCCCCTTCCTGGACCTCTCCATCTCCATCAGTGACGACCGACTTGACACTGACATCTTCTACAAACCCACCGACTCCCACAGCTACCTGGATTACACCTCTTCCCACCCTACCTCTTGCAAAAATGCCATCCCGTATTCCCAATTCCTCCGCCTCCGCCGTATCTGCTCCCAGGAGGAGCGGTTCCACCATAGAACACACCAGATGGCCTCCTTTTTTAGAGACCGCAATTTCCCTTCCCACGTGGTTAAAGATGCCCTCCAACGCATCTCATCCACATCCCGCACCTCCGCCCTCAGACCCAACCCCTCCAACCGCAACAAGGACAGAACGCCCCTGGTGCTCACCTTCCACCCTACCAACCTTCGCATAAACCAAATCATCCGCCGACATTTCCGCCACCTCCAAACAGACCCCACCACCAGGGATATATTTCCCTCCCCACCCCTATCCGCCTTCCGCAAAGACCGTTCCCTCCGTGACTACCTGGTCAGGTCCACGCCCCCCTACGACCCACCCTCCCATCCTGGCACTTTCCCCTGCCACCGCAGGAACTGTAAAACCTGCGCCCACACCTCCTCCCTCACCTCCATCCAAGGCCCCAAAGGAGCTTTCCACATCCATCAAAGTTTTACCTGCACATCCACTAATATCATCTATTGTATCCGTTGCTCCCGATGCGGTCTCCTCTACATTGGGGAGACTGGACGCCTCCTAGCAGAGCGCTTTAGGGAACATCTCCGAGACACCCGCACCAATCAACCACATCGCCCAGTGGCTCAACATTTCAACTCCCCCTCCCACTCTGCCGAGGATATGGAGGTGCTGGGCCTCCTCCACCGCCGCTCCCTCACCACCAGACGCCTGGAGGAAGAACGCCTCATCTTCCGCCTCGGAACACTTCAACCCCAGGGCATCAATGTGGATTTTAACAGTTTCCTCATTTCCCCTTCCCCCACCTCATCCTAGCTTCTAACCTCCAGAAACTCGATCCCCTGACCTGTCCGGACTTGTCCGACCTGCCCAGCTCCTTTTCCACCTATCCACTCCACCCTCTCCTCCCTGACCTATCACCTTCATCTCCTTCCCCACTGACCTATTGTACTCTATGCCACTCTCTCCCACCCCCACCCTCCTCTAGCTTATCTCTCCACGCTTCAGGCTCTCTGCCTTTATTCCTGATGAAGGGCTTTTGCCCGAAACGTCGATTTTGCCTGTCCTCGGATGCTGCCTGAATTGCTGTGCTCTTCCAGCACCACTGATCCAGAATCGAAATCAGATACTGACTGAATGGAAAGTTGCTTGATCTAGGACAACTCCCGCCAAAGAAAAATACTTTAGAATTGCCTTCTTTGCTATTCACTGTGCATTAGTTGCCATTCCAAAGCTGGGAGTGGGGTGTATCATGAACTTGTACTCCAACGCAACCTCAGCCTTACAATCAGCACAAAGAAAACTGAAGTCATGTACCAGCAAACTCAGAACCTTCAGCAACACCCTACCTCACACCCAGGATTTCAGTCCATAACTGGAACCGGTCAACAGTGGATAAGTTCACTTATTTTGACACTCCATACCCTTCTATTATAATCTGATTAAGAGCCACATGAAAGAACTGCTGAAGTAAGTACAGCTTTCAACAGACGTCCGCATCAACCTGGGAGTAACTGTGCTGAGCTATAACGAGCAACAGCTCTGCCAATGCCACTTTACACATGAGAGACTTAGACTGTGGTCCAGTGTCACCAAGCAAAAAGCCCTACTGCTTGCACTTAAGATGCATTCAGAGGCTTCTGAAGATCAGACGGCAGGACAAAATAGCAGATGCTGAAGTGCTCAGCCAAGCTGGCCTACCAAATATCCGCACCTTACTGAGACAGTCACAACTGAACTGGACTGTTCATCTGGCCAGAATGTCTGACACTCGCTTCCCAACAAGAATATTCAATGGAGAGTTTGAGGCTGGGGTGTGCTTTCACAGTGGTCAAAGGAAGCGACGCAAGGCTTGACTCAGAGGTTTTGATATCAAGTTCCAGGAGAAGCTCAGCTAGGATCCCTGAACCAAGCCCAACCAATTAAGACCAATGCAGTCTGCTTTGAAAGCAAGTGCAGATCAGCAGCAGGGAGGAGAGGAAACTCCCAAGCCGGTCGCTTGTTCAAAGTTCAATGAAACTGCAGTTTAATTGCAGATCTGCTGGGCACACATCGACCTTAGCAGGAACTCCACACTCAGCCTAATCCGACCACTCCGACCCCAGGTGATGAATGTGGTCTGTTTTGCCTGGAAGAATGAGCAAGACATGTTAGTGGGCTGACACTTTGGGCCTCAAACCTGTGCCTCTGGGTCAACATCCTTACCTGTGTATTAGAAAGCTGTGGGTTCAAGTCTCAGTTGCAGTCTAGACTGGCAGTCCACTGCAGTGCAGTGCTCTAGATAATGTTGTATGGTTGGAGATGCTGCGTTTGATTTGAAATATTGGACTGAGATCCCATCTTACCTTTGTAGAGGAAATTTCATTGGCATGATGTTGGGGGGAGAAACATGGGAGTTTTCCCTGGTGGCTTGGCCAATATTTATCTTCCAGCAAATACCACTGCTACAAATGCTAAGGTCACCATCACAGTGTTTAGCTCATGTAAACGTTATTCCTTTAGGTAATCATCCATTTAAAACAAAACACCTGAAGAAAGACTGGCCTAATCAAATCAATATTGTTTGTTTCGGATTGAAGGCAGTTGACGAGCTTGTGATCCAAAGTTCATTAGCCTTCATGTATTCACCCAGATGTGACAGAGCAAGTAAGTAGAACTGCCAGAATCCCAATAATAAAAGTCCAATGTTGGCATTTGAGCTGCAGTGGTGTGGGTGATCAATGTTTCACAGTGCTGTTGGAAAGTGGAGGACTGCTCAGTGAGTTTCAGCGGACCGAACGAGGATTGTGTGGGATCCAACATTGCAAGGTCTGAAACCATCCCCAGTGGAAAATCAAATGACGGATTTATTTTAAGATGAATTAATTTGCACCCTTCTGAAAATATTAATTAATAAGCCGTTGAATGTAATCGTTGCTCCTAATGTGTCGGGAAATGCTGAAAGATGCATAGAAGCTGACATGAGAGCGAAATCCTTCATAAATGCCAAAAGAATCCGTCTCATTGGAAAATTTCAGTTTAATTACTTCCATCTGAAAGTGATTATGTTAAGTGTAGCAGTGAGTAAAAATTAAATAGATGATGAACTTCAAATACCTAATCTAATATGTTCATATATTATCAGAAATACATTGGTCACCATATCAAAGAAGCTGCCTACACAGTTGGATTTAGGGTGGAGGGAAAAACCCTTCCTTAAGATTTATTAAAATATTGCAGATCAATATCAACAAAAGCAATCCAGGATAAAGACAATATTATAATTCAAGCAGATTACATTGCACAGCACATGAATACAGTGCTTCAGGGAGGGTGAGGGTAGCTGTATGACTCAATAAGTGTCATCACTCTCAACCCTTGGTCTGAAGTTTGTGTGTCTGTTCTTATTCCAGAACTAGATGCAGAAACTACAGGACATTTTTTATAGCAAAATACTGCGGGTGTGTGAGAGGTGTTGCCTACCAGTTAAAACGTTTAACTGTGACTCTACACTCCCTCAGGTGAATGTCAACAGTTCCATGGCAATATTGTGTGGTCAGTTTAGAGCATGAGTGAGGTGCAGCACATTGTAGTTGTACAACCAGTTGTAGCTAAGTGTCAGGTGATGGATGTGTTGAGGGGAATGATGTTTGTGAGAACTGGAAGTCAGGCAGGGGCTGCAGAGTGGAAAAATTTATTGACTAAAACATATCGCAATGGCAGTATTTTCAATGATGTAGAATACACAATAATATCACGTTACTGCGGAGGCATTTCATATTCAGACAAAGAAGGAATACATCTCTTTATACCTTTGTGTAACAAAATTTATCTATCTCAGATGTAAAATTACAACTGATTTACCATCAACTGTCATTGGTGATAAAGTTCCAAACATCTACCAGCCTTTGTGTGTTGAAGTGCTCCCTAACATCTCTCCTGAAGAGTCTGCCTCTAATTCTCATATTACGCCCCCTAGTTCCACAATCTCCAACAGTGAAAATAATTTATCTTTATCTACCCTGTCTTTTCCTGTTATTATCCTGAAGATTTTGATCAGATCACCCCGTAACCTTCAAATTTCAAAAGAAACAGGCCTCATTCATATTACTGCTCCTTATTACTTAAGGACTTGGAATAGGCAACTTTGCTGTATTGGCCAAGTAATGAACACTTTTGAATGCAGCATCCAA
The DNA here is from genome assembly GCF_037043375.1 of Chiloscyllium plagiosum. Classification (NCBI taxonomy): domain Eukaryota; kingdom Metazoa; phylum Chordata; class Chondrichthyes; order Orectolobiformes; family Hemiscylliidae; genus Chiloscyllium; species Chiloscyllium plagiosum. The sequence goes on from NW_028270145.1 coordinate 34,544,420, forward strand.
TGATGAGTCCCTCTTTTATGGCGATCAGAATTGTTTTCCCTTTTGTATTGTGCATAAGGAGACAATCAGGCTTATCAATGGTGGAGGAGGTGAATCAGGTTTTACCAGGGTTACCAGGTCTGGCAGTGAGGGTCAACGTCCACTGCATGATGTATCAACCTGGTGGCACAGCGGCCTCAGAGGAGCTTTGCCTACTGCCTCTGCCAATTCGGGACAATAGTACAAGTCCTGCTATCCCTACCAGCACAGTCAACTGGGGCAGCCTGACGATAGCTCATTGGACAGAAAGAGCACTTGCACAAGAAACCCTGACTGCGCTTGAGAAAGAGTATTTGGTTGTGTGTGTGAAGTTTGGGACACGTTGAGGAATGCAATGAAGTACAAGGGAAATCTGAGCTCTTCCTTTTTGGTGTGCACATGTAAAATGGAGCCCGCTGCCTTTGACTAGACGGGAGATTCAGCGAGGTTTGCTCTGTGGGACTGCAACGTCAGTGCTGCTGGGATAGAGTGTTATTGAGCCTGCTCCAACTATGCCTGACCCTCTGGCCAAACATGAAAATGCTGTGTCCATCTCTATACTGCGGATTCAGAAAAAGCCTTGTCTCGAAAACCACTGAGCAATCAGCAATGAGTGCAGCAGCGGCAATGGGACCATCAAACCGGATCCCAATTCTCCCAATCCTGTAAGAGGTGAGCTATAATCTGATTACCGAAGCTCCAGGGCCTATCCCTGCTGTTTCCTGGAATGAAAGATTCAACTCCAGGACACTCCCGTGAGTAAGCTGAGAGGAAAATCACAGATACGCCATCAAATCTATGTCTCATTTTAATCTCTTTGAATACTTCTCTCTATTAGCTATGTATTATCAAATCAGGAACATTAAAAATTAGGAGCTGGAGTAGACCATTCAGTCCCTTGAGCCTGTTCTAGCCCTTATTCAAACATACAAAGTGGAAGAGCCGCATCTGATTTATTTATTTTGATTTATGTATTTCACATGTTTATTTTGTTTCAAAGTACAGTGAAAAGTATGATATAGTGTAACCCACTGTCTGGCGCCATCTTAAAACACAGAAAAAAACAACCAAAACATAGAATATAAAGGCAAAAATGTTAAAAAATAAAGAAAATATATTTCAACTTTACCGTCCTTGTTCAGTCCTCTGCCATGGGCCATGGGTCTGGTGGAATGGCACTAGACCCCTTCACCAATGCAGGAACAAAGGCCGCCACTGTTCAGTGTCATGTCACCTCCACCGATAACGTCGCCAATATGAGTCCTTGCTGGACTTCGCCAGTGCAGACAGTACTGACGCTGGGTACCACACCAATCCAAACTTGGCTCCGCTGCCACCAAGAGTCCACTTCAGGCCCACCTCACCAATGCAGCTGCTGCTGATACCACTGGGTCTCGTACTGGGCCCAAACTTGCCACTGCCGCTGCCTCTGTGAATCTGCGCTGGACTCAGACCCTGAGATCGTTTGGCCTCTCAAACCAACCCTGCTACTTGGGGTGGCATGGTGGCTCAGTGGTTAGTCACTGCTGCCCCACAGCATCAGGGTCTCAGGTCCAATCCCAACCTGCGTGGAGTTTGCACGTTCTCCCCATGTCTGCATGGGTTTCCTCTGGGTGCTCCGGTTTCCTCCCACAGTCCAAAAACGTGCAGGTCAGGTGGGTTGACCATGCTAAATTTCCCATAGTGTTAGGTGCATTAGTCAGAGGGAAATGGGTCTGGATGGGTTGTTCTTCGGAGGGTCGGTGTGGACTTGTTGTGCTGAAGGGCCTGTTTCCACACTGTAGGGAATCCAATCTAATCTAAGATTGCGGTTGATCTGAAGGCGGCCTCATCCCAGCATTCCTGTCCACCCCTCCACCAACCCTGATAATCCTTGACTCCTTTGATATTCCAGAAGCAACCGACCTCTGCCTTCAAAATATTCCATGATCCTTCTCAGGAGAATAGACTTCCACAGACTCAGTGCGAAAAACATTCACAGAGTCACAAAAATATTATGGCACAGGAGGTGGTCATTTGATCCATCACACCTACACCATGAGTGTTGTGACCTTGTGCCAATCTTGTGCGTTTTCCCCATTCCCTTGCACATTATTTTTATCCAAACTATCATCCAGTGCCCTCTTGAATGTCTCAATTGAATCTGCCTCCACCACACTTCCAGGCAGTGCGTGCCATACCCAGATTACTCACTGAGTGCAAATTTTCCTCACTTCACTCTTGGTTCGTTTGCGCATCGCTTTAAATCTGTGTCCCTTTGTTCTTCTTCCTTTAATGAGGAGGAACAGTTTTGTCTCTGTCTCATCTACCCAGCCTGCTCATGGTTTTGTAAGACTGCATCAAGTCTCCTCTCAAAGGAGAACGACTTCTTCAATCTGTCCTCACAACGTATACACTTAATGGTAAGGTCCTGGGGAGTGTTGCTGAACAAAGAGACCATGGAGTGTAGGTTCATAGCTCCTTGAAAGTGGAGTTGCAGGTAGATAGGATAGTGAAGAAGGCGTTTGGTATGCATTCCTTTATCGGTCAGAGTACTGAGTGCAGGAGTTGGGAGGTCATGTTGCGGCTGTACAGGACATTGGTTAGGCCACTGTTGAAATATTGTGTGCAATTCTGGTCTCCTTCCCATTGGAAAGATGTTGTGAAACTTGAAAGGGTTCAGAAAAGGTTTACAAGGATGTTGTCAGGGTTAGAGGATTTGAGCTATAGGGAGAGGCTGAATAGGCTAAGGCGAAGGCTAAGGGGTGACCTTATAGAGGTTTATAAAATCATGAAGGGCATGGATAGGATAAACAGACAAAGTCTTTTCCCTGGGGTGGAGGGGTCCAGAACTAGAGGGCATAGGTTTAGGGTGAGCAGGGAAAGATATAAAAGAAACCTAAGGGGCAACTTTTTCACTCAGAGGGTGATACGTGATTGGAATGAGCTGCCAGAGGAAGTGGTGGAGGCTGGTACAATTGCAACATTTAAAATGCATCTGTATGGGTATTTGAATAGGAAGGGTGTTGTGGGATATGGGCCAGGTGCTGGCAGGTGGGACTAGATCGGATTGGGATATCTGGTTGGCGTGGAAGAGTTGGACCAAAGGGTCTGTTTCTGTGCTGTACATTTCTCTGACTCTTTGACTCTAACTAAAGTTCCTTATCCCTGGAACCACTCTTGTAATTCTACACTGTCTCCAGTGCGTCCACATCCTTCCTATAATGTGGTGCCTACACTGTACACAGTATTCCAACTGAAGTATCTCATACAAATTCAACATTAACTTCTTGCTCTTGTGCTCTTTGCCCTTATTAATAAAGCCAAAGATGCTAAATGCTTGACTTACAGTCTGCTGTACCTGCCCTACAACTTTCACTGACCAATGCACATATACATCCAGGTACCTTTCCTCCTGCATCCTTTCAGAATTGTACCCACTATTTTATATTGTCATCCAAATGTACGCCCTACTAAAATACATCACCTCAAATTTCTCCACATTTCCGTCTTAAAAGGATGGGCCCTTATTTTTAAACTGTACACTTTTGTTTCGTGGCTCTCCCAGATCCTTTAGGCATCCACCCTGTCGAGTCCATGCAGGATTTTTAATAAGATCATATCTCATTCTTCAAACTCCAATTGGTACAGGCCCAGTCTGTCCAATCTTGGGAGAAAAATGGCTACTTGAGAAAAGATTTACAGTTACACAACTCTTCTGAGGACCGGGAGAAAGTGAGGACTGCAGATGCTGGAGATCAGAGTCAAAAACGTGTGATGCTGGAAAAGCACAGCCGGTCAGTGCCCATTCCTGATGAAGGGCGTATGTCCGAAACGTCGACTGTCCTGCTCCTCGGATACTGTCTGACTGGCTGTAATTTTCCAATGCCACACTTTTTGACTCTTCTGAGAATCACTAATTGTTTCAAAGTAATTTGCGATCAATATAGTACTTTTGAAGGCATTGCGATAATGTGGGAAATGTCATGATTACTGTGTGCACAGCAAGCTCCCACAAACAGCAATGAGATAACAAGGCTTGTGTGCTGTTTATTAAACAATGCAATATTAAGAAGGACACTGGATGGGGAGGGGGCTGAGAAAAATGCACACCTATTGTTTTGCATTGAGCCAAGCAGTCATATATAGCCTTGGAGTAATACTTCACCTATCTCCTATGGCAGCATCCTAACTTACTGGACTGGAATAGCAGCCTTGGTTTTGAGTATCCAAGCTTGGAGTGGGACTTGAATTAGCAACCTTATGGACGAGAAGGAAGCCAAGCCGAACACCGATAGGCAGAATTCTGTAGCAGAATGCATTTTGCAATTGGGCTAGGTAGGTGTTGCAGCAGTTGATGGACAAGCCAGCTGGTCCCTGGCAGGAGTCTGAAGGCAGGGACAATTGGACAGCACCTCTTGGAAGGTGTCCCATCAGGGTTGGCTATGAAGGGCCTCACGGAGTGCTCTTTGTGCATCTTTCTGAAACAAGAAGTGTGTGACCTGGAAACGATCGCATCTCCATGTGGTTGAGCATTGCCTTTGATCTCATTTTGTGAATGTAGCTTTCTGTAGTTGAGCTGACACCCTGACACCCACCCACCCCCCTCCCCCCCAACCCATTTCCTTCCCGAAACACTCTTCAGGGAAGAAGGTAGAGAAAGACACAACATCGTAGGCCGAAGGGCCTGTTCTGTGCCGTATGTTTCTATATTCTAAAGAAAAGTCAAAGCTTTTGGCAAACTGACCTGTGCAGCATGGCTAAATGAGCTAAGGTTAGTGCTTCAGTTTGAAAGCGTATGCTTTAACTGCAGTGCACTCACTCAGCCAATAGAATAGCTCTGTAATCCAAATTAGAATGAAATCTTGGCAGTCGTCAATGAAGGAGTTCATTATTTGTGCTGTGGGGGTTAAGTACTTCCACTCTACATTGAAATATACGTTGCCAGCTCCAAAATATTCACCAAAGTATGCGACTGCCACATTCCGAAACTCCACTGCAAGGACTTACCTGCAGCCTGCGCACATCATTCAGCGGTTAGAAACGTGGGAAGGACAGTGAAACAAAGAACTGTGCAGAGGGAGGGGAAGAATTTAATTCCTCCTCAATAACTCGATGCCTGGTTTCTGTTATTTGGTATCGTTGAAAAAAAAAGCACAATTCCCCTCATGAGAGGGACCTATAGTGTGAGGGTGGGAGGAGAACGCATTTTAAAATAAAAATTGATCTGATAACAATGATCCGGTGACTGTTTTCCAGTTGTCAGCGAGAAATAGGAGTTTTGGTAACTGTGGAATGCTGTCAGACCCACAGTGTCAGGTTCCCTTTTGTTATATCTTTTAATCAATCTGCTAAGTGATGCTCAAGGTGGTATGGTAGCTCAGTGGTTAGCATTACTGTCTCACAGCGCCAGGGACCTGGGTTTGATCCCTGCCTTGGGTGACTGTCTGTGTTGAGATTGTATGTTTTCACCTGCAGTCCAAAGGTGGCCATGTTAAATTGTCTGCAGTATCCAGAGATGTGTAGGTTAGCCATGGTAAATGTGGAGTTGTATGATTAGGATGGGATGCTCTTTAGAGGACTGGTGCAGACTTGATGGGCTGAGTGGCCTCTTTCCACAGGTTAGAGGTTCTACATTATGACAGAGGAGCAGGTGGGACTTGAAGCTCAGCCCCCGGGCCCTAAGGTAAGGATGGTCCCACTACAACACAGAACCTTTTATAAGGAATATTTGAAATGACACTTGCAGCATCATTATGAAGGGCTGTTCCACTTGAGCCAATTGTTATTAATTAGTCAACCAGCCATTGACTGTAGTGTTGAATGTGCTGGTGCTGTTTCACACCCCAGGTGAACCCCTGGGGAGATCCTCCTTGTCATTGCGTTGGCCCCTCATTGCCTATTTTGTTCACAGAGAACTCTCTCTGTATGAGGACGCAATGCAGAGTGGCTTCATTATTGGCCAATTAGGTTTGCTGACCTTCAGCGCCATTTACCAGGAAGTTAAAAATCACACAACACCAGGTTATAGTCCATCAGGTGAAAACTGTTGGACTACAACCTGGTGTTGTGTGATTTTTAACTTTGTACACCCCAGTCCAACACTGGCATCTCCAAATCATTTACCAGGAATGGAGAGTTGGCTCAAGGGCATTCACATGCTGTGCTGTTTCACAGCTTGCTTCCCTTTGCGTGATTTAGTGAGCGGAAAGCTCCCTGTTTGTGATGCATTTAGATTCCATTTCAAGTGTCAACTCTGATTAAAAACACCACTGCACCATCCGTGCTCACACTGCTACAGTTTTTTTTCATTGTTTTTCTGTCTGGCTGATATTTACTTTTTCATTCTGTCATGTTAGGTTCCCTGTTCATGCATGTCAGATGACTCAAGCAGCTTAGCTGAAACATGTAGAATTCTCCCACATAATAAAGAAACTGTCCTGATCACTGAAACTGCAATGACTTCACTTACAGACTCTAGTCCAGCCTCAAAGCCTTTTGTGTATAAAAGCGTTCCACCTACTGTCTGCTCTTGTTCCCCTATACTTCAGTACATACAGGCCCTTTCACCACGGTTTTCAAATCTCTTCACATCCTCACCACAGCATGGGTTACATTGAATAATCCGAGGCGTTGATCCAAATGCAACCTTTTCCAGGGATTAAATGCCAATCAGGCTGGAATTGAAAGTTGGTCACCATTTTCAATGACTGTAAAACTGTCATCATTTGTGATGAAAATCCATCTGATTCACTGATGCCCTTTCAGGAAGGAAATCTGCTGGCTGTAGCAATGTAGTCGAATCTTAGCTGCCCTTTGAAATAGCTGAGCGAGCCACCCAGTTCAAGGTCAATTTGAGGGGGGCAATAACAGTAATTGATTCTCCATATCTCAAAAAGAAAAAAAGAGATAATCATACTGTTTATGCTGATGTTTACGTATCAACATATGCTTTCCATTTTTCTGGAGTAAGACCATAAGACCATAAGACGTAGGAGCGGACGTAAGGCCATTCGGCCCATCGAGTCCACTCCGCCATTCAATCATGGCTGATGGGCATTTCAACTCCACTTACCCGCATTCTCCCTGTAGCCCTTAATTCCTTGTGACATCAAGAATTTATCAATCTCTGCCTTGAAGGCTTTTAGCGTCCCAGCCTCCACTGCACTCTGCGGCAATGAATTCCACAGGCCCACCACTCTCTGGCTGAAGAAATGTCTCCGCATTTCTGTTCTGAATTTACCCCCTCTAATTCTAAGGCTGTGTCCACGGGTCCTAGTCTCCTAGCCGAACGGAAACAATTTCCTAGCGTCCACTCTCTCCAAGCCATGTATTATCTTGTAAGTTTCTATTAGGTCTCCCCTTAATCTTCTAAACTCCAATGAATACAATCCCAGGATCCTCAGCTGTTCCTCGTATGTTAGATCTACCATTCCAGGGATCATCCGTGTGAATCTCCGCTGGACACGCTCCAGTGCCAGTATGTCCTTCCTGAGGTGCGGGGACCAAAACTGGACACAGTATTCCAAATGGGGCCTAACCAGAGCTTTATAAAGTCTCAGTAGCACATCAGTGCTTTTATATTCCAATCCTCTTGAGATAAATGACAACATTGCATTCGCTTTCTTAATCACGGACTCAACCTGCATGTTTACCTTTAGAGAATCCTCAACTAACACTCCCAGATCCCTTTGTACTTTGGCTTTACGAATTTTCTCACCGTTTAGAAAGTAGTCCATGCTTGTATTCTTTTTTCCAAAGTGCAAGACCTCGCATTTGCTCACATTGAATTCCATCAGCCATTTCCTGGACCACTCTTCCAAACTGTTTAGATCCTCTGCAGCTTCCTCACTTCCTCAGTGCTACCTGCCTGTCCACCTTACTTTGTATCATCGGCAAACGTCGCTAGAATGCCCCCAGTCTCTTCATCCAGATCATTAATATATAACGTGAACAGCTGCGGCCCCAACACTGTACCCTGCGGGACACCACTTGTCACCAGCTGCCATTCCGAAAAAGAACCTTTTATCCCAACTCTCTGCCTTCTGTCAGGCAGCCAATCCTCAATCCATACCAGTAGCTCACGTCGAGAATGTATTTACCACATTCATTCACTGTGGTTATGAATTCGGCATTCTCACCACTCTCTGGACAAAAACATTTCCCCTGACTTCCATTTGGGATTCATGTGTTACTATCTATTATTTATAGTTACTAGTTTCAGACTTCTCCAGAAGTAGAAACATAGATCAATCCTGCCGTTGCCCTTCATCGCTTTAAGGTCATGCTCCAGGTCACCCCTTGATAGCTCAAAGAATCTAGACTTAAATGGACATTAGCTTATCACAGCAACAGAAGCATATATCGGGCATGGTGTAGATTTAATTTTACAGGCTGTTTCGGACAATGCCTCGGGAGTATTTATTCCATCTCGGAGCTCCGCCTATTTCAGTGCAAAGTCTGGAGCCACCTCCATCATCATTGTTGTGAGAGGAGCAATAAATCAAAACTAAACGTCCTGACAAAACACACACTGAGTGAAAACACCAGTCATTTCCAAATATTTTCCTGCCGATTTTGAGACAATCTGGATTTTTCTCCCGCAGCGGCTACTGACCGAAAGAAACTTAAAGCGCTAGCAAAATTAACTTTAAACTAGCCTTACAACCTGCAGCTTTACATCACTTTTCCACAGGGAGTGTCTAACGAAGGGGCCTGAAGGAACAGAACTGGTTCCTGACTAAACATTAGTGGGCATGTGAAAACTATAGGAGACAGCTAGTATTTGTGAATGGTGACAACATTTTAAATATAGATCCTTAAGAGCTGTGGATAATGCTACTTAGTTCCTGTACCTGAGTGGAGAGAGGTCTCTTACAGCTGCATGACTGCTCAACTTGTTTATTGTTCCAGGACTCTGACTGAAGAGAGCTGACAAACAGAGCTGCCCTGTCCATTCCAGCCCTGGATGCTGAGTTGATGCCTACAAAGCAATTTAAGGCCCTCAGTCACAGCCAGGGCTTGGCAGGTTCTGGTTGATAACTGAGTTTTTTTTTAATTGCTTCAGAGCTTTGGGGAATCAGATGGGAGGAATGGTAGTGATCCATTGGGAGCTGTTCGCCTGCTTCGCAGATTCACTGCCGTACCTCAGCTCAACAGCAGCCTTCCTAACATGTCGCCCCATATGAGGGACATTTAGTAAACATCAAGGAAAATTTGCAGCTTTGATGCAGACTCCTTGCAATCGTACGAATTCACTGATAGTGGGGCATCCGAATTGGAAATAGCATTCAGGATAGCTTGTATGCATAAATATCATAAGCGGATTTTGGATATTTTTGACAGATCTGGAAACCCATATTCATCCAAACTAATGAGTATTCCTTTAAGTTCAGCCATGGGGCGAGGGTGCGGACGTGGACAGCATTTATTGCATTTTTAGCCCATTGAAGGTGGAGACCAGTGCTGCATTCTTGGACTGCTGCAATAATTTGGGGTGTTGGGACATCCATATCCCTTGGGGAGGGAATTCCAAGATTTGGGGCCAGCCACAATGAAAGGATGGCATACAGTGGTGTCTGGCTTGGGAGGGAATGTGCAGATGGTGGTGTTCCCATTGTATCTGCTGCCTTGTAAGTGTAGCTAGTGAGATTGGAGGTTTGGAAGGTGCTGTGTAAGGAGCTATGGTACATTCCAAACCCATCATCTCCACCAAAGAGAGGGACAAAGGTAGCAGATACATGGGGACACCACCATTTGCAATTTCCCTCTAAGCTACTCACAACCTGACTTGGAACTGTAGCACTGTTTATTAACACTTATTAACTGTTTACACCATCTACAACGACATGTTTTGGCAAGATTTCATTCAAACCTTCTCTCAAGTTTCGGTTCCATGGGATATGACAGCACCGACGATGCAATCCAGCTATTAGCCCCTTAGCTATTAACATTAGGCTACACTGTGGGCTCGTTGTTACCTGTAATCCACTATTGCAAGGTTCACATTCTAACCATGCAGATGTGTTGGAAGCAGTTCAGAGAAGGTTTACCAGTCGAATACCCAGAATGGTTGGACTATCTTGTGAGGAAAAGTTGTTCAGACTGGAGTTCAGAAGAGCAAGGAGTGAACTGATTGAAACGTATGACATCCTGTGATGGTTTGTCAGGTTGGATGTGGAGAGGATGTTTCCTTTTATGTGAGAATCTCGAACTAAAGGTCTCTGCTTGAATGTGAAGGACTATCCCATTTAAAGCAGAGGTGAGGTGATTTTTTTTTCTCTCAGCGGGCCGTGAGTTTCTAACTATTTTTCTGGAAAGGTGGTGGGAGCAGAATGCTTGAGTACTTTAAAGGGAGAAGCGGGTAGATTCTTGTTAAGCAAGCAGGTGAAAGATTGTCAGGGTAGAGGGGGGAATGTGAATTTGACATTACAACTAGATCAGCTCTGATGTTATTGGATGGTGGAGCAAGCCTGAGGGGCTGAATAACCTCATCCTGCTCCTTGTTCACATGTTTGTACTCCAGGGAATGCTTGCTTGTTAAAGCGATTGAATACGAAGACAGTAATTCATAGAAGGCTTGCACTCGTAAGATTCCCTTCACAAATTAGGCTATCCCACATGCTTTACCGCTACTAGAGTGCTTCTGAATGTATTCAATATTATGTGGAAACTGTGGCATCCAGGTTGTTCACTCATGCAAGGTGATATTAGCCTTGAATTACAGCTCAGGATCTATTCTCATCTGGCTCCCCTGCCCACCTTGATGATAGAAATCTTCTCTCCCCTGCCCCCTTCTTGGAGAGATCTTGCTCACCCTTCCCCACTTTCTGAGCTCTCGTCAAAGGGTCACGTCAACTTTCCAGCCCCGAAATGGGGTCACTGTGAGAAAAGATTTGGGAAGCACTGCCCTAGTTGTAGATGCAGGGACATAGAGGGTGTCCAAATACATAAACCACAAAATGTTAGCATTCGGATGCAGCAAGTGATTAGTGAAAGGATATTTCTCTTATGGAGAGATTAGAATTTGGTGACACAGTTTGAAAATAAATCTTATACCTCAGACACAGATGAAGAATTTTTTTTCCTCTTGGTTTGTCGTGAGTCTTTGGAATTGTCTTCCCCAGAGATAGTTGGGGGCAGGATCATTAATTACTTTGAAGGCATTGATCTACAGATTCTTGATATTCGGGTTAGGTGGGAATGAGGGCATAATCAGATCAGCCATCAATGTAACAAATGGTGGAGAAGGTTTGAGGAGCTGAATGGGTCTCCTCCCGTTCCTAATTTGTATGTGGAAGGTGATCATTGTCAATCCTGAAACATTGACCAGGAAACTCCAGGAGTTACCCATTAATCTTCAGAATTACACCTTGGGGCAAAACCATGAACATCATGCCTGTTTCTTCCACTAGCTGTGACCACATTGGTTAACCAGCTAGAAAAGCATTCCTAATACAAGGAAAGACCATTTAGCAGGGCCTGGCTGTGGGTGGGTCCGAGGTTGAAGATAATAGAGTCATAAAGCATGTAAACAGATCCTTCAGTCCAATCAGTCCATGCTGAACATAATCCCAAACTAAACTAGTCCCGCCTGCCTGTGTCTGGCCCATATTCCTCCAAACCTTTCCTACATACCCAAATGTCTCTTAAACGTTATAATTGTACTCTCGTCCACCACTTCCTCATGAAATCCACATGTGAACCACCCTCTGTGTGTAAAAAAAAATGACCTTTATGTATTTGTAAAATCTCTCCCTTCTCACCTTAAAAAATGTGCCTCCTAGTTTTGAAGTCACCCATCACAGGAAAATGATACCTACCATTAACCCTTCCCATTCCCCTCATTATTTTATAAACTTGGATGAGGTCACCTCTCGACCTCCTAAGAAGACCTTCGACAGTTCACCTAACCAGAAGCAACGTAAAATACGGTAGCAAACCGTTAGAGGTCACATTTTGCCAGAGGTAAAATATTAGTTGTTGTCGGCAGGAGTTTCTTTTGCTAGCCAACCCCTTTAGCCAGTTAAAATTTATGCAGACTCTCTCCTGTTGATGAATAATAATAATACTTGCATTTATATCGTGCATTATTGTGTCAAGTAGTCTATATGGTGAACAACAATCCAAATCAGAGTTAAGATTGTCTTACATTTGACTTCTAATAAAACTAAAAATTGACAGAGCTGTGGGGAACAAAGAGACATACTTTGCATCTTTTATAAACTACTCACTGCCTTAGCAAGTTTTCCAACCTGGCATTTCACAAGGGCTTCAGATTCAAATGAGATTCTTCTCATAAGTGACAAGCTGAAATGGGAATAAGAAGTACTGTCAACTCTCACCTTGTTATTTATTTGCATGAAATTAATTATATTTATTCTTTTATTCTTCTGCATTGGAAATTGATAATAGGCTGGCTCCACTGAGTACTAAATAATAAAAACAAAATCAGCCTGCCGTTTGGAGACAAAATGCACAGAATACATTGTGGTCTATTTTCAGTTGCAACGGAATTCCATTACTTAGGGCTGGAGAGTGTGGTGCTGTTTCTTGCATGTTAATATACTACCGTACTCTCACCCCTCAGACAAGAGAAGGCACAGATTTTGCGTTTTTAAGCTGAAAGGCATCATTCATGAGAGAAGAGAAACAGTTTGTTACCAACCCAGCACCAGATGTTAATGGGAGCCTCAATGAATTAATTCCAACTCCTCGCATGACCTTCAATTTTTTTTTGGTTTGTTGTATTGCCTCAGAGGGGAATCGTGCCAGCTTTTCAGAAATGAGAAGGAGATACAAGAGTGGCACATTGCGAGGCAAACTTAATACAGGCAACACACGTGTGCTGAGTGAGAAGGGGCTGGGAGGCACTGTGAGGGCTGGTTCCTTCCCCCTCAAGCCCAAGGGGAAATAGACCGACACAGTCTAACTTCACCAAGAGTTCTTAATTGAAAGTGCTGCTCATTAGCAGCTCGCTTCTTAGCGATTTTAATAGGGATTCTTGAGCGGAGAAGGGAAGCAGGGTGATTGAAGAGAGGTGGCAATTCTGTGATGAATATTAATGGCCACATCGTGCAGTGATAAGTGGCAGTGCTGTCTTTATGTTGCTGGATTGAGGGGAACACATTGGGACCACAGCAAGGAAGCAGACCCACTTGACTGTTATTGGTATCCTGTGGCACGGGTCTGGATGAAGCGCCAGGGCAGGATTTGCTATTTTCCCTCACTGCAGACTTAGCCCAGCTGCAGTTTCGATTTTGTTAAATCTGAAAAAAAACAAGGTTGCAGCGCTCAGTTGGTCTGGTACCTCACCAAGCTGCTATTTTGACGCCTGTTTTGTTTCCCCCTAAGCCCCTGCAAGTGTTCCACCGTTACCACAGTTACAGGCAATGTCTGCCATGAGGATGTCTCAAAGGTTGGAGTGGATAATGTTTGAGGAGGTGCTGGGGTTCAGTGTGTTAGAGTGCCAGCCTTGTAAACAGGAGACCCTGAGTTTGAATCTCACTAAAGCCTTACTTTTTTAAAAAAATTCTACGTTCTCCCAATCTCTGTCCACCTTTCACCCATGCTTGCCATGGCCTCTGTGATTGTTTCTCCATGCAATCTTAACACTTCATACTACAGCTCTGTAGGGTTGGTGAGCTCATTTGACTGGACGTCTGGCTTGTAATGCAGTGTAGCACCAACAGTGTGGGTTCAATTCCTGCACGGGCTGAGGATACCATGAAAGATTGTCCTTCTCAACCTCGCCTCTTGCCTCTGGCGTGGTGAAAACCGTCACCAGTCATCTCTTTCCCTCTAATGAGGGAGCGGCCCCCCCGCCTTTTACTTTTACCCTTCAGTAGATCACAAGACTTTCCTGCTTTCAACTTGATTGGGTGGTCAGCAGAATGGCAGGGAAAGGAATACTTGAGGTGTTTTACCATTGCCTTCCTCACATGTACCTGAAGGAAGTGCAAGTCCTCTTCCTGAAGGAACTGCCACTTGTTAGCAGCCACTGTCTTTCAAAGAGTTTGCTCTTTCGCCACCACCATTGAACATTCGCTGGTTCTACTGTTGGACATGACCCGTAGCCCCGAGCATCGCACTCTGAGCTCGGAGTGACTGCAAAATGCCAAGGATGGTCACACCCTGTGATCTTAAATGACTCCTCCCCAGACTTTGCTCCTATGAATACATCCTGAAACAGTCTATAGGCAGCCTGGGTACCAGAGCATGACTGGATGATGTTTAGCTGCCGAGATACAGGCGCGTTGGAACTTGGCCTTTTGATAAAAGGCCACAGCCGAGATCTACTCTGTGGGAATAGACTGGGGAATAATGGGGAGGAGATCACGACATTGGGAAGCATGTGTTCATGAGTTGGACTCTGGTGGGATTTCTTTGTTACAAAACCACAGGAGGGCAGTGTGACTGTCACCATAAGGCATTCATCGTATCTAAGAATGTAATAAAGAGGGAGCAGGATTAGACCATATGGCCTACTGAGCTGCTCCGCCATTAAATATTGTAGAAACAAGGAGTAGGCCATTCAGCCTTCAAACCTGCTCTACCATTCAGTATTACAAGGCTGATCCTGGATGTCAACTGCACTTTCCTGCCGGTTTCCTGAGATGGGATCGATATTTTTGGTTCCAAATTGGGGGCCATCAACTGTGATGAATTATATTCCTGGATGTTTCATCACATGGCCTGGCCTCACCCTCCAGCCACTACATGTCTGAAACATCCAACCATCCCCATGCTGCACCAACTGGAAAGCAGAAAGACACGTGACTCAATTGGAAGATTTTTGACTGTCCGTCAACGAACCTTCATTTCCCACATTTTCAACATTTTTGTGTCTCAGGAAAGCAAAACGTCCAAAGGAAATGACAAGAACGCACAATTTTTGTAAATGTCAGTGAGTATTTTGTTCTCTGGGGTTGTGGACTTTAATGTCTTGAAGATTGATTAGATTCCTGGATTCTCCAATCCAGAAGGGCTGACAATCTGATTCCGCAAAGTGCTTGGCTCCCCTCTGTTGTAATTGGTGACTGATTCTTCTCACGATGTAGTGCGTGCTCAAAGAACCAAAAGCAAAACCTCAGGACCAAGGCAGTGGATGTGATCATAGCACCCTTTCTGAGTGGAGTGAGAACATAGAGAAAGCAGCTTGGGATTGAGGCAGATGTAAAACGTTGGATGTGGACTCGCTATGAGGGAGGTCTGCCTGGTTTTAACGGACTATAGTCGGGAGCGGGACCAATTCCTATAGGCCTCTGGTGGGGGTTGGGCTGGAGAAAAGTGCCTGCTACCTTGGAGGTGGTGGTGTTGTATTAACCCAGAACCCCGCAGGCTAATATTTTAGAGACATGGGTTCAAATCCCACCACGCTAGATGGTAAAATTTGAATTCAGTGAAAAGATGGGATTAAATGCTGGTCTAATGGCAGCCATGTAACAATTGTCATTAAAATAAAACAGTCTGGTTCACTAATGATCTTTTGGGAAAGGAAATCTGCAGTCCTTGCCTGGCCTTGCCTACATGAGACTCTAGAACCACAGCAATTTGATTAATTCTCCAAAGCCCTCCGGGCAATTAGGGATGGGTAATGAATGCTAGCCTAGCTAGCGACACCCACGTCCCATGAATGAACAAAAATTAAATTGAGAGGGCTAATTAAGAAGCAATTACATTAAATAATGCTCCGTACCAGTTAGGTTTGACAGAATCACTAGTGAATGATGGGAGAGGGCAGTGAACTGGAATTGTTTGATTTCTCGGAAGTGAAAGCAGCTGCAAAACTCTTGAATATTACTGCAGTGGATAGGCTGAGATTTAGATATGCTGGAAAATCATGACACATGGTTTTGAAATAGGAGTGTCATGGATCTGCTGAAGTTGTCAAGATGTGACAGAGTTCAGTGCTAATATATCACAACTAATTAATTGCTAAACAACTAATAATTACTGAAAACTAGTAAATCGCAACTGCTGCCATTGACACGACTGAACACATCTGACATTTGACTTGAAACATTTGAGTGATAACGAAAGTGAAGTTTGCATCTATATAACGCCTTGTACAATCACCAGGCGCCATTAAAAGCTCACAGTCCGTGAGGTACTGATGAAGCGCAGTCACTGTTTAAGGTAGAAAGTGCAGCAGCTAATTTGTACACAGCAAACACAGCAAATGGATCTCTGTGAAAATGAGCAGACAGTTTGGTTTTAGTACATAGGTACATTAGACATAGGAGCAGGAATGGAGAAAGTGAGGACTGCAGATGCTGGAGACCAGAGTTGGAAAAACACAGCAGGCCAGGCAGCATCCGAGGAGCAGGAATGGTCTATTTTCCCTTTGAAACTGCTCTGCCATTCAATAAGATGATGGTTATAGCAGGTTTTGAGAAGATTTGTAGCTCAGGTAGAGGTTCTGCATGTAGGTTTGCTCGCTGAGCTGGAAGGTTCATTTCCAAACGTTTTGTCACTCTACTCAGTAACTTTGTCAGTGGGCCTCAGGAATCATGTACACTGCTTTGCTTGAGGCCCACTGAAGATGTTACCTAGTAGGGTGACAAAACATCTGGCAATGAACCTCCCAGCTCAGCGAGCAAAACCACTTCTAGAAGATGATGGTTGTTTTGGTTGTGATTTCAACTGCAATATTTTCAACCACATAACCCTTGAATGAATTTAATGGTACAGACTCCACAACTTTCTTAGGGAGAGTGTCCTGATCAGAGGATACTTCATAGAATCTCTACAGTGCAGAAGCAGGCCATTCAGCCCGTCAAGCCCACACTGACCCTCCAAAAAGCATCCCACCTAGATCCACACCATCCCTGTATTTGAAACAGCTAACCCACCCAGTTTGGAAATTTTCTGGACAATTTAACATGGCCAATTCGGGTTACCTGCACGTCGTTGGACTGTGGGAGGATACTGGAGCAGCCGGAAAAAACGCAGAAACAGGGAGAATGTGCAATCTCCACACAGTCACCCGAGGCTGGAATTGAACCCAGGTCTCTGGGGCTGTGAAGCAGCAGTGCTAACCACTGAGCCAACCCGTTGATACCTATCAACAAGCCTATTTGCGTTACTTTTCCTTGAAGTAACATCAGGAATCTTTTGTAATCCATCTGAGGCAAGGCCTTAGTTTCCTCAGCTGAAAGACAGTGAGTGTTCTGCTCGGGTCTCTAGCTTGAGGGTCAGAACCCCCAACCTTCTGACTCATAGCTGGGAGTATGACAACACGTGCCACAGAAGACAAGTCATATCACCGAGATGTTTGAATATCAGTGAATTACCCACTTCCTGGCCCAAAATTTTATTTTTTTTGTATTGTTCATTAATGCTATATCACTGAGGTTTCAAAGTATTTTATTAATTATAATATATTGGGTATCTCACATGTTTGATTGAAATGCTTAATATGAAGGAACTCTACAAGTAGCTGAGCAACAATGGACATGTCTTCCGATGTTCTTAGTTTATCACAACCAACAAGTACCCATCTATCCTCTCAGTTGGGTGTAAAAGATCAAACAGTGTTATTTTATGGATGTCCGCTGTGTGCTTCAATAACCAAAGTTCCTAAAACAGATTATTCGGTCTTTACCACATTGCTGTATGCGGGACCTTGCTGTGCACAAATTAGTTGCTGAATTTCCTACATGACTCAAAATGTGTTTAATTGGCTGTAAAGCACATTGGAACATCTTGAAGTTGTAAAAGGTGCAACATAAATGCAAGTCTTTCAATCATCACATTTTTCAAACTGGGTTAAAATTAGATTAGATTCCCTACAGTATGGAAACAGGCCCTTTGGCCCAACAGGTCCACACCGACCCTCCAAAGAGTAACCCACCCAGACCCATTCCCCTACCCTAACTAATGCACCTAACACTATGGACGATTGAGCATGGCCAATTCACCTGACCTGCACATCTTTGGACTGTGGAGGGAACCTACGCAAACACGGGGAGAATGTGCTAATGCCATACAGACAGTCACCTGAGGTGGGAATTGAACCCAGGTCCCTAGCACTGTGGGGCAGCAGTGCTAACCACTGAGCCACCAGGCACCCATGAAGGGTGGCATTTAATTTCATTTCCTAACGGCCTTTGCTTTTTTAGTTTGTAAACCCACTGACTTTGCAAAGACCAGCAACCGTCGAATACGGTTGATTGTTGGTACAGAAGTACACCACTAATTTTCCAAAGGCTGTTCCCTCTCTTTCTGCATGTGCTCCTGTGCTATTTGCCATGCATGTGTCTGTTTGTGTGCGGGTATATCTGTCTGATTGTGTTCCTTTTTAATAGAAAGCACTGACAGTAAATGGCAAGTTTACGCAGCCGATTACAGATTTAAGAATTCAGAATGGAAATGCATGGACAATATGTTATTACTTTAAAATGAAAACTGATTTATGTTTGCATATCCTGGTCCAATTATCCTCAGCCTCTCACCCTGAAGCGGGTGGGGAAGAGGCTGTATGATGAGAATTACAAGCTGGTACAACTACCTATTAATCAATTAGGTTTTCATTGAGCTCCTCATCACAGTAGTGTTTTTTTCTAAAGTTGAATTTGCAATTTCAAATTGCTGTACCATCGATTTAGAGGTCAGAATAAAATTTCACAACAGAATGAAGGCACAGAGCTCGCTATTTATTGTAAACTTGCTTCTCCTTTGAAGAGTGCTTTGATGTTTTCTGTAGCTGTTGAACGTTTCATGTCCTTTTCATCACTTCAGTGTGGAGAAGCTTCTTCTTTGTTCTGTCTTCTCGTTAAGGAGCTAACCCCAAATGGAAGCATAGGATTTTCCTTCAGAAGAGGGTCTCGCTCTGTTGGCTTGCATCGTCAGTAATTGCATGCAATTGGTACAAAGAATGTTGAAAGAATTGCTGAGATGTCTTGATACAAGAGAAGAAGCAGCATGCAGCAGTGGTTCCTAAAGTGTCCCCGCAGCAATATGCAGGATCCTGGAGTTTGGAGATTTGAGACGCTGCACAATGATTTCAGTCATGCTTCTATAGACAGTCGTCAAATACAGCCAGACAGAGGGGGATAAAACCCAATGGAAACAATAATTCCATTTTCACGGAGCTTTCATCTTAATCAGGACAGCCTGCCAGTTTAAACTGCTGGAGAGGGAACAGCTCTGAAGCTCAGGCCTTTCACCAAATGGTCAGAAACACAAGTACTCCATGCATTCTTTCAGTTTGAATGACTTAGAATCACTAAATCTAGAAGAACTTTGATGCAGAGATGATTTGCACCGAGGAAGGTGCTGTCCTTAGGAATGAGATGGTCTAAACTGAGACAACCTCACGTCCTGTCAGGTACACCCAAAACACTCCAGCGGTAATATTTTGAAGAAAACCAGGGAAGCTCTCCCTAGATTGACGACCATTGGACACCCTTGCAGTGTTCTTCCACGGGATCCAGACATTGCCGGCAAAGCCAGCATTTTCATTTACACCCCAACCCCCGCCCCAATTCAACTTGAGGAGGTGATCAGGAGCCGACAACTTGAACTGTTGCAGCCAGTGAGGTGTTCTGACTCAGCGGCAGTGAAGGAACGGGTGATATATTTCCAAGTCAAGGTGGTGAGTGGTTTGGAAGGGAACTTCCAGGTCATCATAGAGTCATACAACATGGAAAAGAGACCCTTCGATCCAACCTGTCCATGCCAATCATAATCCCAAACTAAATTTGTCCCACCTGCTCCTGGCCCATACCCCTCTGACCCTTTCTTATCCATCCAAAGGTCTTTTAAACATTGTAATTGAACCTGCATCCACCACTTCCTCACGATGTTCACTCCACACACGAACCACCCGCTGTGTAAAACATTTGTCTCATGTCTAATTTAAATCACTCTCCTCTCACCTTAAAAATGTACCCCCTAGTCTTGAAGTTCCCCATCTTAGAGAAAAGTCAGCTACCATCAATTCTATCTATACCTTTCAATATTTCAGTAATTTCTATCAGCTCATCTGTCTACCTCCTCTGCTCCAGTGAAAAAGCTCCCACCTATCTAGTCTTTCCTAATAACTCAAACCTTCCATACCTGGCAACATCCTGGTAAATCTCTTCTGAACCCTCTCTAGCTTGATAATTTCCTTCCTATAACTGGGCGACCAGAACTGGACACAATGTTCCATAAGAGGCCTCACCTCTGTCCTGTACAACCTCAACATAATGTCCCAACTGCTGTACTCAAAGGACTGAACAATGAATACACATGGCTTTGTATCTGCTGCCCTTGTCCTTCTAGATGGAAGTGGTTGTGAGAAGGTGGCACCTAAGGAGTCTTGATGAGTTGCTGCAGTGTACCTCATAGATAGCACACACTGCTGCTACTAAGCATCAGTGATGGAAAGAGTGAATGTTTGTAGAGCCAGTCAAGCGGGTTGCTTTGTCCTGGATGATGTTGAGATCCTTGAGTGTTGTTGGAGCTGAACTCATTCAGGCAAGTGGGAAGTATTCCATCACACTTCTGACCTGTACCCTGTAGATGATGGACAGGCTTTGGGGAGTCAGGAGGTGACTCCTCGTTTTTTTTATATCTGGAAGTGCTATCATGCAAAATTGAACAGTTTTACCACCACCAAATCATCATGACTTTTTTTTGTTGTTAACTATTAATAGGAATGTATTTTATTGTGTATGAGAGCCTAGCGTCAGAAATTGGGCTCTCTTGATTCTAATACTGCTGCCAGTGATTAGACTTCAGAGCCTCTTTGTTGGCTGTTTGGCGCTTTGGGATTTCTATGTGAGTAGGATATGCATTGTATGAATTGAAAAATGAATTCTTTAACATATTATGGCATTACTTGGAGATCCTTGAATTTGCGTGGAATTTGGATCTTTCATATGCCTTGTAAACAGCTGCTGTGCAAAGCCAATCCAGTTACAGGCAATGGGACCTCCACTGTGGATTGTAATGTCCCCAAGGCTGAGAATCATATTAAGCCAGTGTTTGCGACGTTTATGAACACACTGCCCTAGTGTATGAAGTACTGCAGCATTACTTGGAAGGGCATTGTATTATGTAGAATGAAATAAATATAGAAACAGTCCATTTAGCCCAACAGATCAATGCCAGGGTTTACATTTCACATCAGCCTCTTCTTACTCCTGCTTCATGCAATCCCTTCAATTCCTTTTCCCTCATGTTGCATACCTAGCTTCCCTTTAAGTGAATCTGTGCTGTTTGCCTCAATCACTCCATGTGATTGCAAATTCCACACTCTCATTGCTGTATAAAACAGCCAGCCTGAAAGAGTTAATCAAGAGCCTTTGTCTCACTCAATGTCTCTGGGAGGAGCTAGTTAGATCTGGGTGTCTGTTATTGTAGTTTCAGCCAGTTTGCCTTACCTCTCTTGTTAACAACCATATAACTTAGGTAAACCCGGTATCTTTTAGGAGATACCAATGTCTCACTGTAATTTTTTTCACGAATATACTTTATTCATTAAAATATCTTTACATACGTACGTAGGCATTAAAGCAGTTCGGTTCTGTACAGTAGCTCGTGAAGGAACAAACAAAAGTTGGAGTTTGACTCCATCCAGCAAAGAAAACCGAAGGCATATCTTGCTGTAATGTAATTACAATCTTAGTCTAACGTAAACTGTCATTTTAGTCATGATTTGGAGATGCCGGTATTGGACTGGGGTGTACAAAGTTAAAAATCACACAACACCAGGTTATAGTCCAACAGGTTTAATTGGAAGCACACTAGCTTTCAGAGCGACGCTCCTTCATCAAGTGATAGGTGTCATTTTAGTTATATCTAACAAAATACAGAGGAACCTTGATTATCCAAATGATACGGGCGGGGAGTGTTTTGTTCGGATAATTGAATGCCGGATAACACAGTTTAACCAAGCATTGGGACCTTGTGATCTTGTTCAGATAATCCAAAATTCAGATAATCGAATGCTGGACAATCGAGGCCCCTCTTTACTGTACTTTACAGAAGCACTAACCTCTTTTACCAAAGACTTATAAGTGGTTGATCTTTCATCAATTAATACAAGGAATGCCCGTAGTCTAATATTACAAGAGATGTAGCTGGCAGCATATTGACCCAAAAAGGTCCGACCAGATACCAGCTGAGGACACACAAACAGAAAATTGCTGGAAAAACTCAGCACGTCCGGCAGCATCTGTGGAGAGAAAGCAGAGTTAACGTTTTGGGTCCAGTGAGCCTTCTTCAGAACCAGCTGAGGACATCTCTCACAGCATCCACTACTTGCTGGCTTGAGAAGTTTCTCCTGAATTTTGATTCCTTAGTGACTGTCCCATTACCCAAGTTTTAGATTCAAATGCTCCCTTTGAAAAGACAATCTAAGGGAGCAAGAGTAACTTTCTTTAAAGAGGAAACAATGCTTGGAATGGTCTGACCTCTCTGGCGGAATTAAGAGCTTGAGGTGAGCTGAGAACGTCTCTCGCTACAGCGTTGGGTGTGCTGGAGTCTGAGACAGATAAACTCATTAGGACAAGGATCTTTCTTCATCCTCCACTTTTTCCCTTGACCTCATTAAATTTTGATATTTACCTCAACCAGCACCACAGAAAGCCCTCTAATGAACTATGACACCTACCAAAATGAGGCTGGTTGATAAAACAAATCCAAAATGATAAATAATGGCATGCACTTCTCACAAAATCTCATCCTAAAGTTAAACAAAAGTGATTTGTAAAAGAGAAAGAAGGAGATGGCTGGCTTTGTTTACTTTCCTGCAACATGGTGAATCCTCAGCACAGAAAGGGAAATGGCACTTCTCTATAGTTGGTGATCCAAACATTTGGTTACCTAATTAAAAATTACAAAATAATAATCCTTATGCTGGCAATTCTATACAGTGAGTTAGGAGCAAGCAGCAAAGTTGCACAGGGGGGTCTTATGAATAAACAGATGGCTCCTGACTAATTTCCAAAGGTTTGACGAGTGGAAATTGTTCGTTTTTAATTACTTGTCAGTCTGGTGACTGCGCAAGGGTTAAGAGCTGGTGTTTGAGGAAATTTGAACTGACTCCTGCAGTTGGAGCCCTGAAGGCATATTTTACAGGGGACTCCAACTCTTTGTCATAATAGGATGACTACTCAATTAATTAAAGCAACGCACTTAAGACGAATGACAAAATATTCCACCATTTCTTTTGAAGTATACTGCATTTTGTCAATTGCTGAAGTCAATATTTCCATAGTGGTGAGCAATGGGATGTTCAGCTGCCTGAAGACTTTATTGGGGTACTTGGAAATTGACAATTTTGAAGGTGATGCCACAATATTACGGAAGCTCATATTACTTATACATTCTAGGTACAATCATAGAATCCCCACTGTGCAGATGGAGGCTGTTCAGCCCATTAAGTCTGTACCGACCCTTCAATGAGCACTCCATCCTATTTCCACATTTCCCGTGGCTAACCCATCTGTTTTGCACATCCTTGAACACTATGGATAATTTAGCATGGCAAATCCACCTAACTTATGTATCTTTGGGCTGGTCGTAGGACACAAGCTCATATGCTAATGAAACGTGCCTTATAGCAGAGCGACCTGTAAAGCAAAAGAGCCAAGAGTATTTTCAATATAGAATTGAAGAGCCACCTTCCATGGTGCACTATTCCTTGATTCTGCCACTGAGTACATTTGCACCAGGATGTGTTTGACATCGGTAACAAGGAGATAGTAAGTACAAAGCCTTTGGACTTGTTGGGAGTTCATCTATACGTGAGATACATGAAAAACTAATGACTTTTTGATTGAGAATCAGGGGTCTATGTTTACCTGAGATTGACCAGTTCATGAATATATTCTGGTAATAATGCACCAGAGGAAATTCTTTTAGGGGAATAGAATGGGATCAATTGAACAACCGTTTTAAAAAGCTTTTTTTTCAGTGTGTGCAAACTGTTATGATTCTATGAATCTATGTAAATGCTAGAAATCTAATATTTGACAATGAACAATGACTAAAGGAAAACTGCATTTAAAGAAAGATGTCATTGCCAATCATTGCGTGCATATTTACAAACACCATCTCATCAACGTGGCTCTGCATTGGGGAGACAGGATGTCTACTCACAGAGCGCTTCAGAGAACATCTCCAGGACACTCACACCAATCAACCCCAATGCCCCGTGGCTGAACACTTTAACTCCCCCTCCCACTTTGCCGAGGACGTGCAGGTCCTGGGCCTCCTCCATTGCCATTCCCTTACCACCTGACGCCTGGAGGAAGAATCATAACAGTTTGCACACACTGAAAAAAAAGCTTTTTAAAACAGTTGTTCAATTGATCCCATTCTATTCCCCTAAAAGAATTTCCTCTGGTGCATTATTACCAGAATATATTCATGAACTGGTGAATCTCAGGTACACATAGACCCCTGATTCTCAATCAAAAAGTCATTAGTTTTTCATGTATCTCACGTATAGATGAACTCCCAACAAGTCCAAAGGCTTTGTACTTACTATCTCCTTCTTGCCGATGTCAAACACATCCTGGTGCAAATGTACTCAGTGGCAGAATCAAGGAATAGCGCACCATGGAAGGTGGCTCTTCAATTCCATATTGAAAATACTCTTGGCTCTTTTGCTTTACAGGTCGCTCTGCTATAAGGCACATTTCATTAGCGTGAACTTTTAAAATGTATGTTGGCTGTGACACCATTACAACACCAACACTTTAAGCGCTGTTTCTAAAGTGCAATCTTCCTATAATGTGGGGTTGCACAAGAACGCTACCATCGCGTTATAAAGAACGACCTGTACATTTTTTGGGCGGGGATGGCGTGGAGGGTGGAGGCTGTGTCATTTCACCCTCTCCAAAATATTACTTGGGTAAATGTTGACTCTTGACTTGGTTGCCTAAAAATTTAGGGCATAACTTTCCTCACCTTGGAAGTGGTAAGAGAAATGGTGAGATGGGAAATAGTGGGACATGTTGGCCCTGGGACAGAAAGTGAACAGCCAGCCCCCTCCCCTGGTACCCTACCTCCCAGTCTTTCCACCATATAAACGCTGGGTAATTAGTAAGCCCATGGGCAACTTTCTTCACTGGCCAGCAGTGAGGCCTTTATGTGGCCAATAAGTGGCTGTTTTGGGACCTGCACACATTACCTCTCTGTCTTCCCAGTGGGGAAAAAGGTGACCGGTGTCCTGGTGACAGGGATACCATGAAAACCTGCCTGCTGATTTGGGGGAAGGAAGGGCAAGGGGGTGATCCAATTACCCCCATCTCAGGACGATCAGAGACATGTATGGGGGTCAAGGTAGTGTGTACTGTAAGTTAACCCCTGTCCTTCCCTGTCACCACTTCCCTCTTCCCATTTCCCCCATCCTGTGTGAAGGTGGCAGACAAAACATACCTTCTTGCCAATGGATATCCCCAGATGTAAATGTTGACTATATTAAAACAAAGAACTGGAGTTCTGAAACAATGGAAAACAGAAATTGATAAAGAAACGTGGCAAGTACAGCAGCGTAAATAGAGTGAGAAACAAAGTTATCCTTTAGAGTCCAATAACCCTTCCATCCAGAACAAGCACTTTTCCCTTTGTTTGTGGGTTTGATTGGTGGGCTTTAGGACCGAGAAGCTGCCAGCCACTTATTGGCCAACAGCTTCAGGTGACCTGGTTGTTCAGGATTGAGGCCTGTGATAGGGTGAGGTAATAGTTCCTGGTCACCTGTTAGCTGTTCACAAACTGATTGGTGGGCAATTTGGAAAGTTACCTTACCAGTGGGGGAAATGCCCCCCCTACGTATTGGAAAATATGGGAAAGATACACCTTTTGTATTCAAGCCCCAATTTTTACATCGGTATGTATGGTATCTGATTTTTTTAAAAGTTATAATTGAACCTGCTTCTATTACCTTAATTTGACAGTGTGTTTCTGAAAAGAACAACTCCTTGTGTACTTGAAAAATTCTTTGTGTGTTTGAAATGTTTCTTATGCTGTCTTTTCTTTAAGAGGATGATGTGAGTTTATTAAGCTCTTTTTTCCCAGGTAAAATATTTTTGGACTAACTGTAAGACCTTAACACCTTTCCTGAAATATGGTACACAGAACTGGCTTCAATAGTCCAGCTGAGGCCTCACCTGTGTTTTATAGAATTTCACTATAAGTTTATGAAAGCTTGGATCCCTTCACTTTAAAGTAGTAAACCTAGACAAAGTATACTGAATACCTTAAAGAGAATCATCACAGAACAGCAAAAGGCCCTTTGACCCATCAAGTTCATGCTGGTTCTCCTTTGGGTGTTGTATAGGCTGCCACTCCCTTGCAATGTTTTTTCTCTCTCTCTCTCTCTCTCTCTCTCTCTCTCTCTCTCTCTCTCTCTCTCTCTCCCCCTCCCTCCCCACTCTTGCATGTTCCATCGCTTTGGATGTTTAGACAATGTAGCACTATTGATGGCACTGAAGTATGCCATTCAGCCCATCATGTCTGCGCTAGCTGAAAAGCGAGGCCATTCAGCTTCATTCCCATTTTCCAGCATTTGGTCCATATCCCTGCATGTTTACAGAGTTCACGTGTGTATCGAGACACCTTTTAAATCAATTGAGGGTTTCTGTCTCGAGTTCTCTTGAAGGCAATGAGTTCCAGCGCTTAGCAACCCAAGGATGAGAAAGGTCCCCTTCCCCAACCATAGTATGAAAGAAGGCTATTTGGCCCATCGAGTCAACACCATTCCCCCCCCCCCCCCCCTGCCAAAGAGCAACCCAGCCAGACATCCTGCATTTCCCATGGCCAATCTACCTAACCTGCACATCTTTGGACTGTGGGAGGAATCCGGCGCACCCAGAGGAAACCCAGGCAGACATGGGGAGAATGTGCAAACTCCACACAGACAGTTCCCTGAGAATAGAATGGAACTTGGGTCCCTGGTGCTGTGAGGCTGTAGTGCTAACCACTGGGCCACTGTGCTGCCCATAAGCATGCAGACAAAGGTTTCCAAAAATATTAGAAAATTGGAGAGAAGGAAATGCTACAAAATGCAATGGAGAGCCAGAGTTCACTCAAGTGGGAGGTAAGCGGGTGTCCTTCCAAGAAGCGCCCACTAAGTAATATGCTGAGGTTTAATTGCAGTTGATGGAGTTTGATATTTCTTGGCCATTTTAAAACGTCTGCCTGAGAATCTGAAGGATATGCTTACCGTATCACTTTTTCACGATCTATATCTTTGTGATTAAGTGCGGTGTTGGGAGCTTCGTTGTCATTTTAAGCAATTTATGTTGAGTAGAAGTGGGAGTTTCATGCGCTGTAACTCAGTTGGGGCAGCTGATACACTACTGAACAGTGAATAAATATAATTGAGTGCAGGTTAACAGAGAAGCAGCCGATTACTCATTGCAATTTCTTGGACATTTCAAGGTTGAAAACAGCATTGTGTCGACCAGCCTTCCAAAAATTGTGTTCGTTTTCCTTTCTCTCCAAGGCAATCAGTCTTGTTGACAGATGATTCTACAGACACTGGTAGGTCTCCTTGCCTAAGGGGGCTAGTCTTCATGGGTTGACAAGATGACCAGCATTTATTTCCTTTATTCTTCCATGTGTTGTCAGTGTCAATGGCAAAGCCAGTATTTATTGCCCACCTTTAATTATCCTTGAACTGAATGGAGAGGGCAATTAAGAGTCAACTGCATTGCTGTGGGTCAGGTAGGCTAGACCAGGGAAGGGTGGCAGATCTCCTTTCCTAAAGGTCTTGAGTGAAACAAATGGGTTTTTATAGCAATTGACGATAGTTCTCATGGTCAGGACAACTGAGACTAGTTTTATAGCCAGGATTTAAAAAAATTGATTGGATACAAGTGACATGTGGTGGGAATGTTCCAAGAACATTCACCTGGACCTCTGGACATCACCATCTCTCCCTGTCAGAGTGGCCCTGTCTTAAAGATGGCGATGGATCACCGGTGAACCCATGAAATTGCCTTTGGGTGAGTTATAGGAATGTCGCTTGGAGGTAACGCTGTTAGCTTCCCCCACTAATTGTGTGAGATCATGCCACAAACAATTTCTGGCACTAGGCTTGGTGCACATAGCTGGGAGTTATATTCATATGTGACCACTTGTTCACATCACAGTCATTGCATTTTAAGATAATCTGTTGTGCACCAAGTATGGAGAAGCTGTTCCAGTGGCCAGACGTGGTTTTACATACAAAAAGAAACTATTCTTACCTTTCAGTCAAGCCGCTTCCACCAATTTAGCCCACATCTTGGAACTTTGCTGCAACCCTCAGGAATAGGAGGGGACCATTCAAACCCTGGAGCCTGTTCCACCATTTAACTTGATTGTGGATGAATTGTATCTTAACTCCACTTACTCCCTTTGGTTTCATATTCCTTAATATCCTTACTAATAAAAATCCTGACTTCAACTTGTGTTTTTTTTTCTTTTATAGTAAAGCACAGCAGATGGAACGTTAAAAACAGGGAGCAACATTGTCAGCTCCATGCAAGGTGTGTTGACACTTTGTGGTCCAGTAAAGTGCAGTTGGACTCCCTCAGTGTGTGAACCATGAGTTTTCCTGTTGATGTACGGATATGGCAGTGTACACAAGGTCCCCTGTGTTCTTACAGCCATTCACTCAGCTGAATACTGAAAATTTTAAAATTATGCTGAAGAAGTGGAACGAAGCAGGGTATACTAAAAAAAGAAGCAAAGTGAGATTTAATAGCAAGTGATTGATTAGATTACTTACAGATTAGATTACTTACAGTGTGGAAACAGGCCCTTCGGCCCAACAAGTCCACACCGACCCGCCGAAGCGTAACCCACCCATACCCCTACATTTACCCCTTTTAACCTAACACTACGGGCAATTTAGCATGGCCAATTCACCTGACCCGCACATCTTTGTGACTGTGAGAGGAAACCGGAGCACCCGGAGGAAACCCACGCAGACACGGGGAGAATGTGCAAACTCCACACAGTCAGTCGCCTGAGTCGGGAATTGAACCCGGGTCTCTGGCGCTGTGAGGCAGCAGTGCTAACCACTGTGCCACCGTGCCGCCCACTCTGATTGAGTTATCAGAGAATTGTGAAGAGACCTATTACTGAAGCATTTCACCTTGCACTCACAGGACCAACAGGAGAATGCCAAATTTCTAGCCGTCGCAACAATTTATACCACAGGAGACATTATTCGAGAACATTGACACCACCCATGACAAAGCAGCCCTTTTGATTAGTAGTCCATCACCACAGTTGACATTCACTCCTTTCACCACTGACTCACAGTGGCATCAGTTGTACCGCCTACAATATGCAGTGCAGTACCTCACTGAGCCTCCCTCACACAGCACCTTTCAATGGTGCTGGAAAGTGGTCCTGGAGCTCAGGTCCTAACAGTACTGTAAGTATACTTTCTTGAACCACTGCAGTCTGTGATGCACATTGCAGTTCGGAATGGAATTCCAGCACTTTCGAATAATAAATCCTTACAGTGCAGAAAGACACTATATGGCCCATCAAGTCTGCACTGACCCTCCAAAGAGCATCCCAGCTACCTCACCCTATCCTTGCATTCATCCTGGTTAACCCACATCACCGACACATACCTGAGGTCAATTTAGCATGGCCAATCCACCTAACCTGCATATCTTTGGATTGTGGAGGACACCGGAGCACCCGGAGGAAACCCGCACATACACCAAGAATGTGCAAACTCCACACAGTCACCTGAAGCTGGAATTGAACCCCAATCCGTGGAGTTGTGAGGCAGCAGTGCTACCCCTAACCTGCTTTCAGCCAGCAACAGTGAATGAGCAGCAATATATTTCCAAGTCATCAACTGGATGTTTGGCTTGGTCAAGGACTTGCCGATGGAAGTGTTTAGTTCTTGTCAATGGAAACCCCAGGGTGTTGATAGTGGGAAGTGCAGCAATGGTAAAGTCATTGCGTGTCCAGCTTTATGGTGGCATAGAAAGCGATCATGTGAGCTGGTACTGATCTGAATGAGTACCATATATTGTGTCACACACTGCACCATGCTCATGAACACTGTTCCCTTTTTGCTGGTTAATACCAAGGAAGTCCGAAAGGATTGAGTGTTGCCAGACTAATAATAGCAAGAGATATATCACCAAAGGACAGCATTAGAAGGGATCTAAAGCCCCATTATTGCACATGTGTTGACCTAACAGTCTTGGCGGGAGGGGTAAAACATCTCCCAGAATGGCTTCAACTGCAGTTGATAAGCCAGTTTTTCTGTCAATGCCACATCACTGGGTGGGAGTGGTTCGTGTCTGAGGTATCTGGGTAGCCTTGCAGCAGAGGCTAGAATTTGAAGACTAGTGGACAGGCTTGGTGTCCATGGGTCCAATATCACTGAAGGATCGCCCATTACTTCTAACTGGACAAAATCAACATTATTGGGCCTTTCACCTGTTTATATTTTGTTTCAAAGGAAACATTTTCTCCATTCTTCTCCCAGCCACATTTTATTCTTGGAGCAGAACCTTGGTCTATATTCCTCTTTTGGCTTGGGTGGGAGGTCGGTCCATGGCTGCCCATGACAGAGCTCTGTCTCATGTTCATTTGCATGGCAGCATCTTTCTGGCAGCAAGAGATGAAGGGTCTTGATTGTTCTGCCCTTGTGCCAGTGTGCTGCAGTCTGCTGAGCCACTTCCACCTCGCTCTCTGGCTGGGAAATTACCAAACACTCGCAACTACTGCAGAGAAATGGAAGTAGCTGGCAGTCTTGAGATTTGAGAGCTGCATCATTGGCCACATAGGTTCACTGAAAAACCCATTATGAATTAGCATATGTAAGCAGCACAGAGGTGATTTCTGGGATGGTAGCACTGACGTATGAAGAGGCACTGGGTCAGTCAAGTCTATATTCACTGGACTTTGGAAGAATGAAGGGGAAATCCCATTATAAAGCTATACAATTCTAACAGTGCTGGACAGAGTAAACATGGGAGGGATGTACCTAATGACTGGTGATCCCAGTACAAGAAGTCAAAATCCATACATACAGGGTAGGCCGTTTAGGACTGAAATGAGGCAAAATTCCTTCACCTGGAAAGTGCGATCCTGTGGAATTCTCTGCTGCAGAAAGCGGTAGAGGCCAAAACATTGTGTATATTCCAGAAGGAGTTGGGCATAGTTCTGAGGAATAATGGAACCAAAGGGTACGAGGTGAAAGCAAGAACAGGATATTGAGGTATTGATCAACCGTGATCATATTGAGTGGCTGAGCAGACTCGAAGGGCCGAATGGCCTACTCCTGCTCCTAGTTTCTATGTTTCAGTCCCAACTAAAACAAACACTCACTACATGGAGAATGCACCATGTAAACTAAATGCTCTCTCAAGTTGTTTTCCGTCCCTCCATAGTATTGGCTTCGGTTAGTCAGGTCTCAAGTATTCTCTACCTAAAACTCTCTCTTGACTTCTCTCACTTCCATTATGTTGCTCTTTAAACTAATGCCTTGGAATAAGGTGGTCCTAATATCTCCTTACCTAGCTCCTTTTGTTTGGAGATGCTCCTCTGAAGCGCTTTGGGGCGATTTGCTATATTAACTGCCAATTTCACGCTGCACTCACTCTTAAACCGCCTGCTACGTGAGAATGAGCTCATGTTATCACTGTCAGGAATCTGTGTGAATAACTATCATCCACATTTATAATTGGATACACAATCAGCATTAAATGCTGCAACTTGTCTTCATAATTGCGCTTTGAGTTTCCAGATGGTTTTTGTGTGTTTGGATTACAATGCTTGCCATGTTTGAAGAGGCAGATATGATTTAAAAGCTAATTGAGAGGACTTTTTTTTATTCCTTGTATATGAAAAACTGCATCATGTTCCCTATCTAAATTGCGATTAAGAGTCTAGTATTTGGGAGACGATAGGTTAAGATATAGTGCTTTGATTTGTTGTTACCGCTTTTGCAAATGGTGCTTATTTCTTACACTAATGCTCACACATGATGGCCAAGCCCCTCACATCATCCTAGAGTCTCCTATTCTCTGTTCCCGAGGATACACTCTTACAATACTGCCAGTCTAGTATGGCAACTTCATTCTTAACTCTTCCATGTTTCTTGTGAGCAACTACAGCAGAGATGCCAACCCTAGAGAATTGTCCTGGAGGAAGCAAAGATCTCACACCAGCTCACCATTATGGATAATTCCAGCTGTATTTTAGGACATCCAAAATAGCTTTGTTTTACTTTGAATATGTTCATTTACTAGTTGGAGAACTTGCCTTTTGGTATAGTGCAAAACTTGAACATTGCTGAAAAAAGTCATCTTTCGTCTTGCACTCATCAGGACATTTCACAAGAATACAAATCCAAAGGGAGCACCAACATTTATACTGTATGTGAAGAGAGTGCTGATTAGTTGTCAAGTGGATTTTGATTGATAGAAGCATTTCCACAGAGATTGCAATAGGTAGATGGTTACTGATAGTTAGTGCAAGTTTCTTTTTTCTAATTTAAACCAGGCAGGGTGCCTCTGATTGGTAAATCATTACTCTGAGCAATGCATCGGGAAAAGGATATCACTTATTTTATTAAGTTAAAACACAATGTGGGTATGTGATCTTTCTGTCTGCCAAGAAAAGGGCCTTTTTTAAAAATATATATGAAACTTCCAGTACATATGTGCCACGGGGTACGCCTGATAATCTTAAATTGGTTGTCATAATTCTTGGTGCATTTGGGGTTATTTAGGAAATATTGACCAATTACAGAATCACATCTAATGTTGGACACTGTTTTGGGTTGGTTGGGAGTGTGCCTGGTTGCTGCTGTCGCAAATTGCCAAAGGGACACGCAGTTTGTTATGATTCTCCAGAGTTGTGTTTGTATGGCCGACATGCTGGAATCGCACTGGCACTAAAATTATATTTCAAAAGTAGTTTCTCATTCGAGGCATCTAGTAGGAATTCGCTTAAATTACTTCCAAACTCACCTCATGAAGAACATTGAGCATTTGTACAGAAAGGAGAATTCCAGCTTGAATCTGGGATATATATGAATCCTGGTCAAAAAAGAGGAACATCCATTGTCCAACGTTATAGAACAATGGGTTCCCCTTGGCAGTATATCAGACCTAAATTCTGTTGCTTCTCATCAATGAAATTGGGATCACACTCTGTACAATCCACTAAACTGTATTCAGAGGCAGACCCCCACACTTTTAATCAAACAACCAAGTAAAGGCTCACTGGACAAACCAGCAGTGAGGTTGACTGCTTTTTCCTAACAGCTTTCTCTCATCTCTGAGCTGGCCCTTTTCACGTGAGCCTCTTTAATGTCAGGCACTAAGATGGAATGTTTCTTGTTACCATTTCCACAGAGACCCCAGTGCACAGCAATGATGCGGGATCATTAGTTTATTGCTGGCAGTTCATTGTCATTGATCCTAACCAGGCATACTTCTGACAAACCAGCATAAATTCTGAGTCACTCCTGATCAGGGCACAGCCCTACACACCGATGCGGACTCGCAATATCTCATGACCTCTGGTCTCGAGCTGCCCCTGCCCCACATTCTCCACCACTGGCCATTTTCATTGCTTCCCTTTTGTTTCTTTCTGTTGTTTGTGGAGATTGATCCCTCCCACTATCCTGGCTCCCTGAGATCCTATACCATTAGGAGCTCAGCCCTTCCAGTGAATGAGAGTACCAAGTAATTTCAAGCTGGAAGGGTGAGGGGAATGGCTCACGAGCAGGGTACAGTGTGACATGCCCTTTGCTTGCCCAATGTTTCAACCTTGACCAGGGAACGGTGGCTCATTTAGACCTTGACTGAGACTGGGTCACTGCCAGATCTCATTTCAGTGCTGACCTGTGACAGCTGTTGGAGACAGGATATTTTCAGCCCATCTGTCTTGCTTGGGCTAAGCTCAAGATTGTGGGAATTCAAGAGAGTCTGTGGCTTAATGCACTATCTGACTTCACTATGCCAAAAACCAGGAGTGTTGGACTCCTGTTTGATGGGTGTCACCATAAATGGGTATAAATTACAATCTTTCCAGTCTTATTCTACCAGGGCTCACATCAATAAAGGGTAACAGAGGCATTTGTGTAACCGGTAATGTGACAGTCTGTTGGGGTGGACGCTGACTTTGTGTAATGGTAGAAACATTTCAGAAACTTGGTTCAAGCTTGAGTGTTTGCGTCCGTCCACATCTACAATGTCACCTTCTTACACTGTTAAGGGAGTGCTGCTTATTGCCGCAAATACTTTGTATCAGCTGCGTCTCATTCAAAGGCTTTCTCACTTCAGAGTCAGAAAAGTTTGTGGGTTTAAGCTCTATTTCAGAGACTTGAGACACAATTCAGACTGAAGTTCCCAGTTCAGTACTGAGGGAGTGCTGCACTGTCAACTTGGCTTTTTCAGGATTGACATTGATGGTACCTGTCCTCTCAGGGTATTTCTATAAGAAGAACCCCATAGCGTCTTTGACAATGTGTAATCTCTGACCGCGATCACAAAAAGTAAAAAAACACTTAATCTGTGTATTATTAGATTGCCTGCTGCGGGATCTTGCTGTGCACTTGCTGGCTGACACATTTTGTACAATGAAACAGTGGCAACGCCTCAAATCACCGAGTGGACCTCTGATGTCCGGGGGCTGTGAATTTGTTTTTCCCAGCAGCCATCTGTTGGGTGCCATCTTGGTGGACTCTGTGTCAAGCATGGCCTCCACAGCCCCACTACACTTTCTGCCAGTGCTGGCAGTTCCAGGAGATGGTGCAGGATTCACATGCTCCGACCTCTCTGCATCATTTCTCAGGCAGACTTGCTTTCTCATTCTCTTCACCCTTTTCCAAAGCCTCTCCAATCAGTCAGCCTCCAGAAGTCCCAGGACTCTTGTGGTGCTGTGGTAGTGTCCTTATCTGAGCCAAGAGGTCTGGGTTCACGTCTGCCTGCTCCTGAGATGTGTAATAACGAGCTATTTAAAAATAAATCTCCAGTCATCCACAACAGTCTCCCAGTTTGCAGTGTCAATGACCACCATCTTCATTCCTTGCTTGCAGGTGTCCATGCAGCAAAAGCGTGAGTATCCAGCAGCTAATGAAAGGTGCTACATAAATGCATTTTCCTTTTGAAGTGGCTTGCATACAGTTTCCAAGAGGAGCCTTCAGGAATAGTGATTGCAGCAAAGTGCTTGATTTTAAAAGCACTGTGATATCAAAACTAATTACTGAATTTCTCTAGCTATCTGTGAAGAAAGAAACTCTCATTTGCCTAGATTAATAACACATCCAGAAATAATTTGTAACAAAGAAGGACTGGTGCCAAATATGATTATCTTCCAGCTGTGGTGAATCATGTTTCTTTTTAGATTATGGAAACACAAATTTCACAGGATTCAGCAATTCAGCTATCAATCTTTAAACGCTAAATAACACTGAGCTAATTCAGGGCTTTAATGAATTGTATTGTATGACAACTACCCAGTAGTGCATAATGAGCAAGCATTTTGCAGCCTTGGGACTTAATAGAGTCGGTTAGTGGCATTTTCACATTGTCCTGCATGGTTTTACTGTTTCAGTGAAGTAGTTGAGTAGATTATTAAATATTTGTCTCACCCAAACATCGCTGAGGCCAAATTCAGCACCGTTACAAGTAACGAGGAATGAATGAGGTTGCCCTAATACCATCAGTTTCCTTTCTTGAAGATGTACTCACCCCACAGTCATTGCTGAGCACTCCTTAACCAATTGAGGTTTAGTAAAGCAGCACGGTGGCACTGCAAACGGTGGGATCCTATGCAATTGCTGCCAGGATTTGTTGCAGTGCTTATTTGACACCTCGGTGAATCTCTACGCGATGGAGGTGAAATGCCTGACTCCCTCTGTATGTAAGCCCATTGAGATTTCAGCCATTGGCCAAAGGGTTCAGAAAAGATTTAGAAGGATATTGCCAGGTTGGAGGATTTGAGCTATAGGGAGAGGCTGAACAGGCTGGGGCTGTTTTCCCTGGAGCGTCGGAAGCTGAGGGGTGGTCTTATAGTGGTTTACAAAATTATGAGGGGCATGGATAGGGTAAATAGGCAAAGTCTTTTCCCTGGTGTCGGGGAGTCCAGAATTAGAGAGCATAGGTTTAGGGTGAGAGGGGAAAGATATAAAAGGGACCTAAGGGGCAACTTTTTCACGCAGAGGGTGGTACATGTATGGAATGAGCTGCCAGAGGAAGTGGTGGAGGCTGGTACAATTGCAACATTTAAGAGGCATTTGGATGGGTATATGAATAGGAAGGGTTTGGAGGGATATGGGCCGGGTGCTGGCAGGTGGGACTAGATTGGGTTGGGATATCTGATCGGCATGGACGGGTTGGATCGAAGGGTCTGTTTCCGTGCTATACGTCTTGACTCTAAATGGGAGTAGGGAGGTAGAGGAGATGTGGTGCACTGGTAATGTCACTTCACTTGTAATCCAGAGGCCCTGGCTAAGACTGGGTGCTAAACATTTCCTGCATTATAAAGGAATGAAACAAGGGGAGGAGGGGGACGGTTACCGGTGTTGATTAAGAAGAACACAGCAGTGCTGGAGAAAGACGACATCTCAAATGGTTCAAAGACAGAATCAATTTGGCTTGAACGAAGGGGAAGAAAGGATACAAATATATTTGTCAGTGTAGTTTATAGACCAATTAATGAAAAGTATATAAAGAAAAAAATCTGCAGGGAAAATAAAGAGAAATGCCAACATTATCGAGAGATTATAATGGGGGCCTTCAATTACCCAAATGGAGACTGGAAGTGTAAAGGGCTGTGGAAACAAGTGTTCCGAGATTGTATTCGGGAGAGTTTCTTGCAGAATATGTGTCCAGTCCAACAAGAAGGGTGGCACTGTTGGATCTCACCCTTGGACAGGAAGTGAACCAAATGAATTAAATGTCAGTAGGGGAACAATTAGGAGACAATGATCATTGTAGCATAAGGTTCAGGATGGTGATGGAGAATGACGTGCAACAATCCAAAGGAAATTAACCGATTTTGCCAGAGAGCTGACTTCAGTAGAGCAAGAATAGAGGTGGTTACAATTGACTGGAACAAGAGCTGATTAGGAAAAGCAGTAAATTTCAAAGCGTGGAGGGTCTGGGAACAGTGAGGCATATTGGCTCAAAAGGGAAAGGTAGGACAAAGAAACCCAGAACTGGATGACAAAGGAGGTAGAAATTAAGACAAAGAAGACAAAACTGTGTTTAAGACAGGTAGGAGGTGGAAAATACAATTTAGAATCGAGAGGAATACCAAAGGTTTAAGGAGAAGTGAAAAGGCATATTAGAAAAGACTGACAGGCAACAGAAAGAGTCTTCTCTAAGATATCAATAGTCAAAGGCTGGTGAAAAGAAGTATTTGGAGACCACAAAGGGGATTTTACACATGGCTGAAGTGTTAAATGAATACTTTGCACCTGTCTTCACAAAAGAGGGAGGTCATGGTGACAGAGGAGGGATCTCTTTCACGAGAAGAGTCCAAAACTGAAAAGGAAGAAAACAGACTGTTAGTACTCAAAGTTTGCTCAGGCCGAGGACCCTAACCCCAATCCTAAGCCAAGAATCTTGAAGGAAGAAACAGTGGAAATTACAGAGGTACTGGCCACTCTTTCAATCTTTCCCGGACATGGGAGAACTACCAGACAACTGAAAAATTGCAAACACTTGACCAGGTTGATGCTGAAAGGATGTTTCCTCTCCTGGGAGAATCTCGAAATAGAGGTCCCAGTTTAAAAACAGGAGGTTGTCCACAGACCCCACCACCAAGGATATATTTCCCTCCCCTCCCCTATCAGCGTTCCGGAAAGACCACTCCCTCCGCGACTCCCTCGTCAGGTCCACACCCCCCCACCAACCCAACCTCCACTCCCGACACCTTCCCCTGCAACCACAAGAAATGCAAAACTTGTGCCCACACCTCCCCCCTCACTTCCTTCCAAGACCCCAAGGGATCCTCCCATATCCGTCATAAATTCACGCCTACTTGCGGAACGTTTCAGAGAACACCTCTGGGACACCCGCACGAACCAACCCAACCGCCCCGTGGCTGAACACTTCAACTCCCCCTCCCACTCCACCGAGGACATGCAGGTGCTTGGACTCCTCCATCGCCAGACCATGGCAACACGACGCCTGGAGAAAGAGCGCCTCATCTTCCGCTTAGGAACCCTCCAACCACAAGGGATGAATGCAGATTTCTCCAGCTTCCTCATTTCCCTCCCCCCACCTTGTCTCAGTCCCAACCCTCAGACTCAGCACCGCCTTCTTGACCTGCAATCTTCTTCCCGACCTCTCCGCCCCCACCCCCTCTCCGGCCTATCACCCTCACCTTAACCTCCTTCCACTTATCGCATTCCCAATGCCCCTCCCCCAAATCCCTCCTCCCTACCTTTTATCTTAGCCTGCTGGGCACACCTTCCTCATTCCTGAAGAAGGGCTTATGCCCGAAACGTCGATTTCCCCTGCTCCTTGGATGCTGCCTGACCTGCTGCGCTTTTCTAGCGACACATTTTTCAGCTCTGACCTCAGCATCTGCAGCCCTCACTTTCTCCTAGTTGTCCATTTAAGACAGAGGTGAGGAAACATTCTTTTCTTGCAGAATTTTTGGAATTCCCTTCATCAAGAGGCAGTGGATGCAGTATCTGGAAATGTCTTTAGAGCAAGGGTGGATAGATTCTTGATTACCAAATGTTGAAAGGTTATCGGGGGGATGCGGGAGTGTAGGGTTGAGGTTAATATCAGCTCAGCCATGATTTTATTGAATGGCAGGGGCAGGCCTGAAGGGCTGAATGGCCTACTCTTTCTTCTTGTGCATATTACGACCTGAGTCAGGAAAGGTTGGAAGGAAAAGCCCATCAATTACAGACCAGCCAGTTTAACTCCAGTGGCTGGGAAAGCTTACATAAACACTTATATGGCGGGAAAAGGTGGGTTGATTAGGAAGAATCAGCATGGATTTCAAAAGAGAAAATAGTGTTCATCTAACTTGCTGGAGTTCTTTGAAGAGTTAATCGAGATATTGACTCTATTTCTGTTGCTGTGGTGTGCGTCGATATCCAGAAGTTGATTCAATGCCACACAACAGATTTGTGAAGACGGTTATAGATCGTGGTCGAAAAGGGACAGTAGCAACGTTGACACAAAACTGGGTGAGTGACAGGAAATGGAGAGTAGTGATCATAGGGTATTTTCAGACTTTGTCGTGGATTTCTCCAGGGGTCAGTACCTGGAACCTTGTTTTACTTGATTTATTAATAATCTGGATTTTGGTCTGCAGAGGACAATTTCAAAGTCTGCGGATGATTCTAAACTTGGAAGAAGTTTTACTGTGAGGATTTGATTCGTGCACAGGATGTGGTTGTCGTTGATAGGAGCCCCATTTATTGCCCACCTCTAATTGCCCCGAGGGCAATTAAGAGTCCACCCATATTATTTGGGTCTGGAGACACATGTAGGCTAGACCAGGTAAGGATGGCAGATTCCTTCCCTAAAGAACATTAGTCAACTTTTTCCCAACAATCAACAATGGTTTCATGGTCACCATTAAAGTCTTGAATTCCAGATGTTTAATCTACCATCTGCCATGATAGGGTTCAAGAATCTAGATTAGACTGGTGCTGGAAAAGCGCAGCAGGTCAGGCAGCATCCGAGGAGCAGGAAAATCGACGTTTCGGGCAAAAGCCCTTCATCAGGAACCTGGGTCCCAGGAACATTAATTGGATCTCTCGAATAATAGTCTTGCAACAATACCACTAAGGTGACACCTCCCGCTTGAGGATAGTGGAGAAAGGACATTGACAGGTCTGAGGGTTGGGCAGACAGGCGGCAGATGGGTGCGAAGTGATGCACTTTGTTTGGAAGAACATTGAAAGACAATATAAAATGAAGAGTACAATTCTAAAGGGGTGCTGGAGCAGAAGGACCTGGATTTTAATGTGCACAGATCGTTGAAGGTGTCCAGGCAGATGGAAAGAGCAATGATAGTACAGTATCCTCACCTTTAGTGATAGGGCTAAAGTGAGGACTGCAGATGTTGGAGATCAGAGTCAAAAACTGTCAAAAAGCACCTGCTGTGCTTTTCCAATGTTACACTTTTTGACTTTAGTAATAGGGATGTAGAGTACAGAGCAAAGAAGTGATGTTGAACCTGGATAAGACACTCTTTTACCTCAGCTGGAGCACTGTCTACAGTTGTGGGTCACACTGTCGGAAAGATGTGGAAGTGTTGGAGAGCGGTTTGCAAAAAGGATTCCAGAGAGGAGAAACTTAACCCATCCCTAACTTCAGTGATAAGGATAGTTTGAAGAAGTTCTCCTTCGAGGGAAGAAAGCGAGCAGGAGATTTGATAAAGGTTTGAGAGGAGATATGGGAGAAGCTGTTCCCACATGTGAATGGAACAAGAGCGAGGGGGCGTAGATTTAAAATGATTCTTCAAAAGAAGCAAATGGGAAGTGAGAAAAACCCTGCTCACACAGTAGTTAGGGCATGGAATGCACTGCCTGGAATTGTGGTGAAGGCCGGTTCAATTGAAATATTCAAGACAGTCTTGGATGATTATTTAAGGAGAAATAATTTACAACAGTATAGTAAAAAGCAGATAATTGGCAGTATGCAATGATGATCATTTGAAGAGCCAGGGCAGACACACTGGGCTGAATGGCCTCCTCCTGCACCGTAACATTTCTGTGTTTCTGTGATTGTTGTAAAAGTCTATTTGGTTCACTAATGTCCTTCAGGGAGGGAGATCTGCTGTCCCTACCCGGTCTGGCCTGTATTGATTCCAGAGCCACATCAGTGTGGCTGACTCTTCGCCCCCTGCAATGGTCCAGCAAGCAACTCCGTTCAGGGGAGATTAGGGAAAACATTCTCCCTGTGCTTGCTGCTCCTCTCTCTTGCTCAGGAATCCACGCTGGGGGGAGATGTTTGTGCTGATATTAATGGGCCGCCTACTGATAGGCTTTGAAGACTTGGCGGTCTTTAGCCTCTGGGCTCCAGTGCAGATCGTAAAGGGACCATATGTCAGAGTGCCAGCAGCAAGAGATTCCTGCAAGCAGAGTCTACGTGGAAAGATACTGCACACTGCCTAATGAGGCTATAGCCCCTGGCCGTAGAACAGCATATGCCAATGTGTGTATATCAGTGAGTGAGTGAGTGCAGGGAGATGTGAAAATGAGCAAAGAATAGTATCAGTCATGAGCTTATGGGTGATCTCTAATCTCACTCCTCACCATCCCTCTATGACATTCAGTCCTGAATGACAACCGCAGCAATTGCATTTAAATAGCAACTTTAATGCAAGGAAACATGCCTTGGCGGAGTGTCATCAGACAATATTTAACACACTGAGCTGTGTAAGAAGCTACTAAGGTAGCGTTGGCCAAAGCATAAGGCAAAGGCAGAAGGAGGAAATTGCAGAGCATCATTGAGGCTCCATAACAAAATCTGGCATCCATATAGTCCCTTTAATGCAGAGACGGTGTCTGGAAACATAGTTGAATTGCATTGGTATTTGCTCTGGCCACTCAGCAAATGTTGACCGCCGGAGCGCTCTCGTCCCTGCGGGTCAACTGAACGGAGTAATTTGCAGTACCAGTGCCCTGCCAGCGCTGGTCACTGTTTTGAGGGAGACGTGCTCCATTATCCTGTTAGTTCTGATCTGATTATCAGTAAAGCAGTGCGTTCCAATGCTCAGTCGCCCCAGTGTTCAAGTGTCACAGCACATTGTGGAATTTGAAGCTTGATTTGTAGTCAACTGATCCTCTGTGTTCCAGCAACCTGTTATTATGAGTTGATAAGGAGGGAATGAATGGTTTCTCAGTTAGCATGCCCTGAGAAGTTATGAAAGGGAGAAAATGAATAACATTAGAAAAACACTTCAGAGAAAGTTTAAAGCAGGGATTGATGTATGTGTTGCATGTCAGATTAGCAGGTCATTCATTGTGCTGCGGTTCATGGGATCACAACGCTTACATAACAACAGCTACTGTGTGTGAACAATAATGCATCATGTATGCAGTGTGCTTCGAGATGTTTCCACGGTGCTATTAGGTTGCTATACAAAGGCAGTCATTCCTCCTTTGAAAACCATTCCTATCACGAGTTCACAATTAATCTAAAATGCCACTGATGCTGCACATTAATAATCTGACTAACACTTGCAGTTCTGATGTATTATTTATGGAATAAACAACAGCCCATGTGTGACTGAAGCCGGGTGATTAATTCACTCCGTTCCATTCGATGAGGCAGTATGAGCAAGGCCGTAGACCCTGGCTTTACCGAGAGTCGAATTGGTTCATTTTCATTAATCATATCAGGCGAATATTGAAATGACTTTTGCCAGACATTTATTTTAATGGCCTGCAACAGAAACACTGAAGAAGAAGGAAGAACTTCAAAGATCCATGTCTGCTGGCCTGTTCCACTATAATGGTGGCAGGAATGCAGCAGGAACAAATACAACCAAGATTGGAAGCAAGATACATTACAGGTCTTTCCTTCACTTGAAACTTGCCACCGTTATAGGGTCACCGTTGGTGGGAGGGACTGAGTCAGGCCTTGGGTGGGGGCAGGGAAACAAAGCTTCTGGGAGATTACAATGACTGAGGAGGACTTTACAATTATGGAACCTGGGGACGCTCTGGCCAATCTCCAAGCATTACACATCCAAAACTAGCAAGCAGAGATCTCGCGGTCCATGAAAGTATGCCTCTGCACTGCTGCT
Source organism: Chiloscyllium plagiosum (assembly GCF_037043375.1). Classification (NCBI taxonomy): domain Eukaryota; kingdom Metazoa; phylum Chordata; class Chondrichthyes; order Orectolobiformes; family Hemiscylliidae; genus Chiloscyllium; species Chiloscyllium plagiosum. The sequence continues at coordinate 34,587,122 of NW_028270145.1, forward strand.
TTGTCACTGTGTTCAGTATGACCTGCAGGAAGGTAGCAGTTGCCAGTATAACTTGGGGTCAGCCTTGTGGAGATCCTTTGTAAGTAGCCTTCTCCCTTAAAGACTAACGCTTCCATCATAACATCATCTCGATTCTGCCTCTAATGAAGGTTACAAATCGGTAGTTTCAGGGGCTAAACGGACTCCACAGAATCAAACAGCACAGAAGGAGGTTGTTCAGCTCATCATGTCTGTATTTGCTCTTTGTTGAGGCTGTCCAATTAACCCCATATCCCTGCTCTGTCCCTTTATAACTCCGCTTTATTTCTTTTACAAATGTTTATCCACTTTGCTTTTTCAAGTTATCATTGAATCTGCTTCAGTCTCCTGGCCAAGAAGTACATTAAAGATTAAATCTGCTAATCCAAAGCTCCCCTGCATTTATACAGAGCCTTTTACAAACTCAGGGACATCTCAAGTCACTTTCTGAATCAACTACATCCCCCTGAAGTGATTTGTTTTCCTTTGGCAGTTGCTCGGGATGGTGGATGACTTGCTTGGATGGATTTGGAGTTGGTGGGTTCTGAATTGGCTAATAAGCCTATTATGTGGTCTGCAGACTCTGCTGCATGTGGGGGGCAGATAGCACTTGAGTCAAGTGGATGACCTTTCAGGAGATGCGCATGCTCTCTCCAACACCTTGACTTCACCTCTGCATGTTCCCAGTGACATGTGACTCAGTGAACCTTCCGGAATGATCCATCTGTATTTTGGTCAGTCAGGTCCTATGAGCCACTCGAGATGTTTGACCTCCTCAAGGAAGCTGTGAGGGTATCTGTGAAACATTATTTTGATGTCCTTCCCGGAACCTTCCGCCACAAATGGATTTTGAGTCAATGATGGACAGTTCAACCTACGCTGCCTTCAATCCAAAATCAAAGTCACTCAGAGAGCGGTTACTTAGTTCGTGCCAGTAGCTAACTCTGGTGTGCGCACTCACTCAGAAACTGAGCTCCAGGTTATTGTCAACTCTTTCTCTGAAGCATGTGAGTCAATGGGCCTTTCCCAAAACACCAATAAGCAGCCCCCACAGCACAACAACCTTTTGTCATCAATTAAGATGACTGGCACTGTGGCTCGTTTCCCATATCTTGGGAGTCTTCACTTAATGAACAATAAGACATGATGATAGAATTCACAAATGCCTCCCATCTGCCAGCTCAGTCTTGGAGAGACTGAGGAAAAGAATGTTAGAGGACCTGGATTTCAAAGCTGAGACTAATCTCACGGTCACAAGACAGCAGTGACCTCACATTCCTATGTGCGTCAGACGCTTGATTGACCTACGCTGGCACCTCAAAGAATTGGAGAAGAGCCAGCAATGGTGCCTTTACAAAATGCTTCAAGGAGGACCAATTCCAATACTGAACAACCCAGATGGCCTCCTTCTTCAAAGACCGCAATTTCCTTCAGACGTGGTTGACGATGCTTTCCACTGCATCTCCTACATTTCCCACTCCTCCGTCCTTGAAACCCGCCCCTCCAATCGCCACCAGGACAGAACCCCACTGGTCCTCACCTACCATCCCACCAACCTCCAGATACATCGTATCATCCTTCGTCATTTCCGTCACCTCCAAACAGACCCCACCACCAAGGATATATTTCCCTCCCCACCCGTATCAGCGTTCTGGAAAGACTACTCCCTCCGCGACTCCCTTGTCAGATCCACACTCCCCACCAACCCACGGCGGCACGGTGGCACAGTGGTTAGCACTGCTGCCTCACAGCGCTAGAGACCCGGGTTCAATTCCCGCCTCTGGCGACTGACTGTGTGGAGTTTGCACATTCTCCCCGTGTCTGCGTGGGTTTCCTCCGGGTGCTCCGGTTTCCTCCCACAATCCAAAGATGTGCAGGTTAGGTGAATTGGCCATGCTAAATAGCCCGTAGTGTTAGGTAAGGGGTAAATGTAGGGGTATGGGTGGGTTGCGCTTCGGCGGGGCGGTGTGGACTTGTTGGGCCGAAGGGCCTGTTTCCACACTGTAAGTAATCTAATCTAATCTAATCTAAAAAAAAACCTCCACTCCCGGCACCTTGCCCTGCAACTGCAAGAATCGCAAAACCTGCGCCCACACCTCCCCCCTCACTTCCCTCCAAGGCCCCAAGAGATCCTTCCATATCCGTCAGAAATTCACCTGCACCTCCACACACATCATTTACTGCATCCGCTGCACTCAATGTGGCCTCCTATACATTGGGGAAACAGGCCGCCTACTTGCGGAACGTTTCAGAGAACACCTCTGGGACACCCACACCAACCAACCCAACCACCCCGTGGCTCAACACTTCAACTCCCCCTCTCACTCTGCCAAGGACATGCAGGTCCTTGACCTCCTCCATCGCCAGACCCTGGCCACACGACGCCTGGAGGAAGAGCGTCTCATCTTCCCAGGAATCCTCCAACCACAAGGGATGAATACAGATTTCTCCAGCTTCCTCATTTCCCCTCCCCCCACCTTTTCTCAGTCCCAACCCTCAGACTCAGCACCGCCTTCTTGACCTGCAATCTTCTTCCCGACCTCTCCGCCCCCACCCCCTCTCCGGCCTATCACCCTCACCTTAACCTCCTTCCACCTATCGCATTCCCAACGCCCCTCCCCCAAGTCCCTCCTCCCTACCTTTTATCTTAGCCTGCTTGGCACACCTTTCTCATTCCTGAAAAAGGGCTTATGCCCGAAACGTCGATTCCCCTGCTCCTTGGATGCTTGACCTGCTGCGCTTTTCCAGCAACACATGTTTAAGCTCTGATCTCCAGCATCTGCAGTCCTCACTTTCTCCTTTTTCATGCTAAATTGCCCATAGTGTTAGGTGCATTAGTCAGAGGGAAAAAGGTCTGGGTGGGTTCCTCTTCAGAGGATCGGTGTGGACTTGTTGAGCCGAAGGGCCTGTTTCCACACTATAGGGAATCTAAACAGTTGTAAGTACTGGAAATGAAAATGAATTGAGACAGTGATTCTGGCCCTCCGAGCTGATCAATATTTATTATGTATTCACACTTTTCCTATTTAGTATTTAAACATAAATGTTTAAAGTTCACTGCAAAATCAATACCTAACATGTTTCATTTACTTGCTATTTTAAAGGAAACTTCCACCTTTGCTAAGATACCATTTATATGGTTTTTTTAATATCGATAATTGAGGTGTTTGCTACTAAGGTTGCACAGTTGAAGACATTATTCCGTTGTCTGTGACTGTTTGAATGAATGCACTGGATAGGTTTTCTCTGGGTCAGTTTCAGTCATAGGAGAAAGTGAGGGCTGCAGATGCTGGAGAGTCAGAGTCGAAAAGGGTGGTGCTCAAAAAGCACAGCAAGTCAGGCAGCATCCGAGGAGCTGGAGAGTCGACGTTTTGGGCCGTAAGCCCTTTTCCTGAAGGGCTTGTGTCCGAAACGTCAAACCTGCTGTGCTTTTCCAGCGCCACCCTTTTCGACTCTGACTCTCCAGCATCTGCAGCCCTCACTTTCTCCTATTACTGAAAGTCCTCATTTAATATTGCCTTTTAAAACATGATTTCATTTGAATGTTGTTTTCACGTTAGGCCTGTTTGTTTGCATGACATTACAATTTCCAGTTTTACGTAGTCTGTTGTGCGTGACTGGTGTCATGACCAGATTGGCGCCGTGAGAATTCAGAGTTTTTCTCAAGAGCCAGCAAACTACCAAAGTCTGTGAATTTTTAAAGGTGAATTTATATAGCAGGCAAGGAAGCTGGAGTAATGTGAGACCAGCAAAGGAGGGTGATAAAGGGGAGATTATGGGCAACGAGGGAGCAAAACAGAGACAGAAAAATAAAGGAGAGACAGAGACCAAGAGAGAAAGGAGAGATGAGGCAGAAGCAATGAGAAAAGAGACTTTGGTAAAGAGGGGTGGAGAGACAGAGAGAGAGGGAGAGAGAGAGAGAGACGCATGTTGAAGTTTATAAATTTGTTAATGTGAACTTATACAGTATTACAGTTAATGTTCAATGATCTACAGAGCAACCTCAATTATCCAAACGACACGGGCGGGGAGTATTTTGTTCAGATAATCGACTGTTCGGATAACACAGTTTACCTAACAAGACCTTGTGATCTTGTTCGAATAATCTGAAATTCGGATAATCGATGTTTGGATAATTGAGATTGTACTGTATTTTGGTTTGCAAATTATTTCAGCAAGGATTGCTCGGTGCTGTACATATATGGCACATTTTTTCAACTTGTTTTGTTCTCAGGCAGTAAAATGTCAAAAAGAACTTAACTCTGGATTTAGTATTGATTATTATGGGAACACATGATTTACTTAAAGTTGTTTCACTCATCTGGACAGATTAGATTAGATTACATTACATTACATTACAGTGTGGAAACAGGCCCTTCGGCCCAACAAGTCCACACCGCCCCGCCGAAGCGCAACCCACCCATACCCCTACATCTACCTCTTACCTAACACGACGGGCAATTTAGCATGGCCAATTCACCTGACCTGCACATCTTTGGACTGTGGGAGGAAACCGGAGCACCCGGAGGAAACCCACACAGACACGGGGAGAATGTGCAAACTCCACACAGACAGTCGCCTGAGGCAGGAATTGAACCCAGGGCTCTGGCGCTGTGAGGCAGCAGTGCTAACCACTGGGCCACCGAATAGGAAGGGTTTAGAGGGATATGGGCCAAATGTTGGCAAAAGGGACTACATTAATTTCGGATATCTGGTCAGAGTTGGACCAAAGGGTCGGTTTCCATGCTGTACATCTCTATGACCCTAAGAAGCAATTTGCAGGAGTGCAAGCACATCTTTACTGCACAGGATTTATTGCGCTCACTTAACTTGTAGATAGCTGATGTTATTCAAACAAAACCTGGCAAGTGGAAAACTGTGGAATCAGATAAGCTGCATGCCCTTCCCAAATATTACTTCCTATTAAAGATAGAAGGTGACCTTTATCTAATTTTAAGATTCAGAATGGGATCCATTAGTGCACACTGAAATAAGGTTTCTGCTGTTAGAAACTGCTGAGCACAAATATGAAATACTAATGTATTCAAAAAAGAATTTAGCAGAATTTTCTTTTGCTCAGAGAGTGGTTAGAATGTGGAAACTTTTATCACGTGGAGTGGTTGAGGTGAAAAGCATACATACAATTCAAGGTAAGCTAGATGGGTATATGAGGGAGAAAGAATTGGAAGAGGAATTTCATTGAATCATCGAATCCCTACAGTGCAGAATGAGGCCATTTGGCCCATCTATTCCACACCGACCCGCTAGACCATACCCCTCCCACATCCACCTCACTCCCCTAACCCCGAATTGGGTTTTTTTTTAACCATGGCTGACCAACCTAACCTGCGCATACTCGACACTATGGGGCAATTTTTAGTATGGTCAATTTACCTAACCTTCACATCTTCAGACTATTGGAGGAAACTGGAGCACCCAGAGAAAACCCACAGGTTTCCCATGGAAACCCAAGGAATATTGATAAAGTGAGGTGAAATGAAGTAGAAGGAGGTTCATGTGAAACACAATAGGATTGAATAGCGTGTCCCTGCATAATTCTGTATAAAGTCCTGACAGTTTATTGCTTCATGGAACAGGCTGACCACACCCCCCCCCCCCCCCCGCGATTAAAATCATTAATATAGTTGCATTCTTTTTATTTAATAAATGTTTTCAATTAATCTGTGGACCTGATTGATATAATTGTATTAAAACTGTGCAAGGGGAGCTGTGTTGCCATTTCTAGATGATGGGAGTCTAAGTGTTAGGGTAATGGCTGAACAAATCAAAAGTTGTAACTTTGAATTCTAGTTTAGCCAATTGCTTTATTGGCACCATGAAACTTTATGGTTCTCGACTCAACTGATGGCATCTTGCCACCTGTATCTGTGTTGTCTCCAGCCTCATATTGTGAGCAAAATTAGGGATAGGTGACACATACTGCCTTGTTAATGTCGTGAGCATCCTAAGAGTGGAGAGGCAGCTGAGATAATCACAACACTGGCAAATACAGCTCACATTTACAGCATTCGTTTCAGGCCACATGGAAAGCCTGAATGGTTTGACACTGTCCCAGCCTCTGAGGTATTACAGCAGCAGGTTCTTGGATTGTAACCTTTCCCCATTGAACTTGTTTCACAGCCGTCCCAGGTTTCGGTGTGGCCTGGACCTTGGAATATGCCAGATTGTAGTGCTGACAGCTCTTTGTGTTGGGATATCAACTAGTTTTGGGCAGATCAGAGCACCATTCACCTCCCAGCAGGAGATAATGATTATCTGGTTGTGGGGCACGTGGGAGCAGCTTTTAAAGCAGAGTCCTGCCTTGTGGAGCTGCCCAGGGAAGAATGCCTGGCCAAAAATCCTTGCCTTTCTGTTCAGTCCTCCTTGGCAAAGCTGCAATATAGAGTCATAGTCTTACGGCGTGGAAACAGACCCTTCGGTCTAACCAGTCCATTCCAAACATAATCCCATACTAAACTAGTCCCACCTGCCTGTTGCTGGCCCATATCCCTCCAAACCTTTCCTATTCATGTAATTATCCAAATGTCTTTTAAACGTTGTAATTGTACGTGCATCCGTTACTTCCTCTGGAAGTTCATTCCACATGCAAACCATCCTGTGTGTAAAACAAAATTACCCCTCATGTCTTTTCTAAATCCTCCTTCTCTCACCTTAAAAACGTGCCCCCTGGTTTTGAAATCCCCCATCCTAGAGAAAAGACAATTACCAATAACTCTGTCTGTACCTCTCATTATTTTGTAAACTTCTATCAGTTTGCCTCTTAACCTCCTATGCTCCAGTGAAAAAAGTCCCAGCCTATCCAGCCTTTCTTTATAACTGAAACCCTTCTGTACTCCGCAACATCCTGATCAATCTCTTCTGAGCCCTCTCCAGCTTAATAATCACCTTCCTATAACTGGGTGACAAGACTGGACACAGTATTTCAGAGGGGGCCTCATCAATGTGGGCAGACTGTTCCCCACTGCAGCTACTTTGAGGGCAGTGTGCAGAATGGGAGAGATTCTGGGCGTGCTGAAAGGAAGGAGTCTTCTCACCACCAGCCAAACGACATGACCCTGCTCGTTTCAAAGTTCTGGAGATGAGCGGTACCACCCCTCCATCAGGATCCAGTATCTCTGTTTCCTGATGGGCCTTTTAGGATGTTGCATGTGGTTCATTGACAGGGTTTGGAAAATTGCTGACAAGACCATTTCAGAGGGCAGTTAAGAGTTAGCACTTGTAGTGGATCTGGGGTTATTTACGAGCTGGAGTGGGTCAGAACAGCAGATTTCAGTCCCTGAAAGGTCACGGTGAACCGGACAGGTTTTCACAACAATATTTAGTGCTCGATTTATGTAATTCAATTCCTAAAATATTGCAACTTTGTTTGAACTGGTTCAGTGCAAGGTTTCTGGTTTACTAGAGCAATAAAATTCCTGCTACATTCCTGTGCCATGTAAACAAGGACAAAGGGTCAGTGTGGACTGGATGGAAATAAGGGACTAATTCTATGTTAGGGACCATCAGACTTTTGAGATGCAGCTGATACATCCCAGTTCAAAATTGCCAAACATTAAAGTGCACCATCCAGAGCTGATTCATGCTGACCTTGCAAAAGCATTTCTATTTGTACACTGCAAGTCACAAGTAACTTATATACGTAGCCTCAGGTGATCAGAAGACAATTATACCTGAGTGGTATTAACACAGCTCCCTTCGCACTGCTGCACTCAGTAATTTCTGGAGGCCCATTTTCCAAACAGTTGTCGACACTGCTTTCCAATCTGATTCAATAACCTTGTCTTCAATCCACTCCCAATTGGGAACAGTTGACCCTATAGTTTACCTTCCAAGTGATCTATATGTGTCTGTGTTTCAAATGCAAATTTTAAAAAATTGATTTGTATCTGCAGTTGATCAGTGTCGGGTGACTGTGTTGATCCTCAGCTTCCTGAACCCAGTTTTGTTTTTCCATCTGGGTTATTGTTTAAATACTTCTTAATTTTTATTTTCTTTTATTCTTTTCGTGGGGTGTGGGCAAGTCCAGCCATTGCTACCCACCCTGAATTGCTCTTGAAGTGAGTGGATTGCTCAGGGCTGTTAAAGAAATTACTGTGGGTCTGGACACAAACGTGGGCCAGATCAGGTAAGGACGGCAGATTTCCTTCCGTGAAGGACATCTGTGAAAGCTGTGTTTTTTATTCCAAATCAACCTGTTATTACACACCACTGGAGCAGGTGGGTGTTGAACCCTGGCCTCCTGATCTAGGGGTGGGAACACTACCACTGTACCACAAGAGGAACCTCCATTGGATTTTCTATTTACCTGTTTTTCTAATCAGCCTGTTCAGAGATGTTTCTACACGCCTCTTGAACAGATGGGACTTGATCCTGGGCCTACCAAACCAAGGGTTGGGGCACCACAGGAGGGACCTCCAGCTGGATTTTTGCAATGGTGGTTTCATGATGACCACAATTAAAAGCAGCTTAATATTCCAGGTTTATCAAATGAATTCCATTTCCACCAGTTTCTGTGATAAAGCAGTGCCTCCAGACCATTAGCACAGGCCTCTATTTTACTCATACTATCATTACACCTTGGCCATCAGCTCCCTTCTAAGTAGTCATTGCACCGTCTTATTACTGTTAGCACCGTGTGTAACACTGAGATGGTCAACAACTTAAAACCACAGTGTTAGACTCAGCTGAACTGATTTTTTTTTTAGGTGCAGACTCATTTCGATTTGTGTAAAGCTGCTCGATTTTCCACAGCTCAGAAAGGGATATGGCGAATATCAGTTCACTTTATGATTAAGACTGTGCACTGAGTGAACTTTGCATCCGTGAGGTTAAAGCATCAATTCATTTTGTCATGTGTTCCCAAAGCAATCAATAGTGTAATTTTGCTATGATAATTGATTGATCAAAACCAAATTGACTGCTAAAATGTTTTGCCAATGGATCACTAATTCTTCCCCTCTTGTGTCTTAAATCATTGCAGTGTGTGCTGGCACAGAGAATAAGCTCAGCACGCTCTCTGACCTGGAGCAGCAGTATCGAGCACTCCGGAAGAATTATGAAAATTGTGAAGTTGTCATGGGCAACCTGGAGATCACGAACATCGACCGAAACCGGGACCTGTCCTTCCTGCGGGTAAGTTTGCACTAGTCACTGCACTGAGCCGAGGGCACTGGCATACTGTCTTGTTTCACACTGGCCCCAGTGGCACATGTAGCTGAACTGTAACTAAAGGTGAGAGAACAGCAACATTACAGCCAGCTGACCTCTGGGAGATTGCAGTTAGAACCAGAAGTACAGAGCAGATTTCAAGGGGAAGAATTGGTTAATGTTTGATGTGCTGGTGGAAAAATGCTGGCAATTTGGTGGAGAGAAGGCTTTTGCTCTGTCTGAACTGTCAGTCCATTCGACACTTACTTTTTTTATTTCCATGATTTGGAGGAGCCGGTGTTGGACTGGGGTGTACAAAATTAAAAATCACACAACACCAGGTTATAGTCCGACAGTTTTATTTGGAAGCACTAGCTTTCGGAGCGCTGCTCCTTCATCAGGTGGTTGTGGAGGACACACACTTTTGATATAAACTCTGTGTCTTACAATTGTGTCCTCCACAACCACCTGATGAAGGAGCAGCGCTCTGAAAGCTAGTCCTTCTAAATAAACCTGTTGGCCTATAACCTGGTGTTATGTGATTTTTAACTTTGTATTTCCAATATGTAACTGTTTCTCCTGCGGATGTCTAGTTTTACTGCTCTCTTAAAGCAGCAGGCTTTTGCTTCTTTTCAGCCTCCGTTTGTAGATCTGCGGTGCAGGGAGGAATCCATGGTATTTGATATGTTACAGGGTAAATGAAATTCAGACTTTGAGTGGTAACAGATACATTCTCTCCTGTTGACAGTTGGTGCTAATCTCCTCTACTATAACAGTTTGCACTAAAACCATTTAATGAAGTGATTTACAGTTAATTACTTAAATCTGTTTGGTAAACTGTTACTGCAAAACATATCTATCAGACGCCAGGCCATTAACAAACTAATTAAGCATCCTGGAGTAGAGTTAAGGCGCTGCATTCTGAAAGGAAGTGTTGAAGCCATGTGGGAGGAGAGTGCTCAGTGGATTCTGATGAGATTAAGGTACTTTCTTTTTATTGCCCATATGCCTGTCTAGAGAGCGTGATCTCACTTTATTGTTACTTAACCAGTGTGCTATTGCTCTGTAATCAAAACAGAAAATTCTGGAAACTGTGAGTCAGGCATTGGTGCAAGATTAAAAATCACACAACACCAGGTTATAGTCCAACAGGTTTAATTGGAAGCACACTAGCTTTCGGAGCGTCGCTGTTGGACCTGTTGGACTATAACCTGGTGTTGTGTGATTTTTAACTTTGTACACCCCAGTCCAACACCGGCCTCTCCGAATCAATGGTGCAAGAAACAGAGTTGATGTTTTCAGTCAATGACTCCTTGAATGGTCATTTCTCTCCCCACAGATGCTGCCTGATCTGCTGGGTTTCTCCAGCAGTTTCTGTTTTCGTTTCAGATCTTTGGCACCTGCAGTTTAGATTAGGTTACTTACAGTGAGGAAACAGGCCCTTCGGCCCAACAAGTCCACACCGACCCGCTGGAGAGAAACCCACCCATACCCCTACATTTACCCCTTCACCTAGATTAGATTAGATTACTTATAGTGAGGAAATAATTCTTTGTTCTTTGTTTTAGCATTTTGCTTGTGTTGATCTCGGTTTATGTCGGAGGGTCTGCATGATGAAAGCAACATTCCCACCTCCCCTTCTTTCTGCTCAGGAAGGGTTATGGATCAAACTCCCACTCCTTTTCGACCTTACAGTGGGAACATTTATCATCATTTGTATTGTGCTTGTAACATAACTTCCATTCCAGTTTCAAAGGAAATCATGTGGAATCACAATAGTCACAGAAAACTCTTAAAGTTTCACAAGGGGGTTGGTCAGGGTTCACTCCAGACTCTCAGTTGCTTCCACCTCCCCCATTTAGGGAGCAATTCCTCCCACTGATGGAAGAGCCAGTAACTAGAGGAATTTCAACTTAGAATAGCTGACAAGAGAACCAGGGGAATGATGAGGAATCTTTTCCTTACTCAGTGGATTATGAGCTGCTATATGCGACAATAAAGGGTTGTGGAAATCATTTTAACAGTAACTTTCAAAAGTTGAATGGATAGGTTTTCAAAAGGGAAAGAGAAGGGGAATTGACACGAATGGATAGCTGTGCCAAAGGGCTAACACAGATATAACTGGCTGATTGGTTTCCTTTTGTACTGTGCGATTTGAGGATGCCAAGTTATGCTGTTATTCATCCTCATTTCAGATGGTAATATTGATACATGGTAGTCAAACTGTTCAGAGACACTTCTAGATACTGCTGCAGCTAATGGGATCTGAACCTGGTCCTCATGGGTCAGAGGTAGGGACATTATCACAAGAGCCCTTTGATTAGTCATATAATGTAGGACCAATCAATTGTTCTTAGACATAAGAATTAGGAAGGATATTTAACAGATGGCTAGTCCAATGTCCAAAGTAAAATTGCATGTCCACCCCTTCCTGGTGAAGTGCTTAAACAGTGGTGAAAAACTCCCCTGCTGCCGCTGGGGTTGGCATATCCGGAAATGCCTCACTCTCAGCCCACTGTTTCACATTTATTGGTTCACACTTTCGGTTGGGTGTGAAACAAGTGTTTGTTTCTGGAACAGCCAAACCTGGCTCTCCACTCACTTGCTAGCCTCGCTGCTTCAATTCACCCCTTTGCACAGTGCAATACTAACTGTCACAGACTTGCATTGTCCACTGACCTTCAACTGAACAGGCAATTACTTGGCAATGGGAATAATTGCTGGCTGCATAATTACTCCCAGCTGTTCCGATTGGAATTTGAAGAGTAATTATCCAAGGTGAATGAGAGATTAACATTCTGGCAGCAAAAACGTTGCTATTGGGCGAACCAGACTGAATGACAATTCATTATTTTGTGAAATTTGTAAACCCGAGAGAAATTACGATCGGAACTTATTGAAGTTAACCATTGGTTAAGATGTCAGTGGTACCTTCAGCAAGTATTTTCACCTCACACTAAAGTGGTTCTGTCATGAGCACGTCTATGGACAGAACAGCCGAAGCAGCAGGGCCCTGACCTCCAAAGCCATTTTTGGTGAACAACTGAAAGTCAACTCAAAAAGCATTTCTTTCCAACATTCCCTCTTCCTAACTTGTTCTGACAAGCCATGACCAGAATGGGAGTCTCTCGGTAAGCGTGTGGTCTTTTTTTTTTGTTGCATTGTTTTGAACATGGAACAGAGATAGAACTGCTAATGTAGCACCTATGCTTGACCGCATGAGTAGGGTGGAATTGGTTTAAATTGCATGCGATCAGATCCTATCTTTTAAATGATGTGGAGGAGCTGGTGTTGGATTGGGGTGGACAAAGTTAAAAATCACACATCACCAGGTTTATTTGGAAGTACGAGCTTTCGGAGTGCTGCTCCTTCGTCAGGTAGCTGTGGAGCAGGATCATAAGACACAGAATTTATAGCAAAAGATTACAGTGTCATGCAACTGAACTGATACATTGAACAAACCTAGATTGCGGTTAATTCTTTCATCTTTTAGAATGAGTTGCAGGTTTCAGTTCATTAATATGTAAATCCCAGAACTTCCTTTAAGTCACTTAAGATTTTATATTAAAAAAAGTGACATCTCAGCTCCGACAATACATTGAAGATGTGAGGTTAGAGTCTGTCTGTATCCCAATCTTGAGTCAGACTGGTTCTATTTCCAAAGTGGAATTTATAAAATATTACATGGATTGACTGCCTGCAGATTGGACCAAAATCTGTGACCCATTCTAAAAGATGAAAGATTTAACCACAATCTAGGTTTGTATCAGTCAGGTTACATGACACTGCAATATTTTGCTATAAATTCTGTGTCTTATGATCCTGCTCCAAGCTACCTGATGAAGAAGCAGCGCTGTGAAAGCTGGTGCTTCCAAATAAATCTGTTGGACTATAACCTGGTGTTGTGTGATTTTTAACACTTATCTTTTAAAGTCAGTGATACTTTTAAGTGAAATCATGGTTGAGGGCGATATTGCAGTAGGCACCAGAAAATACAGGCTAGTTTGAAAGGTTGAATAGGCTTGGGACCTTTACTTGAGAAACAAAATGCTGAAAAGTGATCATCAAACTTATGAAAGAGTTAAACAGGTATAGTGTAGCAAAGTCATCCACTCTAGACGACAAGATGAAAATTAAGTCCCTTAAGTACAAGTTAGTCATTGAGTCATAAATATGTATGGCATGGAAACAGACCCTTTGGTCCAACATATCCATGCCGACCAGATATCCCAACCCAATCTAGTTCCACCTGCCAGCACCCAGCCCATATCCCTCCAACCCTTTTAAATGTTGCCATTGTACTAGCCGCCTCCACTTCCTCTGGCAGCTCATACCATATACGTACCACCCGCTGCATGAAAAAGTTGCCCCGTAGTCTCTTTTATATCTTTCCCCTCTCACCATAAACCTATGCCCTCTAGTTCTGGACTCCCCCACCCCAGCAAAAAGACCTCATATTTATCCTATCCACACCCCTCATGATTTTATAAACCTCTATAAGGTCACCTCTTGGCTTCTGCAGGTTCATAGCTCCTTGAAAGTAGAGTCGCAGGTAGATAGGATAGTGAAGAAGGGGTTTGGTATGCTTTCCTTCATTGGTCAGAGTGTTGAGTACAGGGGTTGGGAGGTCATGTTGTGGCTGTACAGGACATTGGTTAGGCCACTGTCGGAATATATTACATGCAATTCTGGTCTCCTTCCTGTCGGAAAGATGTTGTGAAACTTGAAAGGGTTCAGAAAAGGTTTGCAAGGATTTTGCCAGGGTTGGAGGCTTTGAACTATAGGGAGAGGCTGAACAGGCTGGGGCTGTCATTAATAAATTCAGTGGGGAACTCAGGAAGTGTTAAGTATCTAAAGTTTGCGATCAAATAGAGTTGCACAGCAGAGAATTTTAATTGGCAGCTCAATATTCACATGAGAAATGAGTAGAAGACTATGTTGGTGAGGTTGGGTGAAGAGCTGTGGGAAAATGTTTCAGGGAATGAATGCAGACACCGACATCTTGGGTCTGTTTGCCTGTTTCTCTTCTGTAAATATGTCATGATACTTTGCAATTTTGTTTTTAAACTGGTCAGAGAAAGTATAATGGTGTAAAGATTAGATTAGATTACTTAGTGTGGAAACAGGCCCTTCGGCCCAACAAGTCCACACCGAAGCGCAATCCACCCAAACCCATTCCCCTAAATTTACCCCTTCACCTCAAGCTACGGGCAATTTAGCGTGGCCAATTCACCTAACCTGCACATTTTTGGATTGTGGGAGGAAACCGGAGCACTCGGAGGAAACCCATGCAGACACGGGGAGAATGTGCAAACTCCACACAGTCACCCAAGGCTGGAATTGAACCTGAATCTCTGGCACTGTGAGACAGCAGTGCTAGCCACTGTGCCACCGCGCCGCCCACATCAGTTCTGAACTTCACCTAGCTTCAGGGAAAGATAGAATGAATGGTCTGGATCATCATTCCCAACACACAGGGGTTCTTCACATGTGATTTTTCTAGATGTTGAATGCGGTACTCTGCAAGAAGTAGTGAGAGGAATATTTTGAATCAGTAATAAACTTAATTCCTCCCAAACATTTAGCTGTCTCCAGTGTCAAAACTCTGCAATTAAAAGGGTAAAGGTTATCCAACACTCAACCTGGTCGTCAATTATGGGAGTGACTCATATTGTCCCAAACAGTGCACAGGACTCCAGAGCACCATACCTCAATTCTCTGCGGATAATTTAACTTTAAACATGCTTGCTGACTTTCCAAATACTGCAAATGGAAGCAGGAAGGTTTAATTAAACAAGTCAACTTTCTTTTTAAGTAGGTCAGTGTGTTAAATGAAGCAGACTGATGTTCAGTCTGCTGCATCACAGGATAATGCAATATGGCTTTGCATCTCGAATCCCTCAGGTATCCAGTTCTCGGTTAGAGTCCTTTCGAGAGTAACAAAGGTAGGGTCTTCATTCCTCTGACTTGAGGGTTAACCGCCTCAAAATAAAGTCAAAAATCACACAACACCAGGTTATAGTTCAACAGGTTTAATTGGAAGCACACTAGCTTTCAGAGCGACGTTCCTTCATCAGGTGGTAGTGGGTTCCTGATAAAGGAGCGTTGCTCCGAAAGCTAGTGAGCTTCCAGTTAAACCTGTTGGACTATAATCTGGTGTTGTGTGCTTTTTAATTTTTGTACACCCCAGTCCAATACCGGCATCTCCAAATCAAAATAAGGTCAGTTGCCTTTACTGGAGGATGTGGAGATGGAAATAATTCCATAAGTACAGGTAGAAAATTGGGCTGGAGACAGGGGCATATGGTATAGGTTCATATGATGCATATCGGACCCTGATTGCTATTTCTGGTTTGATGTGTTTGGGGGGGTGGGGGTGTGATCTGATGCAATGAGCTATTAAGGCTCACTTATCAGAAATAGTCATGGGGTAGATGAGACAGCGAGTCACAAACGCTAATGGTCTCAGTTTAGGAGCAGTATCTACGGAACAGAATGAGTGAAACTGAGTTCTGCACCTAACTATTGGGGAAAACGACATGAACATCTTTTGAAACGTTAGTGATAATGATTCAGCAGGGGGGTTTATATTCTGTCTGGTTTACTCCTGCCTCGCAGTCATGAGAAGGAAAAAATGACTGTGAACAAAAAGGGCAGATGCTTCACCATCAGCCTGTATGCATGACTAGCTAAGAACACTTTTACCCTGAAAGGATCCTCACTCTAGCTGTCACGTCTGTAGTGGCACCACCTCTATATGTTAGAGTGCAACAAGACAGCAGTATTTACTCAAATAATTCAACTGTTACTGATAACTTGTAGCATTAACCCTGTAGAGTAGAGCTCAATGTTACAAGTTGAATTAGGTATATTGATTTAGTGTCTTACGTTATAATGACTAGTCAGCCAATGTTTAGACACTAGGAGACTGTTGAGCATTTTCAACTTATTGCCTCAATTTTAAAATTCTTCAGGTTAAGCTCCAAGCTATGGACTGCATTCTCTATAGCACTTTGCCTTCTCCTCACTCCCTTTCAAAATCTTCCATGAAACCTCCATCTTGACCAAATGTTGACCACCTGTTCTTATATCTCCATGTATAGCTCAGTGTCATCACTGATAACCTAACTGATAACACTTGGCTATAGTACATAAGTGCTGGTTGTTGCTGTTCTCTCTAAGCAAATAAGAATGAAGTTGGTATTGTATCCATGGTCCCACTCAGGGTCTCTATTTCCATGTAACTTGGATAAACTCCACTCCTCATTCAACACAATCGGCAGTGCAGAACACTGGGCTATCTTGAAGTTGTGAAAGATGATTTATTAATCCGAGTTCTGTTCTTTTTCTTGAGTGGGAGAACTAAGCACCCATTTCATGGCTGGTCTAAAAATTGAACGAGGGAGGCAACTGGGATATTCAGGATGGTTACCTGTACCTCAGGGGCATGCAGTTTCCAGCCTCCCATTGATGCTGTAAACTCTTGTGCGCATCCAGGAGTGGATTAATTTCAACGTCACACACCCTTTGCCTTCTGCACAGATATGTTCGAAACAGTCAATTTCGTGCACGTTTTATTAAATTCATGTTGCACATGCACTTTTGCTCCCATTTCAGCATTCAAAAGGAAAATGTTATTTGCTTCTAGCCCTGCAACCCTTTGAAATGGTGACCCTCCTCCAATTCGAGCCTTTTGCACAGCCCTGATTTCCTCCGTTCTCCCACTGGGAGTCTCGCCTCTGGGTGTCTCTGTCCTAGGTGCTGAAAATCCCATACAAAATGTCTCCACTTTTCCATCTCTTTCTCCTCGTTTAAAACCCTCTTTAAAGCCAACTATCCAACTGCATTTTTGGTTGCTCGATCTATTATCCCCATTTGTGGCTCAGTGTTCAATTTTGTTGAATTATTTTCCTGTGAAGGTGGAAAATAGTTGGCGACCTCAGCCCACACCCCTCAGCTGTCGAGAAGTGATTTGTGAAACACTGCCTGATCGATTTTGACTGTTGGTTTGAGACAAACTCCATGCCTCCTCCAAAGTCTGCAGGTGAGCCCACCAAATGCTGAGCGTTCCTTTCCCAGATGGTGGGCAATTTCCTCACCCAACATAGTGTAATTGGATAGGGTATGCTTGAACTAGCAGAACATCTGGACTGAGTTGAGGACTCCATTGTTGATCGTGATGAAGGCGTTCTCACTGTTTTGTGGTCAGGAGAAGGTTGGTACAAGAGTTTTGTATTTTTCAGACTTTGTTTAAAGGCCAAAGTGTTTGGAGGCTTGGGCACAATAGTCTAGGGCAGGTGGATGCCCCGGTAACCATGAAAGCACAGTGATTGGCAAGCTACAGGAAAGGTGCCACACATGTGACAGTTATTGTCATGCACAGAAAAAAGATATTGCAGTAGAATTTTCCATCTCCAAAAGTGATCTTGGTTAAGCGACAAATCTGTGCATGAATAACATGCATGTACGTTATTGTTGTTCCTTGCTAATGTGATCTCAAGCAAGTGGCAGCACCAACATTTTCACTTGCTTCAACTCTTCTGACCTTGATCCAGACTTTAGCTCTATGAAAGTGAATAAGTTTGGCCTGATGAGAACAACAAAAGTGCATGGATGTGGACAAAATCTAGCTTTTGAGAATGGAATTAGCAGGGTGGATAAAGGGGAACCAGTGTATGCACCGTATTGGTGCTGTATAACCGCATTGTTGAAAGACTCTTACTAATGTACCTCATGAAGGATCAACAGTAAAACATTAGCATGGTTCATTTGTTCATGGACAGAAAGTAGGTTAAGCAGGGCATTTTCATGTTGGCTGGCTGTAACTGGTGAAGTGGTGCAAAGATTAGTGCTGGGACCTCAGTTATTTATGTGCTATTTTATGGCCTTAGATCAGTAAAGTGGCGTCAGGTGTCATTAACAGTGCTTTGAACCAGCACCTGCTCAGTGATGCCAGGTTTGGGTTCGGCAAGAGCCACTCAGCTCCCGGCCGCATTACAGCCTCGGTTCAAATCTGGACAAAAGAGCTGAATTCCAGAGGCGAGGTGAAAGTGGCAGCGCTTGACCTCAGATGGACTGCAGTGGCTTGAGAAGGCAGCTCACCACCACTTTCTCCAGGGCGAGCAGGACGACCAATAAATACTGGCCAAGCAAAGACACCCACGTCTCATTTGCGTGAATAGAACAAAAAGGATCAAGAAACCCGGAAAATCAACACACGAGCATGAGAAACGAAGAGGGAGACAAATGGCACAAGGGACCTTCATTGCAGTGGGCTAGAGTACAAGAGTAAGGAAGCCATTCTGGAATTGTACAAGCTGAAAATGTGTTGCTGGAAAAGCGCAGCAGGTCAGGCAGCATCCAAGGAGCAGGAGAATCGACGTTTCGGGCATGAGCCCTTCTTCAGTAATTGCACAAGGCCATGGAGCATCATCTTATGCGCTTTCTCTTGCTTTGGAGGCAAGAGTAAAAGTTCTAAATTGGGGAAAGGCCAATTTTCCTAAACTGAGATGCAGTTTGGCAGAAGTGGACTGGAAACAGCTACATCAAAGTGAGCCAGTGCTGAAACATAGAACAGTACAGCATAATGGGTTGCACAGTGGCACAGTGGTTAGCACTGCTGCCTCACAGCGCCAAAGACCTGGGTTCAATTCCCACCTCAGGCAACTGTCTGTGTGGAGTTTGCATGTGTCTGCATGGGTTTCCTCTGGGTGCTCCGGTTTCCTCACACAGTCCAAAAATGTGCAGGTTAGGTGAATTGGCCATGCTAAATTGCCTGTAGTGTTAGGTGAAAGGGAAAATGTAGGGGAATGGGTCTGGGTGGGTTGCGCTTCGGTGGGTCGGTGTGGACTTGTTGGGCAGACGGGCCTGTTTCCACACTGTAAGTAATCTTAAAAAAAAGTACAGGCCCTTCAGCCCTCGATGTTTTGCCGACCTTTTATCCTACTTAAACGTTCTAAAGCATTCAAGGAGACTGAGACAATGCAGAACACACGTTCTGACAAAGGAAAAGGGTGTGAGTCCCAAATTTAGACAGCCCTGGATGTCAAAGGTCAAAAGAAGAATGTTTATGTCGGATGTTAAAGGTTTAATCCCACATTGAATATAGAAAGTGCAGGGGTAAAGTTGAAAAGAAAATTTGCAAAGTGAAGAGAACGCAAGAAAAGATGTTGGCATTTAAAATTAAGGAGAACCATAGAGGTTTTATTACTAGAATAGAAAAAGCTAGAAGATAACTGAGTGGGATATTGAGACTTACAAGGGAACAGGTGTGTTTGGCGATGAAATTATATGGTCATGGCTCTTGAATGATATTTTGGGTGGAATCTTTTCTTTTTTTTTAAAAGTATGGAGACATGTGTATAAGGTAGTGACTAACATGCCATTCTCTCTGCCAAGATAACTCACCATCTTGCCCACCAATTTCTTTTCTTTATTTTACTCCTGTACATGACTGGCTGTCCAGCATATATAGCCATTCATTAACTGCCCTTGAACTGCTTGGCATGCTTGACCATTTCAGAGGGCAGTTGAGAGTCAATTACATTGCTGTGGGTCTGGAGTCACATGTAGGCCAGACCAGGTGAGGATGGCAGATTTCCTTCCCTGAATGACATCAGTCAGCCAGATAGGTTTTAGTTAATCGGCAATAGTTCCATGGTCATTATTAGGCTCGTAATTTGAGCTTTTTATTGAATTCAAATTCCAGCAACTGCCATGGCGGGATTTGAATCTGGGTCCCCAGGGTCTCTGGATTAACCGTCCAGCAATGATTCCAATAGGCCAGCTCCTCCCCTTGTATTAATGGTAGCAGACTCTGCTCCGTGCAGTGCTGCTAGTAGTGGAGACCTCTGGTTGGGTGGGCAACTCTCAGGGAGGAGCTGGTTTCATGGAAACTGTGTACCCGCTGCGGGCTTGACGACACTGAAGAACCCAAAGCTGACCAATAACTGCCAGAACGCACTACCTGCCACCCCACACAACTGCGCAGTCCTCCCACAGCTTTTCCTGGTGGATGATGGGGTAATGGGGGAAGGGCGTGTGTTGAGATACATCCTGTCACTAGCATTAAATCCTGCTCCTTGTTTTTAAGACGGCTGTGGAGGCTTCGAGTCATGAGGGAAAATGTGTCAATGGAAGTTTGATTAGCTGCAGAGCATTGCCATTCTGTGGCAGCTGGCTGCGATCATAATTCAGGTACAATTTGTACACCGCACACTCAATCATGCATTGTATTTCAATTTGCTGTAAAAACCACATGGAAAAAGTATTTCAGAATGAATTAATGCCTTTAATCTCTTGCCCAGTGATGCTTCAGGTGCTGACAGCAAGGACGTGTTAGTTTACTGCCAAAAAAAAGTGAAATATGAAATGTGCTATTTTGTCAGCAATACCTCCAAGAGCATATGTGTAGCGTTTTTTGTTAATCCGCCCTTTATGAATTAATCTTTTCTTTTAAGAAATGCAGAAACTGATGCCTCCTTTGGAACAAATTGCTGCCTGTGGATTGGATGTTTAGCTAAGTAAACACATGATACAGACACGATACCAAGTGCATACTCCATCATGATCTCTTTTACACTATTACAGTCAAAGTCTTAGATGGGGTGAACTTTATTGCCAACGTCCTCACTTTAACACCTGTTTGCTCTGTCCCCATTACCCAATGTACAATTCAAGTGGATCCCAAAGGTTTAACGAGGATTTTTGGCAATTCATTGAGAAGGACCATCATTGAATCCTTACAGTGTGGAAACGGGCCCTTTGGCCCAACAAGTCCACACCGACCCTCCGAAGAGTATTCCACCCAGACCCATTCCCCTGATGACCCGCCTTTATCATTTACTGTAATGAATTATCCCTAGACATACATCAGGAGTGGTTTCAGACATCAGTTGACACTAAGCTGTTAGCTATCAGGCGAAGCCTGGACATGGTCTAAAAGTTAGGTTTTAAGGATTGTTTTAAAGGATGTGAGAAAGCTATGAAGTTACAGAGGCTGAGGGAAGGAATTGCAGAGCTTAGGGCTTGGATCGCACAACCTCCAATGGTGAGACGATAGCCATCATGAATGCTCAAGAGTCCAATTTGGAGGAACATCAAACTCATGGAATTTGTAAGGCATATCTGCTGAGAGGCTACTAGGTTAATGTTCAACCTTGCCCTACACCCCACAAGATTTTATATGACATGTTTGTGTACCCTTACATTACACCTTACAATAATAAACATGCATGTATGGATACAGACAAATAAGACACACACATGAACAAACATAAGCAAACAAATATACACACACGCACAAAACATGCATGTGCCCACAAATGCATACTGCACACATAAAGACACATCCAAGCAGGCATGCATATGTGCACATACATACACCTCTAAGATTTCTGTAGTGACAAAAGTGCATAGCATGCTGCATTTGCAATGAGTACCATTGCAATATCTTTCTCCAGAGTGATTCCATGAAGCAAGTCCAGACAATGAAGACAGTCTCAGACCATCAATACAATGGACAGAGTGCAGGAATATTGATAAAAGTCACTTCTCCAGATACAGGTACTTCATACAGCAGCAAAAGCAGGGCAGGAGTGGAACTGCAAGCATGGGAAAGTCAGAAGCTGTAACTGTTATCTGTTTCACCTGCACTTGCTGCTTCACCACTTTCAAATCTACACTCAGTTCCAGCTCTCAGCAACCTGTCAGTTTAACTGATAGGCCTTGCTTTTGCGCAAATAACTAACAGCCGTAATTGAGAGTGGGAAAGAGTGGGTAGCTTTGTGAGTCGAGTTTCTCAAAGGCCAGCAGCATTTTGCCACCCCTCAAACTTTGCTGTCCTCAGTGATTACCTACTTTGTTATATGATTGCACCAGCTCAGGTTATCAGAGCTTGCAGAGGCAGGGAAGGGTGAAGCTGTGAAGGGAGTGGAAAACAAGGATGAATAAATATTAACTTGAAGCTTTGCCAGGCCAATATCTTATAAAGTCAGGTCTTATCCAATTATGAGTTGGTTGAGGGAATTACAGTTGTGTGAATGATCCTCTGCTAATGTGGGGTCTGTCAGGCACCAGTCAGGAAGCTTTTTTCGGTATTGCTACTTCATGAGGGGATAGACCTCCCTGACTGCTCACAGTTGACTGAACTGTCAATCTTCTTTGGTTCTACAAAGCTTTCCGTTAAGTTTGTGGTTTGTTAACAAACCGTTATCTGCACAATTTCAAGAAGATGCTGATCCCTTGTTTTGTTTAAAATGACGATTCATGCAATCAACTATTTCGTGTTTTCAAACCAGAGAATAGATTGATTCGTCATAATCCATTGAATTTTTTTATCCAAATTGCTCTTGACAATCAAATGTGGAGAGTGGCAGCATGTAAGTAAGGCCATAAGACGCAGCAGTAGAAGTGGGCCATTCAGCCCATCTAGTCCACTCTAGCATCCAATGAGATCATGACTGATCTGATAATTGTCCACTTCCCTGCCTTTTCCCCCATAAACCTTGATGCTCTTAATGCTTTTAAAAAAAAGTCCATCTTAGCCTTCAATGTACTCAATGATCCAGCCTCGATAGCTCTCTGCATGAAAGAATTCGATAGATTCATTACTCTCCGAACAAAAACTCTGTCTCATCTCTGCCTTAAGTTGGCACCTGCTCATTCAGAGATTATGCCCTCTGTCCTCTGCTCTCCCACATGGAAAGCAGCCTTTCTGCATCTCCCCTCTCAAGTCCCCAAAGAATCATAAACATTTCAAAAGACCTCTTCGTATTCTTCTCAACTTCAATGCATACACACCCAACCAACTCAACGTCTCCTCGGACATCCTTGCATACCTGGAATCAACCAAATCAGCCCTCTCGGTGCTGCTTTGAATGTCAATTTTACTAGCTGAGGGGACTAAATCTTTCCACAATGTTCCATTTATGGTATAATTAGTATCTCAGCGAAGCCTTCCTATTTTTATACTCCATTCCTTTTGAAATAAGAACCAACCGCCAGTTTATCTTCCCTATTTGCACAATGAACTTGGATGCTAGCGTTTTGTGATTTGTGTACAGGGATACCTAAGTCCCTCTGTGCTGCAACTTTTTATTTAAATAATACTCAGCTCTTCTGTTTTTCCTACCAAAGTGGGTAGCTTCACATTTTCCACATTATATTCCATTTTTGCCCACTCACTTAACCTATTTATATCCCTTGCTGGACTCTTTTTTTGGTTTTTCTGGTTGCAGGTCAGTGACTAGCAGTGTGCCTCGGGGACTGCGATTGTTTTACAATTTACACCGATCATTTGGAGTTGACTGAACTGTCAATCTTCATAGATGACACGACTATGAGTGGTAGACCAAAGTGTGCAAAAGACACACAGTCTGCAGAGGGATATAGAAAGGCTGAGTGAGTGGGCAAGGGTCTGACAGATGGAGGAAGGGTCTGGCATGCTGCACACACATGCTGCATTGACAGAATGCTGCACTATTGGAGGTGCCATCCTTCAGGCAGAAAATGAATGGAAGCCCTAACTAAAATCTTGAGTAACTGCCAAAAAGCATTGGCATTATTTGCAGAAGAGCAAGGCAGCTCTCCCAGCATGTATTCCTTAATCAACAGCAGACAAACAGAGTACCTCGTCACTATTACATTGCCATTTCGGGGACGGTGTTGTTGGCAAATTGGGTTTTGTGTTTCCCGGATCATAATCAGTTCTTCATTAGATGTTGATCACTAGGAACATCCTGAGGTCAAGAAAGATGCCATATAAATGCCATATAAGTTTGTTGAATTAAGTTTGATGAATGAACAGTTGGAGTGTGGAGAATAAGTGATTCACTCCACCTTCAGCTGCAACCACACCGAGAGTTGCGGTCTGTTCAGAATAGTCTGGGAGACCAGCCCAGAAGGAGAAATATGAGCAACCATTGAGCAGGTTCTGGGGTGTGGGAAGGGTTTACTGACGTGACCATAAGGCTGTGTGTGGTGGCAATGCAACCTTTCAGCAGATAGTTTGTTAACGTGCTGATTTAGACATTAATAATGACTGGACTCTGACATTCACTCCCTCAGCCTCACTGTCTCTCTCTCTGCACTTCTCTTCCATTGGTATTCTCTTCCATTGGTATCCTCTTCCAAAGCTTTCTTTTTGCTTGTCTGTCCTGAGATCTGTACTGATGGTTGTGTTGACGTTTGATTGCAAGTGTTCCAGTGAAGAGCCACAGGAGTTTTTTCACTCCACTCTGCAGAAATGTAACTGGTTGATATCCGAATGGCAATATGTGGCAATCAGATCTGCTGTATCCCAACCCCCCAATACTTTCCAAACACTGGGTAATTTACCATACTTCCAGAACTTCTTAAGGTGAGAATTCATTTTCTATGTTTTAAACATTGACCTTTGGTTATTTGAGTTAAAGTCCAATTTGATCTAGTTGCAAGTGGGTGTATATTTGCTGGATTTAATGGTAAAGAGTTGGTTGCACTTTATAACTAGCATCGGTTAGGAAACCAGACAATACCAGCTTCCAGGATTATTTGTAGCAGACTGGCATCCGGGCTGAGAGACTGTGCCTGTCAGTGCCATGATCGATTGACATATGTGGCTACCAATTAATTTCTCTGTTGCCACAGACAAAGCAGGCTTGACTCAGCAGGGAGATGAAATATGAGCAGAATCCACAGTATGATGTATTGCAGAGGTCAGCTCAGTTTGGTGTTGAACAGTGAGACAGTAAATGTGTACAGAAAGAATGTGTTTATGACTGGCCAACAAGTCATGAACAGAGCAGTTTGTCTCCTTGGCTTCCATCCACCAAAGGGTGGTGGTAAACTCAGTCAGCAGTGCTTCACCCATGTGGTAGAAAGAATCTGAAAATGTCAACATACCAACTGTGTGCAAAAAGAACAATGACATGCAATTGAATAGTGCTTTTAATGCAGTGTAAACATCTTAAGATCCTTCACATACATGTTATCAGACAGATGTTGATATGCAGAAGGACATTAGGACAAATGATCATATGCGCTGCCAAGAAGGGAAGCTTAAAGGACAGCCTTCGAGACAGAGAGGTTGGGAATTTTCGGGAACTGAGGGCCTAGGCATTTGAAAGCATGGACATGAATGGTATGGACATTGTACATCCCTGAAGTTAAAGGGCTATATTGAGAGGAGCATGTACATTTGGGGTTTTGGGGCTGTCTGAGATTACAGGAGTTGAGATCAATGACACCACAGAGGGATTTGAGCAGCAGGATAAAGATTTTAAAATCCAGGCATGGCAGGACTGGGTGAAAATGTATGACAGCGATCATTAGGGGTACTTGGAGAAAGGGAGTAGAATACTGGCAACAGAGTTTTGGATCAGCACAAGCCTTTTTTTAAAAATTAAAATATACTATCACAGGATGTGGGTGTTGCAGACTTAGGCAGTATTTATTCCTGCCCCTTTCGCTCCCACCAAACCCCTGCCATTTGCCCTTGAGAAGTTGATGATGAGCTGCCTCTTGAGCAACTGCATCTTGTAGATGATACACACTGCTGAGTGGTGGACGGAATGGATGCTTGTGGATGTGGTGCCAATCAAGTGGGCTGCTTTGTCCTGCTTGATTGTCCTTTTTTAACTAAAGTCCAATTTGAACTAATTACATCGCAAGTAGGTGTATATTTGCTGGCTAAATAGTAAAGAATTGGTTGCACTTTATAATATGCACTATGGAATTCAGACAATACCAGCTTCCAGGATTACTTACAGCAAGGAATCTGGGCTAAGAGACTGTGCCTGTCAGTGCCATGATCAAATGACGTATGTGGCTACCAATTAATTTCTCTGTTGCCACAGACAAATCAGGCTTGACTCAGCAGGGAGATGAAATATGAGCAGGATCCACAGTATGATGTATTGCAGAGGTCAGCTCAGTTTGGTGTTGAACAGTGAGATGGTAAATGTGTACAGAAGGGACGTGGATGATATCAAGCTTCTTAAGTGGCTGTTCGAGCTGCACTCATCTAAGCAACTGGACAGTATTGACCCATACTTCTGATTTGTGCCTTGTAGTTGGTGGACAGGCTTTAGGGAGACAGGAGGTGAGTTATCCACTGCAGTATTCCTCGCCTCTGACATGCTGTTGACCATGTCTGGTCAATGGTAACCCCAGTTTGGTTAGATTAGATTCCCTGAATTGTGGAAACAGGCTATTTGGCCCAAAAGGTTCACAATGACCCTCCGAAGAGTAACCCACCCAGACCCATTCCTCTACCCTATATTTACCCCTGACTAATGCTCCCAACCTACATACCCTTGATCATTATGAGCAATTTAGCACAGTCAATTCATCTAACCTGCACATCTTTGGATTGTGGGAGGAAACCCATGGGGAGAATGTGCAAACTCCATACAGACCGATGCCGGAGGCAGGAATTGAACTGGGTCCCTGGCGCTGTGAGGCAGCAGTGCTAACTACTGAGCCACCATGCCACCTGTTGATAGCGACGGTAATGTTACTGTATGTCGGGGGAGATGGTTAGATTCTCTTTTGCTGGAGAAGCTTATTGCCTTGTAGAGTTCAAATGTTACTTGCCACTTTTCAGTTCAAGCCCGAATATTGTCCAGGTCTTGTTGCATTTGGACGTCGACTGCTTCAGTACCTGAGGAGTAAATAGTGAACATCCCTCTTCTGACCTTATGATGGAGGAAAGGTCATTGATGAACTAGTTGTAAATAGTTGGGCCTACATTACCCTGAGTATGCAGAAATGTCCTGGAGTTGACATGACTGATCTCCAACAACCACAACCATTTTCCTATGTGTCAGGTATGACTCCTACCAGCAGGGAGTTCTCCCCTGATTCCCATTGACTCCAGTTTTGCCAGTACTCCTTGATATCACACTCAGTCAAATATTAAAAATCACACAGCACCAGGTTATAGTCCAACAGGTTTAATTGGAAGCACTGCTCCTTCATCAGGTGGTTGTGGACTATAAGATATTAGATTGTTTACAGTGTGGAAACAGGCCCTTCGGCCCAACAAGTCCACACCGACCCTCTGAAGGGCAACCCACCCAGACTCATTCCCCGACATTTATCCCTTCACCTAATACTAGGGGCAATTTAGCATGGATTCTGGATCAGTGGTGCTGGAAGAGCACAGCAGTTCAGGCAGCATCCGAGGAGCTTCAGCAAAATCGACGTTTCGGGCAAAAGCCCTTCATCAGGAATAAAGGCAGAGAGCCTGAAGCGTGGAGAGATAAGCTAGGGGAGGGTGGGGGGTGGGGAGAGAGTAGCATAGAGTACAATAGGTCAGTGGGGGAGGAGATGAAGGTGATAGGTCAGGGAGGAGAGGGTGGAGTGGATAGGTGGAAAAGGAGCTGGGCAGGTCGGACAAGTCCGGACAAGTCAAGGGGACAGTGTTGAGCTGGAGGTTTGAAACTAGGATGAGGTGGGGGAAGGGGAAATGAGGAAGCTGTTGAAGTCCACATTGATGCCCTGGGGTTGAAGTGTTCCGAGGCGGAAGATGGGGCGTTCTTCCTCCATGCGTCTGGTGGTGAGGGAGCGGCGGTGGAGGAGGCCCAGGACCTCCATATCCTCAGCAGAGTGGGAGGGGGAGTTGAAATGTTGGGCCACGGGGCGGTTTGGTTGATTGGTGCAGGTGTCTCAGAGATGTTCCCTAAAGCGCTCTGCTAGGAGGCGCCCAGTCTCCCCAATGCAGAGGAGACCGCATCGGGAGCAACGGATACAATAAATGATATTAGTGGATGTGCAGGTAAAAGTTTGATGGATGTGGAAGGCTCCTTTAGGGCCTTGGATGGAGGTGAGGGAGGAGGTGTGGGCACAGTTTTACAGTTCCTGCGGTGGCAGGGGAAAGTGCCAGGATGGGAGGGTGGGTCGTAGGGGGGCATGGACCTGACCAATTCGCCTGACCTGCACATTTTTGGACTGTGGGAGGAAACTGGAGCACCCAGAGGAAACCCACACAGACACGGGGAGAATGTGCAAACTCCACACAGACAGTTGCCTGAGGCGGGAATTGAACCCAGGTCTCTGGTGCTGTGAGGCAGCAGTACTAACCACTGTGCCACCCACAATCATAGGACAAAGAATTTATCGCAAAAGTTTACAGTGTGATGTAACTGAAATTATATATTGAAAAAGACCTGGATTGTTTTTTAAGTCCCTCATCTTTTGGAGTGATCATGTTGGTTTCAGTTCTTTCATATGTAAATCACAGACCTTTCTGAAAGTTACATTCTCAAGTGAACTTTAACATGTTGGCCCAGATAATGTACTGAAGGTGTGAGGTGCCCTGTGTGAGGCTGTCTATGCCCCAAATGTGGCGCTTCGAATCGGTCAAATGTAGCCTTGATGTCAATAGCAGTGACTCCCACCTTACAGAGTAAAATCTCCCGCACCAGAAGCCTTTGAATCCAGAGAGTGGACAAAGCCTGTAGAAAGTGATGTGTTCCTGGTGTTAATTTGCACGTTGTCGGATGGGGGAGGGGAATGGCACATGAGTAGTGCCCAGGGTGGGAGCGAGCTGTCAAGTTAGCACTTCCCCTGATGGTCAGAATTTGTTTGGAAGTTCTGTGCTTGCAAAGAAAATTGCTGAATAAGAATGGCGGTTGTAATGAGAGATGGGACTATGGCACTGTACACATAATAAGGAGGCACTGTGTACGTATGGCTGTGCCTCTCGAGAACTATTTATATCTGAACAATACCAACTGTTTATATTTGCTTACCAGGCCCAGTGATGTTTAATTTCTTTGTTGAAGGAGGTTACACTTGAATGCATTTCCATTGGCCAGCCTCTACGAACAGATGCAATTTTAGAGATGCTGTTATTTCTGTATTAGTAAAGGTTAAATATTGTGCATTTACATCTCCATTAGGTTGGGTCCTTGAGAGCTGCATTCTGGTCTCTCTGCTGCCTGGGTATGATTATGATTGGTGGGCCTCTCCACTCAGCCTGACCTTGACTTCCCAGCAGGCATTTAATGATATGCAGGCTTCTATTTGTTATTACAAGAGCTGTGCTTTTGCCTCTGTCCAGGAGTTAAACGAATAGAACAAATGAGCCACCAGACCCATTTGGTGGGAAGCACTGGGGAATTAATTGAAAATTAATGCCAATCTGAAATCGGTGACATACAGCTCAGAATAATGGACTCCAGCCCGAGATATATAAAGAATAAAGAAGTTAATTTAGATCAATATTACTGCGATGAAATTCATCAGCTCACCGTGTGGTTGTGTAGTTGATCTGCTAGTAATCACTCACCAATTACACCAAGCAAATAGGGTTGCAGTAATCTGCCCTATTACTCCTCATATTATAGCAGCAGATTGCAGTGTTACTGAAATGCATTGCAACTGATCATGTGTAACTTTTGACTCTGATTTCAAATGAGGAGGAGTATTCCTGGAAAAGTATTGCATTCATTTTTGACAGACTCGCTTCATGACCTGCGGAGAGTTAACACTTAGGAGTGTCACGGTTAATCTGCTTGGGCTATTGCTTTTAAATGCTGTTAAAGGCGCTATGTTTTCGACAAAATGTCCACGATTGCTGGGAAGTGTGGACTGTGAGGATAGTGAGAGATGCGTGAATTTGAAATATGCAACAAAAGAGTGGGTTTAATGACTTTGCAGTCTTTGCTTCAGTTAATGGATGATTAGTCAAGTTATTCCACTTTCTCTGTTGATTGTTGGTTGAGGATAACTCTGGAGCCTGTCTGCTGTTGTCCAGTTACGTTCTGTCACATTTTTTTCATGCTAGATCATGCTGGCTCTCTGGGTCTTTCTTCATTTCGAACGTCCTCCTAAGGAAGAACAATTTAACCTTTGTTAAACCTGTCCTAAACTTTCCTAACAAATCCAAATCAAATTTTGTGCTCCACCTTCCCATATAAACGAAGACCTTCTATTTACAAACAGCAGCAATGACATCTTGTACTGTCTGACACTTTAAACTTAATGAAGCCAGAACTTCACAGGAGTGTCATAATTCAAAATTTGACCCAGAGCCACATAAAGTGGGATTAAAAGCTTGGACAAGGGTTTAAGAACAGGATGGCACAGTGGCTAGCACTGCAGCCTCACAGCACCAGGGTCCTAGATTCGATTCCAACCTTGAGTGACTGTCTGTGTGGAGTTTGCACATTCTCCCCATGTCTGTGTGGGTTTCCTCCCAAAGATGTGCAAGTCAGGTGAAGTGGCCATGCTAAATTGTCCATACTGTGAGGTGCATTAGTCAGAGAGAAATGGGTCTGGGTGGGTTGCTTTTTGAAGGGTCGATATGGACTGGTTGGGCCGAAGGGCCTGTTTCCACACTGTAGGGAATCTTAAAAAAAAAACAGATGCCATAGAGTCATAGCGATCTACAGCATGGAAACAGACCCTTCGGTCCAACTGGTCCATTCCGATCAGATATCCCAATCCAATCTAGTCCCACCTGCCAGCACACAGCGCATATCCCTCCAAACCCTTCCCTATTCATATACCCATCCAGATGCCTTTTTAATGTTGCAATTGTACCAGCCTCCATCACTTCCTCTGGCAGCTCAGTCCATACACACACCACCCTCTGCATGAAAAGGTTGTCCCTTAACCTTAGGTCTCTTTTATATCTTTCCATTCTTGACCTAACCCTATGTCCTCTACTTCTGGACTCCCCCGACCCAAAGGGAAAAGACTTTGTCTATTCATCTTATCCATGCCCATCATGATTTTATAAATCTCTATAAGGTCACCCCCATAGCCTTCAACGCTCCAAGGTAAACAGCACCAGCCTATTCAGCCTCTCCCTATAGCTCAAATCCTCCAACCCTGGCAGCATCATTGTAAATCTTTTCTGAACCCTTTCAAGTTTCACAACATCCTTCAGATAGGAAGGAGACCAGAATTGCATGCAATATTTCAAAAGTGAGAGTATATAGAGAGTTTAGTGTCCAGTGAGTTGAAAGTATCACCGTCTACAGTAGATAATGATTTGGATGTGAACATAGGAGGTATAGTTAGTAAGTTTGCAGATGACACCAAAATTGGAGGTGCAGTGGACAGTGAAGAAGGTTACCTCAGCGTACAATGAGATCTTGATCAGATGGTATTTAATTTAGACAAATGTGAGTCACTGCAATTTGGAAAAGCAAATCTTAGCAGGACTTATACACTTAATGCTGAAAATGTGTTGCTGGAAAAGCGCAGCAGGTCCTGACCTGCTGCGCTTTTCCAGCAACACATTTTCAGCTCTGATCTCCAGCATCTGCAGTCCTCACTTTCTCCTTATACACTTAATGGTAAGGTCCTGGGGAGGGTTGCTGAACAAAGAGACTTTGGAGTGCAGGTTCATAGCTCCTTGAAAGTCAAGCCTGAGGTAGATAGAATAGTAAGCAGGCATTTGATATGTCAGAGCATTGGGTAGAGGTCATGTTGCAGCTGTACAGGACATTGGTTAGGCCACTTTTGGAATATTGCATAAAGTTCTGGTTTCCTTCCTATCAGAAGGATGTTGTGAAACATGAAAGGGCTCAGAAAAGATTTACAAGGATGTTGCCAGGGTTGGAGGATTTGAGCTATAGGGAGAGGTTGAATAGACTAAGGCTGTTTTCCCTGGAGCATCGGAGGCTAAGGGGTAACCTTATAGAGGTTTACAAAATCATGAGGGGCATGGATAGGATAAACAGACGAGGTCTTTTCCCTGGGTTGGAGGAATCCAGACTAGAGGGCATAGGTTTAGGGTGAGAGGGGAAGATATCAAAGAGACCTACAGGGCAACTTTTTCCACACAGAAAGTGGTACATATATGGAATGAGTTGCCAAAGGAAGTGGTGGAGGCTGGTACAATTGCAACATTTAAAAGGCATCTGGATGGGTAGATGAATAGGAAGGGTGTAGAGGAATATGGGCCAAGGGCTGACAAATGGGACGAGATTAGATTGGGATATCTGGTCAGCATGGACAAGTTGGACCGAAGGGTCTGTTTCCATGCCGTACATCTCTATGACGCTAATTATAATCAAGGATAATCCAGGTGGCCAGAACTAGATGAGCATTGATATTTCAGAGGTGGTGATTATAGAGAAGGCAAAGCTGAATACAGTTCCATGGAAGAGGTTTGAAATCCAGCATGTGAATTTAAATAGCAAGGCTCTGCTTCACTGGTCATTGAGCTCATGGGATGTTGATCGCTGGAACTTATGTACAAACACACACATTAGGAGCAGGGCTAGTCCTTTCTCCTTCACCCTGTTCTGCCATTTTATAAGATCATGCCTGGCCTGATTGTGGCCTCAACTCCACTTAGCTGTCCAATTCTATAAGCTTTTGGTGCCTTTGCTAATGAAGGACCTATCTAATTCAGCTTTAAAACCATTCACTGACCCTGTCCCTACTGCAGTCTGGGGCAGAGAGTTCCATAGAGTCGAGGTTTTCAGAGAGGAAATAAAGTATGCGCAGAACTAAAGGAATCCTGAAGAAGGGCTCATGCCCGAAATGTCGATTCTCCTGCTCCTTGGATGCTGCCTGACCTGCTGCGCTTTTCCAGCAACACATTTTCAGCTCTGATCTCCAGCATCTGCAATCCTCACTTTCTCCATACAGATCCTTCAGTCCAACTCATCCATGCCGTATAGATATCCTAACCTACTCTTTAAAAAAAAAAGTTCCCTCAGGATCTTGTGACTTGATCACCTTTCATTCATTTAAACCCCAAATGGGTACAGGCCCAACCAGGTCCAAATGATTCTTATGAGAGGACTCCAATAAAAAGGGAAGAATACCAAATGCCGCCTTCACTATCCTTTTACCTGCGACTCCACTTTCAAGGAGCTATGAACCCACACTCCAAGATCTCTTTGTTCAACAACAGTCCCTAGCACCTTACCATTAAGTGTATAAGTCCTGCTAAGATTTGTTTTCCCAAAATGCAGCATTTATCTAAATTAAACTCCACCTGCCACTTCTCAGCCCATTGGCCCATCTGATCAAGATCCCGTTGTAATCGGAGGATCTCCACTACACCTCCAATTTTGGTGTTCACAGCAAACTTACTGACTATACCTTCTAACTTCACATCCAAGTCGTTTATATGAATGAAGAAAAGTAGAGGACCCAGCACAGATCCTTGTGACACTCCACTGGTTACAGGCCTCCAGTCTGAAAAACAACCCTCCACTACCACCCTCTGTCTTCTAACTTTGAGCCAGTTCTGTATCCAAATAGCTAGTTCTCCCTGTATTCCATGAGATCTAACCTTGCTAACCAGTCTCCCATGAGGAACCTTGTCGAAAGAAGAGCTTATGCCCGAAAAGTCGATTTTTCTGTTCCTTGGATGCTGCCTGACCTGCTGCGCTTTTCCAGCAACACATTTTCAACCTTGCCGAAAGCCTTACTGAAGTCCTTATAGATCACATCTACTGCTCTGCTTCATCAATCCTCTGTTACTTTTTTTCAAAAAACCTCAATCAAGTTTGTGAGACATGATTTCCCACGCACAAAGCCATGTTGACCATCCCTAATCAGTCCTTACCTTTCCAAACACATGTACATCCTGTCCCTCAGGATTCCCTCCAATAACTTGCCTACCACTGATGTATGTCTGCAGTTCCCTAGCTTGTCCTTACCACCCTTCTTAAACAGTGGCACCACGTTAACCAACCTCCAGTCTTCCGGCACCGCACCTGTGATTATCAAAGATACAAATATCTCAGCAAGAGGCCCAGCAATCACTTCTCTAGCTTCCCACAGAGTTCTCGGGTACACCCAATCAGGTCCTGGGGATTTATCCACCTTTGTGTTTCAAGACATCCAGCACTTCCTCCTCTGTAATATGGAGATTTTTCCAGTTGTCACCATCTATTTCCCCACATTCTATGTCTTCCATGTCCTCCTCCACAGTAAACACAGATGCAAAACTCACTTAGTATCTCCTGCAGCTCCACACAAAGGCTGCCTTGCTGATCTTTGAGGGGCCCTATTCACTCCCTTGTTACCCTTCTGTCCTCAATGTATTTAGCTGCTAAATCCCAGGGGTCAGTCAAGTGAATCTTCTCTGAACCGTTTCTAATGTATTTATATCCCTTTTTAAATAAAAGGGGCAAGCCTATTCACAGTACTCCAGATTTACAAACACTTGAAATAGGAGCAGAAATACACTGTCAGGCCCCTTGAGCCTGCTCCACCATTTAAAGTGGTCATGGCTGATCGGTTTATTTTTGATTTCCACATTCCCCTCTCACTAACAATGCTTGATTTCCCTGCTTAAGAAGAATCTTCTGAAAAGTAATCATGATCCCCTTTGCACCATGGAATCCCTATAGTATGGAAGCAGGGTATTTGACCCATTGGGTCCACACCGACTTTCCAAAGAGCATCCCACTCAGATCCACCCCATCTTATCCCTCTATCCCTACATTTCTCATGGCCAACTCCCACCTAGCCCGCACATCACTGGACACCATGGGGCAATTTGGCATGGCCAATCCACTGAAACAGTACATCTTTGGATTGTGGGAGGAAACCCACGCAGACACAGGGAGAATGTCTGTGTGGAGGTTGCACAGTCGCCAGAGGGTGGAATTGAACCCCGGTCCCTGGCACTGTGAGGCAGCAGTGTTAACCACTGAGCCACTGTGCCACCATTCTGAGGCAGAAAGTTTGAAAATCACACAACCCACTGAGAAAAAAAAATTCTCTTCGGTTCAGTTCTGAAAGTCAAAAGTCACACGTCACCAGGTCATGGACCAATCAGTTTATTTGAAATCACAATCTTTCGGAGTGGTGCTTCTTCATCAGCTGACCTGGAGCAGCGCTCCGAAAGCATGTGATTTTAAATAAACCAATTGGTCTATAACCTGGTGGCATGTGACTCCTGACTTTGTCCACCCCAGTACCTCGACATCATGGCCCCTTCTGAAAGGGTGGCCCTTAATTTTAGAACTGTGCTCTCTGGCTCTGGACAGATCTGTAAGAAAAAACCTCTTCCACCTCCACGTTGTTAAGACTATTGAGAATCTTCTACATTTCAATCAAGCCACCCTCCTGAACTCCAGTGGATGCAAGCCCTGCCAGTCTGACCTTTCCTCATTAGACAAAGTATTCATTTCGCTATTAAACGAGTAAAGATTCTCAGAATCACCTTCAAATACATTTACGTCCTTCCTTAAATAAGGAGGCCAGAATTGCACACAGCATCTGAGATGTTGTCTCAATAAATGTTACAGAGTCAGAGAATCCTAGAGATATACAGCACGAAAATAGACCCTTCAGTCCAACTCGTCCATGCCGACCAGATATCCTAAACTAATCATTTGCCAGCATTTGGCCCACCTTTTAAATACTGTAGTTGTACCAGCCTCTACCGCTTCCTTTGGCAGCTCATTCCACACTTGCACTATCCTCTGCGCGAAAAAGTTGTCCAATAGGTCTCTTTTAAATCTTTCCCCTCTTACCTTAAACCTATGCGCTCTAGTTCCTGACTCCTCCACCCCAGGGAAAAGACTTTGTCCATTTATCTTATCTATGCCCCTCATGATTTTGTAAACCTCTATAAAGTCACTCCTCAGCCTCCGATGCTCCAGGGAAAACAGCCCCAGCCTATTCAGCCTCTCCCTATAGCTCAAATCCTCCAACCCTGGCAACATCCTTGTAAATCTTTTCTGAACACTTTCAAGTTTCACAACATCCTTCCTATAGCAGGGAGACCCGAATTGCACACAATATTCCAAAATATGTTCTGCATAACTGAGTGAAAACATCCTTACTGTTACGTTCAATTCTTTCTGTAATAAAAGACAGCGTTCTTGATTATGTGCTGTACTTGCAGGATAATGTTTTTTGACTCACATCAGAACACCTATTTTCATCTGCACTTCAGAATTCTGCAGTCATTCGCTGTTTCAGTAAAGTTGTTTTTATTTTTCCTGCCAATGTGAACAGCTTCTCATTTCCCCACACTACATCCTAATTTGCCATATTCTTGTCCACTCACTCATCTTCTCTCTCGTCATCTATAATTTCCTTATGCCCTCTTCACAAAATACTTTCCTAAGTATCTTGGCATCATCTATGAACTTAACTCCTGTTCCTTCACTCCTATCATCTAGGTCATTGATGTAAACTGTAAAAGATTGGGGCTGCAGCACATACCCCTCCACCCATCACATCCTACCAATGGACAAAGCACCATTTGTGCATATTCTCAGTTTTCTGCCAACCAGCCAGTCTTCTATTCACTCTTGTGTGTTATTCCTTACACTATATATTTTCTATAATAATGTTTGACGTGACACCCTATCAGATGCCTACTGGTAACCAAGTGGATCTTTGATACTGGTACATGTATAGGCTCCCTTTTGTCCACTGTGTGTTATTCCATCAAAAATAAAAATAAAAATAAATTTGTTAAACATGATTCCCCTTTGTCAAAACCATACTGACTCTTCCAGATACCTTGGATTTTTACAAAGTGCCCAGCTATAATTTCTTTAATGACGGATTCTAACACCTTCCCTATGCTAGACATCAAGTTAACTGACCTTTCGTTTCCCACTTCCCTCTTGAATAAAGGGGATTGTCATTTTCCTGAATCTGGGGAATTTTGGAAAATTTATACCAAGGTATCTACTACCTCATTACCAACATCTGAGGAGATCCTATACGATGTAGTTCATCTGAACTTGGAAGCTTGCTTCCTCAAATTCCATCAGTTAGCTTAGTGCCTTTTCCCTCAGGATTGTCTTACCCTGTACAACTGTAGCAAAATATTTCAATGATATTTCTGTTCCCCTTGCAACAGACGACAACAACTTTCCATTTGTCTTTCTATTTATCTGCATGCTAACATTTTGTGATTCATGGATACCAAGATTCCTTTGCAGCTCTCTACATTTAAGTAATATTCCACAGTATATTCTTTTTGCCAAAATGGTCAAGTTTACATTTTCTCACATTATACATTCTGCTTTTTTTTTGCCCAACTCATGCAACTTGGCTGAATCCCTTTACAGACTATTTGTCTCTTTACAACTTTCTCTTCATTGGAACACTAACTAACTACATTTTCACCCTCACACCATGCACCTTCCTGACAGAGCTATGTCACTTTATTGTTACCTTGTTAAAATGCTCCTTGCCAAACTGCACCAATAGTATACCAACACCTCAAGGGCTGCAGCAGTCTAGGAAGGGATCTTTCAATCACCTTCACTAGGGCATTGGGGATGGGCAATAAATGCCAACCTCACTAGTGATATCCACATCCCATGAATTAATAAAAAAGTTCTCATTACCTATCTTGTGTCATCAGCAAACTAGCAACCAATAATCAGTTCCTTTATCCAAGTCAATGATATAGTTTGTGAATAGACAAGGTCCCTACACACATCCCTGTGGAATTCATCTAGAGTATGCCAACCTCAAAGTAACCCCTTTATCCTTACTCTCGGCTTCCTGTTAGTTAACAAACCCTTTATCCATGCCAAGGACAGCAGATGCATGGGATCACCGCCATCTGAAAGTTCCCTTCCAAGCCACTCACCATTCTGACTTTCAAATATGGTGTCACTGGATCAAAATCCTGACAAGATTGAGGCTCTACCTACAGCACATGGACTTAAAGTAGTTCAAGAAGGCAGCTCCTCAAGGGGCACTAAAGGTACAGCTAATAGATGCTGGTCTAGCCAGCAATGCCCAGCCCCATGTATAAGTTACTCCTGAACCTTTTAATATGATTAGATTAGATTACTTACAGTGTGGGAACAGGCCTTTGGCCCAACGAGTCCACACCGACACGCAACCCACCCAGACCCATTCCCCTACATTTACCCCTTCACCTAACACGAAGGGCAATTTAACCTGCACATTTTTTGGACTGTGGGAGGAAACCGGAGCACCTGGAGAAACCCACGCAGACACGGGGAGAATGTGCAAACTCCACACAGTCAGTCGCCTGAGGCGGGAATTGAACCCGGGTCTCTGGCGCTGTGAGGCAGCAGTGCTAACCACTGTGTCACCGTGCTGCCCACTGTGCTGCACTGACTCACTTTGATGTAGCTGTTTCCAGTCCACTTCTGCCAAACTGCATCTCAGTTTAGGAAAATTGGCCTTTCCCCAACTTAGAACTTTTACTCTTGCCTCCAAAGCAAGAGAAAGCGCCTAAAATAATGCTCCATGGCCTTGTACAATTCCTGAAGAAGGGCTCATGCACCTCCAAATATTCCAAACCTGCATTAGATTAGATTAGATTACTTACAGTGTGGAAACAGGCCCTTCGGCCCAACAAGTCCACACCGCCCCGCCGAAGCGCAACCCACCCAAACATTTACCCCCTTACCTAACACTACGGGCAATTTAGCATGACCAATTCACCTGACCTGCACATCTTTGGACTGTGGGAGGAAACCGGAGCACCTGGAGGAAACCCACACAGACACGGGGAGAACGTGCAAACTCCACACAGTCAGTCGCCTGAGGTGGGAATTGAACCCGGGTCTCTGGCACTGGCAGCAGTGCTAACCACTGTGCCACCGTGCCGCATTATCCCATTCTGCTTATTATTTCCTTAACAACTCTAATTAAACATAATTACACTTTCCCAAAACCATGTTAAACTCTGGTTAATTGCATTAAGATTTTCTAAATGCCCTGCTGTAACCTCC
Source organism: Chiloscyllium plagiosum (assembly GCF_037043375.1). Lineage (NCBI taxonomy): Eukaryota > Metazoa > Chordata > Chondrichthyes > Orectolobiformes > Hemiscylliidae > Chiloscyllium > Chiloscyllium plagiosum. Next base: position 34,625,956 of record NW_028270145.1, read on the forward strand.
TTAATAATCGATTCCACCATTTACCCATGACCAATGTCAAATTAATTGGACTATACTTTGTTGTTTCCTTTCTCTGTTGAATAGAGGAAGTCACATTTTCTGGGACCTGTCCAGAATCTGGGGGATTTGGGGAAATTAGAGCCATAACAATTACTGTTTGTTCTGCCACTTCTTTTGAGACCCGAGGAGGCAAGCAATTGCGTCCTAGGAAATAGTGCCAATTGTGATCTTTTTTAAATTCACGCGGGAGAGGAGAGAAAGCTTTCAGTTTAGCATGTCAGCCGAAGAGGAACTTTTGCAAAGAACACAGCTTCCCCATGTGCATTTCTGAGTGCCAGCTGAACAGTCTCTTAAAATAGGATTGAACCCCCCCCAAGTCCTTTGATTCAGGGATAAGAAACACTACCTACCCACTGAGCCACATCTGATATCTATGGCCCATATGCTCTTAATTTGTAAAGAAAATTGTTGATACAAGAATGGGCTTGGCCATGTTCACGAAATTAGTGAATGTTTTTGAAAATTGCAACTGGGAGAATCTTATTAAAAACACCCTCCTTGACGACAGTTTGGATTACCTAACTATTCCACAATTGGAAAAGGCTGGATTAGTTTACCACCTCCTGACTAAAGGCTTTGGAGCTCTGCCTGCTGAATATTACAGGAATGTTTTGTGTTCATTGGCAATTTTCCTTACAATCTTCATTTTGGGAGCTGTATTCTGGGTTAGTTCTGAACGTGACGTTTGATTGCAAATGTAAGTTTCCTCGACGGAGGCTGTGCTCAAAACCAAATTCACGTTCGACACCGAATGCAATTGATTCAAATACATTTCTGCTGGGAGCAATTACAATGTTACAACTCGCTATAAAACCAAGCAGGAGCGCTCGTAATGGATGTGAGGTTAAGATAATGAAACAGCCACGATTTTAATGCAGCTTTTAAAGTGCTCACATGCTAACCTTGTACTTGACTTCAGCGATTAATTAATATGCAGTCGGATTGAAATCCTGAAGATTATTCTCTGACTAGTGACGTGCACTTCAGATGTCTGGGCACTGAGCTCGAGAATACCTTTGCAAAATTGCTCCATCGTCTCTTTTTAAACTTTCCATCCAAGGCTGACTCTGACATTTTTAGTATTTCCTCCTTTGTCGATTTAGATCTGATTGCATTTCTGTAAAGTATCTTCAAACATGTTAAAGATGGTACGTAAACTCAAGTTGCCGTGGCTGAAATTGAAAATGTCCCCAGGTCATCTGTAACAAATGTTTCTATCTCGTCATTAATGGCTTAATCTTAGGCTGCACAGCGATTGAATTTCACAATTTCAGTCTTTATTTTAATTCCCCAAAGGAACATGCATTCCGACTCAGTTTGGGAACACAAATTCCCAATTGCAAATTGAAACTGAAAGGCACTCCCTTTTTTTTCTCACAGAAAAATTATTTCATCAACTCATGAGCATAGTTTCATATAAAAGCCTCTTAGTGCATTCCGTGCTTTGGGTAAAAAGATGTTATGCTCTACGTTTCTCTATTTAACCTTTGTATCCTTGTTCCTCCAGCTGGTCTCTTAAATTGCTGATACAGTAACGTTTGCTTTTCCCTAAAAGTATGCAACATTCATAAACGTTATTTAAAAATTAAATGTGCAATTTACAGAATTTGCAATAATATTCAACTTGCCCCTATGCAGTTTGTTCCATGCAATATGATTGTAATAGATGTAATATTTGCAAAATCGTTAGGTATACAGTCCAAGTTGTTTTCAACTGATGGAAACAGCCTAGAACAAGGGGACATACTCTTCCAATGTGAGCTGGTTGCTGAGAAATGTGTCCGGAAGAGCCCCTTTGCTCAGGGGAAGGGATGTCGTGCTGTCATTGTACCTTGGAGTGACCAAACAAGGAGTATTGTGTGCAGTTTTGGCTTCCTTTTCTGAGGAAGGATGTTCTGCCTAGGGAGGGAGTACAATGAACGGAGACTGGGTCAGTTAGGACAATATTCACTGGAGTTTAGGAGAATTGGGGTGGTGGGGGTTCCTCATAGAATTCCATATAATTGTAACAGAGTTGACAGGGCAAACACAGGAGGGATGTTCCTGGTGATTGGGGAATCCAGAACCACGGGTCACAGTTTAAGGATGTGTAGGAAGCCATTTTGGATCGAGAGGAGAAATTTCTTCACCCAGGCAGTAGTGAGCCTGTGGAATTCTCTGCTTCAGAAAGCAGTTGGGGCTGAAACATTGAATGCTTTCAAGAAAGTAACAGGTGCAGCTCCTAGGGCTCAAGGGATCAAAGGGTATGGGGAGAAAGTGGGAATAGTGTACTGACTTGGGTGATCAGCCAGGATCTTCTAGACGAGCAGCGCAGGCTGAAAGGGCTGAGTGGCTTACTCCTGCTCCTGGCTTCGATGATTCTTGCAAATGGTGATGGAAATCTGGAACTCTGTAATCCGGAAAGGGTTCTTATGGTTATGGAACTAAACAGAGTCAGTGGAGTCCAGATTCAGGTCTGCCTGATCCAATTGAATACTGGAGCAGCTTGAGCAGCTAAATGGGCTAATTCTGTTCCTGTGTACAGCTCATCACCTCAAGATGCAAATGCAGCTATAATTATCAGAACGGTCTCAGTGTAGCAGGCCTTTCATTAATTAGCACGTAATTAATTAATTAGATTATTATAATATTAATACGTCAATATTAGACTTGTGGCTAACTCCCTTTGCAGTTCCCAAATCCTTGTGCCCAACCTGTCCTGTTCCAAATTCAATCAAAACTTGTCGCCGTGCCCTGCCAATCGCAATCTCATTGTACAAGACCCCTGCTAAACAGACAATCCAAGAATTATCTTAGTGAACGCCAATTATATTAAAGGAATAATACTGTTGTCCCTGAGTATTTTACGTAAAACTGTAAAATCCTGGGATAATTACATTGCTCAGAAAATGATTATTGTGTATTTTAATGATAATGTCCTTTCGTAATGACAGCATAATAGTTACAGACAGAAGCAAGGGAACAAGACGTGTCAAGCCAGTAATTATAAGAGCTGAGCAGGGCTCTAATTGTAGTGTAGGATCGCAGTAATTAGTGACGAGCTAACTTCACACAAAGAACAAACTAGTTGAATATTGAAGAATGTGAATGTGAGTTTCTAAAAAATCTTTACTGAATGTCATGAACAATACTGATGATGCAATTTCTCCTGTCATTGTGTAGTATTTTCCCCAGTCAACATCTAGAATCCTCACTGGCTTCCTGCTAGTTATCTTACTCCCATCTGATCGTGAACTTACTGGTCAGCAACAACTTTGGAACGAGCCCTATTTCTCACTCAGTTCGGCATCATATATGATACCTGTCTGCTTGAAGCCACTCACGTGCAGGTTACTGGAGAAGCATTGAAAAGACAGGTGTAAAGGAAAGGCTAAGCTAACTGCTCACTTGTCAGGGAAGGTCACTTGAACTTAAATTACATTCATCTCAGTTTGTAACTTCAGATCTAAAGCTTCAGGAATCTGAACTCTACGCCAATGCAGGTTATTTTTACCAAAATTAAGTTGATGTGTGTGTATGTGAGTAATTGAGAGAGAGAGATGATGGGAGGGGATGCAGAGGGGACGGGCGCAACCTTGTTCTGTTGTAGGAGTATATTAAATGCTCAAACCCTGCTGTTCAGAATTTCTGTTCCATGAAATCACTCTTGATACCAGCTCAATAAATATAGCTTTGTCTGTGGTGCTCTGAGCTCAAGAACAATGCCGTTGGGGTGTAGGGTATCTATATTAGATAACTATTGTTTGGACAAGTGCAGGCTTCAAGTGGGAAGTTCACAAACTGGGAAGGTGCTAGAGGCTAATATTGTTTGCAAACCGAAAACTGATATTTTCTTGTTCAGTGAGCAAAAGTTGAGAATAACCCATCCTGGCTAAAAGGAACTTGACAGACATTGCGTCAAGGTCCCTCATTTTCAGGAGATGTGAGGTTTACTGTTTTGGTCACTTCTGATGTCTCCTTGTGGCTTTGGAGCTAAGCAGGCTGGGAGTGATCACCTATTTTCCCATCCACCTCACAATTCTTTGAAATATGCTGCCAGGAGGCAAGTTTGAGCAAGGTCTCCCTCTATCACTATGAGAAGATGACTTCATTTCTCTCCCTCTCTTTTCCTTTCCTTTCTGCTTTCTCTTTTGAGCTGCTTTCCCAGCTGTGTCCTTCCTTTCCCTCTGCTCCACTGTCACCCATCTCCTCCTTAAACCTTCATTCACTTTTGCTTTATGAAGGATAGGTGGTGAGGTGCTCTGTCTCAATAGTTTCTTACTTTCTCTCCTCCTCATACCCTATCTTTCTATCCGTTTCCTTCCATGAGGTTGTTGGAAGGGGTCAGGGTAGACATACGTACATTGGGTGGGCGACACGTTCTGAATCCAATTAAAGATGGCAAGTGGACTCTTAAACCTGAAGGACCAATGCAAGCCCCTGTACAGCAGAGGAGAACAGAGTGTTGTAAACACTAAGTTAATGGAGATGTTGCCCCAATAGGAAACAGTCATCAGCATATCATCAGTCAAGAATATACTGGGAGATTCACCTTAGTGTGGGCTGTGAGCCCGTCAAGAGTAAAAAGCCTTCTATCAAGTTGAGACTCACTTGTGATTCCTTATGGAACTTGATCACAAATGATTTCCAAGGGTTCAGAGAAGATTTTCAAGGATGTTGCCATGGTTGGAGAATTTGAACTATAGGGAGAGGCTGAACAGGCTGGGGCTGTTTTCCCTGGAGCGTCGGAGGCTGAGGAGTGACCTTATAGAGGTTTACAAAATTATGAAGGGCATGGATATGGTAAATAGGCAAAGTCTTTTCCCTGGGGTTGGGGAGTCCAGAACCAGAGGGCATAGGTTTAGGGTGAGAGGGGAAAGATATAAAAGAGACCTACGGAGCAACTTTTTCACGCAGAGGGTGGTACATGTATGGAATGAGCTGCCAGAGGAAGTGGTGGAGGCTGGTACAATTGCAACATTTAAGAGGCATTTGGATGGGTATATGAATAGGAAGGGTTTGAAGGGATATGGGCCGGGTGCTGGCAGGTGGGACTAGATTGGGTGGGGATATCTGGTTGGCATGGATGAGTTGGACCGACGAGTCTGTTTTCATGCTGTACATCTCTATGACTCTATTACTAGTCTGCCAGATAATTAGCCCAGTCACAGAGCCTTGTTTGGTACCTGCCCAGAAATGAGAGGTTTGGTAACCAAGCAGTTGCTATGATGCCATAGTAGTTGAGTTGCAGGATTGTTACAAATTTTGCTGGACGTCCAAGTCTTTTTTCCAGTAGACGCCTTTGCATTGGAGTAAATACACAGAAAAACAGGTAATAAAGCACAAAGGAAAGACCTCAGCATGGCATGTTCATAACCAAGATACTGGCTTTTCGTTTAATTTCTCTTGTAATTATATAGCTTTCCTTTTAAAAGTACACAGTCAATTTGAATTTTACCCCACTCAGCTTTTAAAATGTCCCCTTTGGCTATTCTTCAATTAACTTTCAACACAGACTGTTTAGAATTAAAGAAAAGCTCAATATAGCTGATTGTTATTGATGCATTCTGAGAATGAGGTACTCTCCACGTGCACAATCCAAATTTAGCTCACGTCATTACACCTCTAGACATCAAGCTAAATCCAGAATCAAACCTTCAGTGCAGGCTGAGACCTTTGTAGAAACATTGAAAGTAGGAGCAGGAGTAGGCCATTCGCCCCTTCATTTCTGCTCTGCCATTCAGTGTAGTCATCACTGATCAAAATGTGCCAAAAAATGTGAAATCAGGAATTCAAATGAAGCAGAGAGGAAGTGTGCACAAATGCAAGGCTTCATTTGGTAGTAACATAGAACAATGAATTAATTCAAGTTGAATATGCTGTGTAACAAATTGTAGACATATACTTTTGTGTGGTCACAAGTGGTTCAGTAACTTTCAAGTTATATTGTAAATCTGAAACAATATCAGAAATTGCTAGAGAACTTCAGCCGGTTTAGCAGCATCTGTGGGAAGAAAGCGGAGTTAACGTTTCAAGTCTGGTGGCGTAAATATGACTTTTTTCCCAGTTACTAATCATTCTGGTGAACAGTTACTGGATATGAAGCATTAATTCTGCCGTCTTCCCACAGATGCTGCCAAGCCTGCTGAGTTTCTCCTGCATTTTGTGTTTGTGTTTCCGATCTCCTGTTGTTTGGTTTACTGTAAATCTGCGAGTTTGTTGTAGCTGAGAGCAGATATTTATGAGACCCTGTACATTTGGGCTTGTTCCATTTTCTGTATTTCATTCAAAGAGTCTGACACTTGTTATAGTGAGACATTAGTGTCCAAGTTACTTTAAGTCAAAAATAGATGAAATAATTAAGAAGGGAATTCAGTTTGGGACTTCTTTATTAATTATGTGAATGGCAAATTGCCTGGTAGTTCAAAATTGCTTTGGGGTACCACAATTGAAACAGGATTTCAAACTTGAACCTTCAAATCCTGTTTGCTATTTTAAGCAAACACCCATGTGACAGCTCCAGTGAAAACATGGTGAGCGGATTACAGCTAGGAACAGGACAGTAGCATTAATGTTGTCGGGAAGCTGTTGCCATCTCTCGCCTCAATTGGGGTATAGGTTGTTTTCCCAGGGTCAAGATCAAGCACCTCCAGTCCAGGTACAGTGTGGATGGGTATTGTATAATGTCCAACTGGAATATATCTCAACTAGAACCTCTCTGACCGCACCCATCCAGTTTCCCAGTCACCCAAACAAACTCTGTGTTTGTTCTTTAGGTGAGATTCCTGCTTGTACAATGTATCCATGACTGCAAGCACTGTGTTGGGAATGCCCTCGGATTATACTTGTCTTTCCACTTTGTGAGGGGAGACTTTGAGGCTTTGGCACGTTCTAAGTTTTCCAGTCAGATTCATACAGAGCCAAAGTGATCCTTTACTTTGGACACCTCGCACGCACTGTGAAGATTCAACAAAACTCCATCTGAGTGACATATATTGTATAATCTTATGCAGCAATGTTTATAATAATAATATTTTGCAAGAGGAAATAAGAAATGCAAGGGGTTAGTATTTCTGCTTTGAATGCTCACCGGAAATTGGGTCCAACATTGTGTGTAATTGTGTTGCTTGGGTCTGAGTTTAAGCTTCCATTAAAATCTATTTGCACAATTGCAAAGGTAAATCTTTCCATGAAAGTGCAGTTGGACAGTGGAACAGAACACGGGTGCAACCCTGAGAAGTGGCAGGAAGGCAATGGGAGGGTGAGGTAACCAGGTGGGTTGCTACACTAAGTAACCACTGTCGATCGTTGTCATGGTAACTAACGTTCCTTTTGGAAGGGCAATCTACCATCCTTACCTGGTCAGGCCTACATGTAACTCCAGACCCATTGCATTGTGGTTGACCCTTAGCTACTCTCTGGGCAATTAGGGATAGGCAATAAACTCTGGCCTAGCCAGCGCCACCCACAATCCATAAATGAATAAAAAGAAAATGTTGCTGCCCTGTGACTAATTGAGGCCATTAAGTGGTCACTTAATGAGCACTGAGGTACCTGATTCCACCTGGGTTGCAATTTCTTCAGCCCTGGAGGAGATGGGAAAGAGTTGACCTATTTGACTGGCAAACCCGCATGGGCATGCTACCAGTCTGGAAGAAAGAGGGCTGTCAGGTCTGCACTCAGTTGTGCCTGACCGAGGGTCTGGACCCATGGTTGGGTATTGCTGAGAGGGCGTGACCCCAGCCTTCCTCAGACCACTCTGCTCCCTATGAACCCCAGATTCAGACCAGCCACACACCCCTCCTCCCCACTCCCTCCAAAAAAGCACCTACCTGTCCTGAGAGCAGTTTGACATCTCAAAATCTGGCAGGTGGTATCCCAGGAGAAGCCAACGTCTCTGCCATGATGCTGCCTGTAATTGTCCAGGCGAACGGGAATTCCTAATCCAGGGTTACAGTTCCAGCAAATCAGCTGTCCAGTTGCCAGATCATTCCTTCAGATGAAGACAAATCTCAGGAAAACTCCTCCTCAAACAGGAAAATCCTGACCAATGATTTATTTATACTTTTCATTAAAAATGCATTCTTCCATTCAGGGAGGTAACCTGATGTAGTTTTACTTATGCAGCTAAGTATGCATTTATCAGCAGAAATGAGCAATTTTAATAAGCCACCCACTACCTTTTAGCTCTGAGTTATGCCATTACTAATGAGTGAGGATCACTTCCAAAAAATTACACTGAAACATTGACTGGTTTAGTTGGTGTTGGCTCCAGTCTGTTTTTTTGGTGCGTTTAATGTTTTTTTGGTATGTAAAAATGTTTAAAATTTGCCAGAAAAACTGTGTTCAATTTAAAAAAGCTCTTTGAAATGGCATGCATAGGTATCGCCCACAAAATCCTTCTTATTACGGACTGGAATGTGGTGCATTTTGTGGACAAGATCAGCTTTGATTTAAAAAAAAACATTTTTGTCATGTTTAGTTTGTGGAAACTTTGATGTCTCCTTGGTATATTTTATACATTAGTTTCAGCACTCTTTTGCAGTGGTTTGATCAATTTAATCCAGTTTGCACTCAGCACAACTCCAGCTTGCATTGGGTTTAGCAAAGCGATTTAACAAAGACCTAAAAGCTCATCTCAGCTTTACCATTCTTATAACATGCTCAACTGTACTTAATGTGTCTCCAATCAATGGGATTCCCAGAGGTCATATCTAGACATACATTATCACAGCAGTTCGGGATCTGTGTGGGGGAACTCTTCACTGAATTGATGAAATCTCCCAATAAGTGGGGAACTGCTGTAGGCTTTTTTTTAAAATGAGAGGGATGTGCAGCTCTTTGGAATTGACAGTATTTCTTCCTCATTTTGCATTCCTTGATGTAGGGAGCAAATCCAAAACAATGAGCCAGTAAGTTGAACTCTGTATAACTCAGCCAACCTTTATATCTGTCAGTTAGCTATGTTTGCATAAGTATCAATGTAGCCCCAACACCTTGCTTTATAAAGGCACAGTCAATTCCAAATGTAACCTATTGCTAAAATATGCCAAATTAAAAGTTCCTCCCTTGGAGTGTAACCTTGTCTAATACAATACATTTGCATGCAGTTTGTTTTTGAAAGTGTTTATGAATGTTAGGCATGATCTTGAGCTATATGAGGCCCTCTGTGTCCACAGCCTCACACAGGGCACCTCACACTTTCGATGCATTATTTGAGGTGACATGGCACCTATTGTTAAAGTTCACTTGAGAATATAACTTTATTAAAAAAATTCTGGGATTTACATTTGAAAGACTAAAACCAACATGGTCACTCTAAAAGATGAGAGACTTACAAACAATCCAGGTCTTTTTCAATACATCATTTCAGTTACATCACACTGTAAACGTTTGCTATAAATTCTGTGCCCTACAATCTTATACTCCATGACCACCTGATGAAGGAGCAGCGCTCCGAAAGCTAGTGCTTCCAAACAAACTATTACCTGGTGCCGTGTGATTTTTAACTATGAATGTTAGATACTGACTATTTAACTTCGGTCCAGGCTGACCCCCCTGATGGACTGAAGCTGTATCTTTTCATTTCAGTTCATAGGCATAGGCATAGCAACAGAAAACTGACCCAAATCAGCAGCACCCTCAGAGTGCAATGTGAAATGAAATAACAGCACATGCTGCATGTACAATAGAAGGCAAAAGAGCCTTTGAATTGGGGGAAGTTGACTCTCTGCGTGTGGCATCAACGGTTTGTTTTGTTTTGGGGGTCTTGGTGAATATTGACACAAGTTTAGCGGATGTATCAGGCCGACCATGGACACAGCTACATTGACTCCACGCCTAACCTGCGCTTTCCCTGATTGGGGCTTCACTTTCAACCCTCGATATGGTTCAAACCCCTCTCAGCCGTCTGTGTCTGTGCATCTTTGAAAGATCTAACCAATTAATTCCATAATCCCCAATGTGCCTGCACAAACCAGAAAGCCCTGGTGTTTTCACTCGAAGGCATTGTGTATTTCTCCCCTGCACTTTGCCAGATATTGGTGTAACGCATGGAATAGAGGATTTTCAGTCTGAGTTCCTGTGATTTTAATTTGTGCTAGATGTGGAGATGTGGCATTTTAGTCACAGATCCTGCCCACAAAACAGTCCACAAGACAAATTTATTATCATTAGGGTTTTTGGCTAAATGAGCACCTTTGCAGGACTTTGGGCAGGTTTGAGATTATGCTGGAACCTGTGGACAGCAGCCATTGAAAAGATTGAATGCACTTTCAAAAATTTTCTGATTGACAGACTACAGTCCTCCAATCGATCAAAAGATAATCTTGTATATTATTTAATTCATTTTCATTGATTGAAAATTTAGGTGTACCTGATCTAGGAAGATTTCTTTTTTTGTAATCAGCCAAAATAATTGAACTTTAACAAATTACCTCTTACATTTTTGAAGGAGTATGTTTAAAGCAGCATTTTTGTTTCACCTCTAAATAAAACTTAGGTTTTAAAATATTGTTTAATTGGGTTAATTAGTGACAGATTTGTATTGCAATATATTAAGGGCTTTTGAGTGGGGAAAAGAGACAGCTCAAATTGTGGTGGAATTGTGGTTGTATCAGGAGCAGAGATTTGCCCCCTAAAGGGTTTAAGTTATCATCTGAAATGCTGAATAGAGGAAGCCTTCACAAATGCACTCTCAGAGCACAGTAACTGGAGAGATTTTTACATCATTGTGGAGCTAAGCACCATCACTGTCGTAACCAGTGAGGAAGGTAACTCCAGAATGGGCTACGTCATAGAGAAATGAGGAGGAAAAGGTAGGGAGAGGGGCTGAGCCAGAGTGGCATTCAGATTTCTGGTGATGTTGAGGAAGTGGGGAGGGAGGGGGAGCTCTTAAAACAGAAAAAGGAGGAAGCAAATTAAATGAAATAGATGGAAGGAGAAAAGGAATACTATTACCACATGCAAGTCCAAGAAAATAATATATTAGGGTTAAATGTATTTCAAAGCCCCATGCTGGTATGCCTCAAAGGTTATCTTTCCAAGATTTGTATTGATTTGTATTCATGGCTTTTGTTTTATGGAAAGGTTGTCAGCTTACATTTCCCAACAAGTAACATTGAACTCACTGTGAGAGAGGAAATGGCTGACACTGCATTCCCAAAGTAAGAGCAGGTGATTGTGAATGAGTTTGTGCATGTGAGAGAGAGAAAGTGAGTGATTATAGGAGACTTGTATATATGTAAATTACCTGTTGGTGCAGACGAATGATTCGTTGCTGAGCTAGATGACATTGATACAAGGGCACTCTTCTGAATAGGCCTTTCTGCTTTAACAGAACCTGAAGATGCAATCGCAAGGAAACATTGGAGCTAAGGAGTTGTATTTATTCAATCTCAAGATATGGACATCGCTGGCTGGACCAATATTTGTTGTATATGCATAGATGCCCTTGAGAAGGTGGTGGGGAGGTTCCTTTCTCGATTTGCATGCTGTAGGAACACCAATGGTGCTGTTCGAAAGGAATTTGCCTCAGTGACATTGAAGGAGTAGTGATATGATTTGAAGTGAACTGCTTCAACTCTGCACCTTTCCTTAAATCCGTCCACCTCTCCTTTCCTCCTTGAGATACTCCTTTTAATGCAGTGGCTAATGTCTCCCCATGTGACACATCCTCTCATAAGCACCTTTTGGCCATTTTGCGTGGAATCTCATAGGGGGCTGAATGACGTGGGCTTTGGAGAGAAGCCCTGCGCGGTCTTTCTCGACATTGAGAACAAATAGTTGCAGCTTCCATCGCAGTTCTGGCCCATGAGAGGCAGCTGCAAGCTCTCTATAAATAGGAATTACTGCTTGTTATCATCCTCATTAGCTACACAGTTGTCTCATTACTATGCAGCTTCCTGTCCAACGTCCTCTTCAGAGCCCCGGTGTCCAGGAGAAGGAGCACGTGGTGTCCACCAACACCCTTGAGATTTTCAGGGAAGGGTGGGCACCGCAGGGAGTGGAGTGTATTATTTCCCACTCCAACTCTATTTTGATTTTACCTCTGCTCTCCCCTTCACTGTTTGATCATGCAGCATTGCCCTTTGAGAAGGGCAGTGCTTGTCACTGGCCACATGGGTGTTTCCTTTCTTCCTGGTGGGGGAATATGATTAAAGATTTACGCACTTGGTGCTTTTCACTAAAAAAAAACCAACGTCCACTCCAGGGGAATTAGATACCGGGAGTTGTCGACATGTTGGTCAAAGTGGGTATCTGGCAACTCCAGCTCACTGCTTGCTCCAAAGGACCTCCATGTGGGACACAGAGCTCCAACATTTCAGGCTACACTCTAAGGGCAGCGACCGCACATGTCCCGTGTCCATGGATACTGGAGCCTGATGCCCGCCCAGCTCCTAGAGCCCTCATAGCCCATCTCCAATCCCCATAGAGGATGTTTCTGCATTTTAAGGTTGTTCTTTGGGCCACGATGGCAACAAGCTTTGAAATGATGCTGCAAGGATAGTTTATGAGTAGACATCGGCACTCAATTCACAGACCGGACTAGCACCTCTAGTCGGTTCACTTGCTTCCCTTCGTGTTCAGTCGATTTAGTGCCTACCTGTATGCTCACAGCAGCACTGCCTTGCAATGCCGTGTCTTTTAACATCTCAGCCATCTGGTTGAAGCATCCTGCATTGTGCTTGGTGTTCAGACAGCCCCGTCATGTACTGCAGGTAACAGACTGAAGCTTGCTGTCTTCCAACAGGGCCGTGGTGAAACAGGAGATGGGGCTAATGCAGATACAGTTCCACTACTTAGACTGGTCTGTGGGGGCTCTCATCTGTATAAATCAGACAGAGTGTAGTGCATCATTCTGGTGGCTGTACTCTGCATAATCAGCGAAGGTGACAAGGTGATGTGATTGATGCTGAGGAGCCAGGGGAATGGGAGCAGACTTCCAAGGTTGTACCCACTACTTGTGTCCACCGATCACTACCTCAGCATTCTGCTACTCTCCCCAACTCCTCCCGCGTCAACCCCTCTTTATCTGTAGCTGCCGCTCCCCCATATCTAGTCCTGAAGAAGGGTTCATGCCTGAAACGGTTACTTCTCTACCTCCTGATGGTGCAGGACTTGAACCTGAGCCTCCCAACTGAGGGGATAGGGATCCTACCACTGCATCACCAGAGGTCCCTGAGTCTGCTTTTTTATTACTTTAATCTATTTTTCTAATCAACCTGTTCAGAGAAGTTATTGCATACCTCTGGAACAGGTGGGGCTTGAGCCCAGACCTACCGGCCCAGATATAGGGACACTACCTCTGTCCCACAAGAGGGCTCTTTGAATCTGCTTAATAAAGGGATCAGGTGGTGAGTTCTAGCTGGGCAGGCTAGAGGGAACTCCTACTCACCGAGGTCCTCGATGAGATTAATTAGTGATTCTCAAAGGGCCCTACCAGGGTTATCACAGTCGCGAAGTGTAAAATGTAAATCATCGGTTTATATTCTGGGGATGAAAGGCAGTTTGTTTTGTTTCTGTTAGCTTGTGTTGATTGGAAATAAAAGATGGCCTCATAGAGTCATAGAGATGTATGGCACAGAAGCAGATCCTTCAGTCCAACCCATCCATGCTGACCAGATATCCCAACCCAATCTAGTCCCACCTGCCAGTACCCAGCCCATATCCCTCCAAACCCTTCCTATTCATATACCCATCCAGATGCCTTTTAAATGTTGCAATTGTACCAGCCTCCACTACTTCCTCTGGCAGCTCGTTCCATACACGTACCACCCTCTGCATGAAAAGGTTGCTCCTTCGATCTCTTTTATATCTTTCCCCTCTCACCCTAAACCTATGCCCTCTGGTTCTGTACTCCCCCACCCCAAGGAAAAGACTTTATCTATTTATCCTATCCATGCCCCTCATGATTTTGTAAACCTCTATAAGGTCACCCCTCAGCCTCCGATGCTCCAGGGAAAACAGCCCCAGCCTGTTCAGCCTCTGTCTATCGTTCAAATCCTCCAACCTTGGCAACATCCTTGTAAATCTTTTCTGAACCCTTTCGTTGTTTGAGTGCTTTCCTGATGTAATGATCCTCAGTTGGATAATGATATGATGATTGTCATCAGTGGGTATTGGCGTTGTAACAATAGTGGTGACCTAGAGAGGGAAGTAAGTGTAATTAAGAATAGGGAAGCTTTGTGGTCTGTAACTAGGGAAAGAAAGTGGGATTGTATTTGTGAGGAAATGTCAGCCATGCCAGGTTTTTGCTGTGGGTGACATGGGTTTGTGCCACGGTATTACAGGTGAAGGACATCTCCAGAACGTCCACACTTGTCTGCGGCTGTAAAATGATACCGATGCAATCTATTCTGGGACACCTGGGTGGTGGCAAGTTTTTGTCATTATAGCGAATGGTAGAGTCGGGCTAGCATTGGATTTGAGGCGCTCCATAGGGTGAGGTTTAATGAGGTGATTTTGGGACATCAGCATGAGAAAACTCACTAAGCCTTGCAGGGAAAAAGCCCTTCATGAAATTCATTGAGATTGACGTAGCCCCCCCAAAAAATAGGTAAATTCAGCCCTCTACGTCTTTAAAGGGGCTATGTAAATGCAAGGTGGTGTTGTGCTTGCCACTTGCCGGACCAATAGGCGTGCAAACTTGACAGCTGTCTTCATCTCTTTTTGTTTCATTTCGTGATACTTTGAGAGACAGAGGCAGAAAGGGAACGCCAATCTTAGGTCTTGAAATATGCAAGTCCCTCAGATGAATGCAATGTGTTGCTTTATTTCCCCAACACAGTGCCTTTTGCAAGAGACTAAAGATCTCGATCTATCTTCCTGTCCCATCAGTCATGCCAGCAGTTCATCATTTTATTTTTGTGTTCCTTTAGGGCAGAGAAGTGTATGGCATCATTGTTTACTAATCACTTCATTTGTCAATCATTAATTTTTAACGCAGTATTTGTTTTTGTACTAGCAGAGAAAAACAACTTACCGAGTGGATCATATTGATTCACAATTAAAAACTGTGCCAAACACGCAATGTGTCAACTAGTTTTTAAATCATGCTCTTTGTTTTCTATTAATTAATGCATGGCTCGCATTTATTTTTTATACAAAACACTGCCATTGGCTTATTTTCATTCAAACAGTTGACAGCATTAACCAGGTGAGTGATGTGAATGTTGAACACATGGTAATTGGCCTTCCAGCGTTGTTAATTATATTTCCAGCAATATTCTGTTTATGTTTTTAAGTATTGAGCACAACTCAATGTGCTGTTCAACTCAGACTGTAAATACAGTCTGTTTGAGAAACCGGCCTCTTTGACCCCTGTCTAGTTTTTTCAGTGAAAGCATCTCAATACGTGCTCAGACAAGATACCCTTTTTACATTTGGTTTTAATAAGTGACCAGCATGCTTACGAAGATCAAAAAAATGCTGATGTTATGCATTAAATGGCAATTTCCTCTACCCTGTTACTGTACTAATTCATGTCCTTAAGGGAAACGAAATCCCACTTGTGCCTAGAACTGTTTCTAGTCCAACACCACCATGACTGACTCCCATCTGACTGGCACATGGCATAACAAAGTACTTGATTGTATCAAACTGCAGGGGGGGGGTGATGAGGAATGAACAACAAATGGAAGTTGTAGGCACTCGACTGTGCTGGATCCCTGATCTTCTGCAGCTATCCAACCTAAGAGGCTTCCCCGTCTGCCAATGTATTAAATAAACCCGCGTGGGTAGCAGATTGAGCCAGGGATGGGTATGGGATCATTTAGGATCTCTGGGGGTAGGTTTCACACAGCGAGTGTGCAGTTTGAGAAGTCTCCAGATCCCTTTAATAGGTTAATACTTTGATTGAGTGCAATAAGTACCCCGCTGGGATATTGCGATGGGGACTTGGGTCAGAGTAAAGGAGGAGCTTTGGAGGAGGTAGATGTGGGGCTGCTGCTGCCCGAATGTGTCTCTGCCCTAAACAGTGCAGCCTTCCCTTTTGAGAAATACCATGTAGTTTTAACATGTATGAGCTGCACACAAATCTGGAATCCCACTGTGCGCGCCGTCGGTTAGCAGACTGATTGCCGTTGTGTAGCCCAGTGCTAATCAAGGAAAACAGAGCAAAAAAGAACAAGGAAATAACTTACAATGGGGTTTTAAACAGGTACAGAATCAAGGGGAGGAGTAAAGGCAAGCACTGTGGTTGGCAAAAGGCAGGAGAGTCTGAAAGGATGACGGTACCTGGAACCAATGTGACAAATAAAATAATAAATGATGGGTGTGGAGGAAGTGTGTTAATGACAAACAGTCCCTGAAAGAAGAAAGAGAGGAGCAGTGGTTAATGTAGTGGTGGAGAGTTGCATTGAATTGTCATATGTTACAGTTTGGAAGGAGGCCATTTGGACCCTAAACATATGCTGGCCCTTTGGTAGAGAAACCCAAAGGATTCTATCCCCTCACCCTTTCCGTGCAGTTCTGTAAGCTTTCTCCGCATTCCCCTTGAGCGGCGGCCCTAGAGAAACACAAGAGGTTCTGTAAAAATGTAATCGGCTGATGATAAGACGCTGATGTAAAAGGTGATTAAAATGCTGACAAATTAAACTGTAATGGTGCTTCCCCAAAGACTGAAAATAAGCAAATCATTATCTTGTTCCAGTAAATGATGGAAATCTCATGCCCGCTGCATTAGAAGATGGAAGCTGAGAATCAGTCAGCACAGAAGGAGGCCATTCAACCCACTGCCACCATACCAACTCTTTGGCCACACCATCATCGGAGTATAGAAATAGGAGTAGGCCATTCAGCCCGTCGAACCTGCTCCACTATTTAATATGATCATGGCTGATCAAACCCTTCAATGCCTTTTACCAACACTATCTCTGTGACCCAAATTCCATTATTAATCAAAAACTTAACAAGCTCTACTTCAAAAATACTCTAGTGGGGCAGAGAATTTCAAAGATTACTTTAAGGGTGGCTAGTATACATTCTCCTCATGTTGTTGCTCAATAGCATCGCCCCATATTTTTAAATTGTGCCCCCCTCCTTGAAAATTCTGACCTGCATCTACCCCTTGAAGGTATCAGACCACTGAATGGATCTCTCAAATTTCAAAAAGTTGATCTCACTCTTTGTAAGTCTTCTCTGCAGCTTTGACATTGTATTTCTGGCTTTGTTCTGTCACGCTAATCCACTTTCTATGATATCATCTGCCCGTAGTGAACGCAAAATGAAATTTTTCACTGTGCCTAGGTACATGTGTGAATAACAAATCAAATCAAAAAAAAATTTTGTAAGTTTCAATGAAATCACCTCTCGATCTTTGAAACTCCACAGAATACAGGTCCTATTTAACCAGTCCTGCGATCTTAAACTTTTCTCATGGGCCAGCAGATTTTTCACTTTTAAATGTGTAACCAATTTTCTTTTGAAAGTTACCATTGAATCTGCATCCGCCGCCCTTCCAAGCAGTGTGTTACAGGCTGCAGCAACTCTCTGTGTGAAAGAATTCTCCTCGTCGTTCTTCTGATTCTTTTGCCAGTTTTCTAGAATCTCCCAGCTGCTCTATATCTCGAATGCTTCGTGCGTTCTGAAAAAAAAACACTGATAATTTAATTCTGAAGGTAGGAGAAAGTGAGGACCGCAGAGGC
Source organism: Chiloscyllium plagiosum (assembly GCF_037043375.1). Lineage (NCBI taxonomy): Eukaryota > Metazoa > Chordata > Chondrichthyes > Orectolobiformes > Hemiscylliidae > Chiloscyllium > Chiloscyllium plagiosum. Next base: position 34,643,640 of record NW_028270145.1, read on the forward strand.
TGGAGTTCAGAGTCAAAAAGTGTGGCCCTGGAAAAGCACAGCAGGTCGGGCAACGTCCGAGGAGCAGGAGGGTCGATGCATTGGGCATAAGCCCTTCATGATGAAGAGCTAATGGCAGAAGCGTTGGCCCTCCTGCTCCTTGGATGCTGCTTGACCTGCTGTGCTTTACCAGTGCCTCACTTTTCTGAAGGTAGCCCATTGATGTAACATTGAATTAGCTCATCAAAATAAAGTTCAAGTTGTTGGCTCTCCAGCTTGGGAAAGTGTGGAGCTTTGCTGTATTCATTACTATATCACGTGCTGCACTATAGTTCTCTTAACGTGTGTGGACCTTTATTAAGCAAAAGTCACAAAGCTGTTTGTCAAATGCTTGTTTTAAACTTTTCTATTATGATCGGAGCCCATTGTTACTCAAGACGGTGGCCGAGTTGCAGGGCTGCGTGCTGGCTTTTGAGCCTGGGCTCATCCTCTCTCGTCTGCTTTCTTTCTTTATTTTCCTCCTCTTTTTTTCTTTCGTATCCTCCTTCGTTTTTCTTTTCTTCAATGCCTTTTGCGATGGCATCTGCACAGCAGCGAGAGTGGGTTGTGCGCGCATTGGCGGCAGCCCCTGGCATTCGGAATCGGAGGCAGTGGAAGCTAAGCTCCTCCAGGGTCCGGAGGTGGCATCGCTGGAGCGAGACTCTTGGGTGAAGTGGTGGCGGTAGCGAGGAGGCAGTGGAACTGGGGACTATTGGTTGCGGTCACGGCAGGTCCTGAGTGGGGCCTCCCGGTTATTGCCAAGGCAACGGCAGCAGCTCCTGGTTGTGGTAGGCCCGGAGTTGGGGTCTCCTGGTTGTCAGGGAGCCAGCAACAGCAGCTCCTGTTTGTGGAAGGCCCAGAGCCAGGACTTCTGGTTATCAGGGAACTAATGTCAGCATCTCCTGGTTGTGGAAGGCCCAGAGCCAGGACTTCTGGTTATCAGGGAACTAATGTCAGCATCTCCTGGTTGTGGAAGGCCCAGAGCCAGGGTCTCCTGGTTATCAGGGAGCCAGTAACAACAGCTCCTGTTTGTGGAAGGCCCAGAGCCGGGGTCTCCTGGTTATCGGGGAATTAATGTCAGCTGCTCCTAGTTGTGGTAGGCTCGGAGTCGGGGTCTCCTGGTTATCAGGGAGCCAGTAACAGCAACTCCTGGTTGTGGTAGGCCCGGACCTGGGGACTCCTGGTTCTCAGGGAGTCAGTGGCAGCAGCTCCTGGTTGTGTTAGGTCCGGAGCTGGGGACTCCTGGTTGCGGGGCGAGTGTGGGTTCAGCGCAGAACCCAGCATCAGCGATGGTGAGATGGGGCCAGAGGCGGAGGTCTGACACGTGAAGAGTGGCGATTCCTATGGTGCAGTTCATGGCAAGATGGTGGAGGAGGGCTGGAGGCTCGATTCTTATTGGTGAGCCAGCTCAGGATGGACGGTGGAGGTTATGTCTTTCTATTCTTAAACTATTCAAAATGGTGCCGGATTGTGGCAAGAGTTGAAGCTTTTCACTGTATTTTACTGTATTATTCGCTGTAAAATGCAAGTGGCAATAATTCATTCAATTCAATTCAATTCATGTTAACAAAAGGGCAGACAATAGACAGGGATGTGCCTGTTGGGAGGTCTGTTCACTTTTCCCATGTGGAGAAAGACTCATGGAATCTTGGCTTTCACTTCAAGGAGGTTAGTGTATGAGAGAAACTGTACAAGATTTTGGTGAAACCATGACCAGTTTTGGTCCTTTTTGTTAAGGAAAGGTATTGTTTCATTGGAGGCAACTCAGAAGGCTCACCTAGGATGATCCTTGTTATGGAGGGTTTGTCTTAAGAGCAAAGACTGTAAAGGTTGGAACTCACTGGAATTTAGGAGAATGAGAAGTGATCTCATTGAAACGTTCCAGATTGTTAAAGGGCTTAACAGGGTAAATGCTGAGAGGATGTTTCTCCTCCTGGGAGACTCTAGGGCCAGAGGGCCTAGTCTCAGAATTAAGGAGTGCAAACGTAGGATTGAGATGAGGGGGAGTTTCTTCCCTCAATAGATTGAAAGTCGTTGGAACTCCTCGCCACAGAGAGTTGTGGGGGCAGAGTCCTTGTGTATATTTAAGGCTGAGTCAGATGATCAGTGAGGGAATCAGGGTTATGGAGAACACGCAAGAAAGTGGACATGAGGAATGATGGATCAGCCGTGGTCCCACTGAATGGCGGAGCAGGCTCAAGGACCTGAACAGCCTCCTCCTGTTCATATCTAGTACGCTCTGATGGAGTCTGAATCACCAATCTACAGCTTTGGTAGTGCAGCTAAAGGCCCCAGGATGACCAATAGCTGAGGGCATCAATTAGCTTAAATGGGAGGAGGGCAAGATCGAAGGAACGCTGGGAATTTCAGCAGCCTGTGAATTTTTGTTGCACCTCATGGCATCAAGGAAATAAACAACTAAAGACTCTAAAACACCAGACATGATTACTGCACTGGTCCCATGAAATATTGCTGGGTGTGGCTCCTTTTCAACCAGTTATTGTCAACTGTTTGTATTAGGGTCGAGGATCCGCTTTTGCTAAGAATGGTAAGATGGCAAGAATGGCGGCACAGTGGCTCAGTGGTTAGCACTGCTACCTCACAGCGCCAGGGACGGGTTCGATTCCAGCCTTGGGCGACTGTGTGGAGTTTGCACATTCTCACCGTGTCTGGGTAGGTTTCCTCCGGGTGCTCTGGTTTCCTCCCACAGTCCAAAGATGTGCATGTCAGGTGAATTGGCCATGCTCAATTGCCCATAGTGATAGATGCATTAGGTAGGGGTAAATGTAGGGGAATGGGTCTGGGTGGGTTATTCTTTGGCGGGTCGGTGTGGACTTGTTGGGCCGAAGGGCCTGTTTCCACACTGTAGGGAATCTAATCTAATGGTGCTAGTTGTTTAAGCATATTGTGAAGCCTCCCCTGTTTTGATGGAGCCAACACTGGCTACCTACAAACAAAGCCCTTCAGAAGACTGTAATGCTTGGACCCCTAGCAGGTTAGTCAGTGGGATGTATTTTAAAATGCTGGAATATTTCCAGGCATGGGCAGGACGACAATAAGATGTGAAGCAGCTCCAACGTGTTCTGGGCTAGCCAGGCATGCTCTGCAAATAACACCTCTTTCTCAGTGCCATCTGTCCATGTGCACTGTGGATAGGATAATAACAATAGGAATTGGGCATCATCGTTGTCATGTTGGAAGCAATAATTCTCCACCACTCCCAGGTTGATAAATCCCAAGTGTTGTCGTTAAAAATCTCAGCAAGGAAACGTGACTGTTGAGTGGGAATGTGGAGAAGGTGGTTTGCCCTAACTGGACTAGACATGCTTGCAGACACCTTCCAGTTAGACGCGAGTAATGAATTTCTGGTTGAGGCGATAGAGATTACACCTTCCAAAAGAGTGTACCAAAAATCACCCTTACTTTGTTTATACAGGAAGATTCAAAGTCTCCTGTCAGGCATTCTGTCCATTCCAATGTATTCTGACTTTGCGACAATGCTTTTCTGACGAGATAATTGGTGTTAGAGGTGACAATTAATATTTTCTGGCATAAGTAATGACTTTGGTATCAGAAATTGTAATTGTTAATAGAAGTGCTGTGAATAACTTAATTGGGAAGGACATTAGACTGGTTATACGTCCGTCAATGCTTACAGCACAAGTTAACTCCTCCCCCCCCAACTCTCATATACACAGAGAATACGATTTCCTAATATGATTATGGCTGATATTAACATGTTAGCTGATTAAAATAATCATGTTATCCTTTTTGCAAGTAACCATCTTTCTCCGTTTTAATTAGTCTCTGGAGCTCCACTGGTATGCCTTGCCTGCTGAGTCCAATTATAGGAATTCCTGTTATGCAAATGTAACATTCGTTGGGCTAGGTAAGGTGGCACCTCAACTAATCGGATACATTCAAAAAGGGAGAGTTCACACATATGTTATTTTATTCTACAACTTGTGAGATTTAATTAAATACAAAATTTTGACTATCTAAGACTTTTCCATTACCCTTAGTGTTCTAAGGTAAAACTACGCATTTCTTTCTCTCGTGGTGCATCTTCGTTGTGACAGTATGATATAAATACCGTAACTGCAACAGCAGGTTAGGGGCTGGGGATTTTGTACCTTCTGATGGCCCCAGGCTCTCTCAGCCATTGTGCGCCAAGGGGCTGGAATCCGGACAACTCCTTGGTTCGACATATATGTTTGATAAGGAATGTAAGCTGAAAAGGATAGTGCACCAGCGTGAAAACACCTCAGAATGGAACATTATGCATGCAGAAAAGTTTATTTCTGCTGCACTTACATCAATGTGAAATGTTTTGCCCTTGGGCTGTATGTGTGACATAGAATGTATATTTTAAATATTAAAAGTATGACATTCGTGCAGAGATACCCGAGAGTGGAACATGCAGTATGGGGATAAGTTGCATTTGTTGCCTATTCTGTGATATACACGTTGAAATGTTTTGTAATATATTTTTAACAAACTTTTTGAATAAGTTATATTTTTGGAGGAAAGAAATCCGCAAGACACAAGTTGTCTGGAACAGTGTCACAACAACAACTTCACAATTTCAGTGCCACAAGGACAAACTTGGTGCCATCCTTTAACTCCTCCCATTTCCTCCCAAATCCAGGCCATTGGCACTTGGATGGGCTCTAGCTATGCCTGGCTCTTTATTGGCTACATCAAAAAGTCCCTCTTCAGTAACTGCACAGGTACTGTGCCCCAACTCTTCCACCGTTACATCAATGATTGCATCAGTGCAGCATCCTGCACCCAGGCTGAACTGGGACGGTTTATCAACTTCCAACCTGCCCTTAAATTCACTTGGTCTATTTCGGATACCTTCCTCCTCTTTCTTGACCTCTCCATTTCCGTCATTGGTGACAGTCTCCAGATCAATGTTTACTACAAATCCACAGACTCCTATAACCACCTGGACTACTCCTCCTCCCATCGTGTGCCCTGCAAGAACTCCATCCCGTTTTCCTAATTCCTCTGCCTATGCTGTATCTGCTCTGACGGGGAGATGTTCCACTCCCAAGCATCCCAGATGTCCACTTACTTTGAACAATATGTTTTTCCTCCTCTTGTCATCCAGACAGCCCTCCACCGCACCTCCTCCATTCCCCACTCCACTGCTTGAAACCCCAACTCCACCCCATGCAATCAAGACAGGGTCCCCCTTGTCTCACCTACGATCCCACCAGTCTCTTTATCCAACGCATCAATCTTAAACAATTCCGCCAACTCCAACTAGACCCCACCACCAAGAACATTTTCCCCTCCCCACCCCGTCTCTGCCTTCCACAAGGACTGTTCCTTTTGCAATCCTTGATTTGTGACATTCTGCTCACCACCACACACTCACCCCCCCCCCCCCCCCCCCCACCCCACCCCACCCCACCAAACCCCCAGTACCTTCCCCTGCAACCATAAAAGACGTAAAACCTGCTGGCACACCACCCCCTCCCCTCCATCCAGGGCCTTAACAGTCTTTCCAGGTGAGACAGAGGTTCACCTGCCTCACCTCCAATCGAGTTTACTGTATCCAGTGCTCCTGATGTGGTCTTTGCTATATTGCTGAGACCAAATGTAAACTCAGGGCACGTTTCACTGAACACCTCAGCCGGGCCTGTAAGGGGCTGACCTGATCTTCTGGTCACAGCCCACTTTAATTCCCCCTCCCACACCCTTTCCGACATGACCATCCTTAGCCTCCTCCATCATCACAGCAAATCAGGCCGCACCTTGGATGGACAACACCTCATCTTCCGCCTGGGCAGCCTGCAGCCCGGAGGACTCAACATTGTGTTCTCCAATGTCAAAGAACCACTGTTCCCATCCCCCTCCTCCCTTCCCAGCCTCTCCCCCTCCCTTCCATTCCTCTGACCGATCCTTCTTCCAACTACCAACCGGATTCATTCCTCCCATCGACCAACCAGGTTGTACCCTCTACCTGTGTTCACCGATGCTACCTCACCTCCCCATCCAAAACCCTTCACATCCCTCCCCACCCTTACACCCACCCGCAGCCCTAAAGAAGGGTTACATCCAAAACATTGACTTCTCCACCTCCTGATGTTGCTTGGCTTGCAGTGTTCTTCCAGCCTCCTGCTTGTCGATCTGAACCAAAGCAGCTCACTTAACACGTAACCCTTCACCACCTTCGAAGCGCACCATCTCCACCACCAGTGCAACACCACAGTCAGAAGTCACACAAGGCCAAGTTATAGTGACCACTTCACCTGACAAAGGAGCAGTGCTCTGAAAGCTCGTGATTTTGAATAAACCTTCTGTTGTGTGCCTTCTGACTTTGTCCATCCCAGTTCAACTCTGGCACCATCACAACATAAGTGTTCTATCTACTAGATTAATTGCAGTCTTCTGCCAATGTACCTTTGACAGAACCTCCAAAAATCCACAACCTTTCGCACATAGCATGATGAGGGCAGCAGTCGCTTTGGTGTTAGATTGCCAGGACTGTTCTCAATCTGTGAATACATAAATAACTGTTTAAAATTAAAATGAACGCATCCACGTTGCTGATTCCATTTGGAAGAATGACTTGGATTGGATGATTTTTTTTTTAAAAAAAGGCAAGTCTTTTTAATATGAAAAGTGAACCACTGGGAACAGAAATCAAAATGCTCTTCAGGTGCTATACAAATGAGCTTGTAAATGTTATTTACAGACAATCAAAAACAGCACCTGCAATCAGTGGAAATGGCCAGAGATTCAATCAGAAGCGGTGCTAATCCAATAACCCAGTAATAATGAAAGCATGTCAGGAGTTACGATGCAGTATCCTGTTAAAATCACAGGAGAATATCAATGGGATGCATTTGAAGATAAACTCGGTTGGATTAAAATGGTGTGCTTTCATCTGTGTTTCCAATTTCAAACTGGTCAGATAAGGGCGTCCTCCTGCTGAACAGTATAAGGAACTTAGTGAAATGAGCTTGTCCAACCTGACCCATCAGTAAACACACATTTACTACTATATGCCATAATGTTGGTCTTCTCATTCAAAGACTTGAGGAGGAGCACAGTTGGAGGAATTGCTGCAAGTTTGGGTTAAGGACTCTTATTGGGATGGATAAAGGAGGGGTTAGGATTAGAGTTACCCAAAATCAAAACCTTTGTAACCTACAATCCAGGATTATGTTAATATTATAGCATGAACTGGACAAACATTCTTAACCCTTGCAAAGCACAAAGTTAGGTCCAATTTGATCAGCCAATGATGATAAAAGAGACTGCTACAAAAACGATGAAAATGCTGACAAAACTACACTCCCCAAAGACTGTAAATAACAAACAAGACTGTGGTTTTGTTTCAGTGATCGGTAGAAATCTCATACCTGCTCTGCAAGGAAGGCAGGTTTTTCAACAGACTGCGAAAGAAATCTGTCAACAGACTGAGCAAGTTAAGATGTCGAATTGAAGTCATTTTGATTCAGTCAAAGAAGTTGCTGCACTATGATGGAGTGTGTTCATGGTTGTGTATCGTTGTGTAGGATTGCAGTGTACTCACTGAGCACATGCATGAGCTTGACCATTACCTACTTTACAACAATGGTTGCAGTTCAAAAGTGATCCATCAGCTGTGAAGCCTGACCCGAGATTGTGCAAGTGCAAGCACTTTGTTTTCTCTGCATTGATTTGCTAATAAAACCACGTAGTAATTTGCATTAGATCTCATTTAAGTCAGCACTTTCTTTAGTCTGAATTTGAAATGTGAAACTGTGTGAAAGATCGCAGATCATACGCCTAGAAAAATAATGTTAGACCCCCCTTGTGTTGAGCGATTGTAGAATTAAATACAGAGTGCAACTATGTGACTCAACTCCTGTGTATAAGGAGCAATAGGATCTGTTAATGGACAAGCCTTATGACATTGAACCCTAGATATTTCTTGATAAATTTCAAGTTGATGACAATTGAGTGTTTGGTGCTGTCAAAGCTGAGAATGATCATCTGCGTGTTTGGGTTCACTTTGTTTCAATTTTGGTGATCGTGGCTTGTCAGCGGTATTGGCTTGTCTAGTTTCTATACTTGATATTTGACTTGTGTTAAGAGACTGAAAACCTGCAGATGCTGAAATCCAAAGTAGCCAAGCAGGAGGCCGGAAGAGCACAGCAAGCCAGGCAGCATCAGGAGGTGGAGAAGTCAATGTTTTGGGTGTGACCTTCCCTCAGGGCCGACTGTAGTCTAACTAGCAATTGCACATTTGATGCTACTGAGGGTAGCCATTTGCCAAAGTGAGGAGGGCAACAAGGGAAAGAAGTTTGGGGTTTGTGGCAGTGGAGACAGATTTCAATGTTAGAAACATTGAGATGAATAATTATAGAAAGATTACAAACTAAGGCAGAAATAAAGTGCTGGTTGGGTTTGAAATGTTTACTTTGTTGTTTTAAGTAGCTCACTAGTGAACTAATCATTCTGGAAAATGGCTTTAATTTCTTGAGATGCACATGTTAAGTGCACGTTAAGTGCAAAAAACAGTCCAGGTTTTTTGAGGGGGCGCGGGTGGTGCTTGATAGAGGGGAGCACGGGGGAAGAGGGGTAAGTTGCCAGTGATTTGCTGTTCAGCCCTTCAGCTAAATACCCTGACGTTACTTAATTATAGCAGCACCACCCTTGTCCACAGGTTTGATAACTGTGTCAGGTTTGAAAACAGAGTGCTGTAAGTTCACAGGGAGACAGATTTGAGTGAGAGTTGGGAAATTGATACCAATTAAGTTATTTGAATGTTTTTGCATCCTAAACCAATATGTAAACAGCCTCAAACTGCTGAGCAGAGTTATTATGACAGTTTTGCTTAATGACAATGTATGCCTGAGTAACAAATGAGGAAGCAATCGTAAGTTATTTTTTGTAGAAAGTGAGATAGTGATAATATAAATTCTAATTAACCAGTCAGAATTTGGACAGGATCAGCTATTGTGCAGCCATGAAAAATGAATTGAGCAACAGTCCCTCCATTTTAATTCAGAAGTAGTGCAACTTAATTGTCATTAGTCTCAATAAGAACAAAACAATATCATTTTAAAAATATTTACAGTGTGACATAAATTCTAATTTTAATCCTACTCAGAAACAAGCCTTTGTTTGCATATTATTAGCACATGAATCACCAATTCCATGGCATTTTAGAGACAGCCATTCAATTGCTTTAATAAAGCAAAAGAAGATGATTACTTTTGTATATGTGCTGCATTAATTTCTGATGAAGTCAGTCTGTTGTGTGAGAAATTTAGTCAAAAGCAAGTGAAGCATTCAGCACTGGGTAATATCAAGTGCGTACTTAAGAAGCTATGTTATTATTTTCAACCCTTCGCAAATCTTAACTGTTCCAGTGGTTTTCCAATGTTTCTGTATGGAAATGTGAAACACCACCACCACCACCACCAAGCAGCATCAGCCTTACCTGCTGCCCCCATGAATAATCTCACCTTTCTCAGCTTACCCCACAAAGGAATAACATGGATGCACTGCTCAGTACATACCTGACTTTTTTTATTCAGTTGACCAGATCAGTTACATATTGGACAGCAGCATTCTCCATGCAAAATAGTTCAGACATTTCATGGTCAACAATCAGTCAGCACCTTCAGAGAAATTTCTGATATCTGAAGGTCAGAAATCAGACGACCTCAGGACAACTTAAGAACTAGAGCTTTGAAAATGAAATCTGTGTTCATATGCACGGTGGCTCAGTGGTCAGCACTGCTGCCTCACAGCACCAGGGTTCCAGGTTCAATTCCAGCCTCGGGCAGACTGTGCAAACTCCACACAGACGGTCTGCTTGTGTCCGTGTGGGTTTCCTCCGGGTGCTCCGGATTCCTCCCACAGTCCAAAGCTGTGCAGGTCAGGTGGATTGGCCATGTTAAATTAATCATAGTGTTAGGTGCATCATAGTGTTAGGAAATGGGTCTGGGTGAGGTTACTCTTCGGAGGGTCGGTGTGGACTGGTTGGGCTGAAGGGCCTGTTTCCACACTGTAGGGAATCTAATCTAGTCTAATCATATCACTGGCAGGTGCAGCAGGTGGTAAAGGTGCCAAATGGTATGTTGGCCTTCATCGGGAGAAGTTTTGAGTACAGAGCAGGGAACTCTTGCTCTAACTATACAGAGCCTTGGTGAATCCACATCTGGAGTGTTGTGTGCAGTTTCAGTCTCTTTATCTGAGCAGAGATGTTCTTGCTATGGACGGAGTGCAGCAGAGGTTTGAGAAACTGGATCAGGTCGGACTGTATTCATTAGAGTTTATTTGATCATGTTGAATAGTGCAGGAGACTCAAAGAGCTGAATGTCCTACTCCTGCTCCTATTTTATATGGAAGAGACTCATTTCATGATCAATGAGCTCATTGTATTCCCTTTCACCCCACCCAGCTGCCACTGTGGTCAACAGATATCACAGGTACTCAAAATTCCCTAAGTTTTGGTTTTGCATGGATGCTGAAGCAATGGGATATTGACAAGTTGCCATAAATGATATTCTTAATATATCTCAGAAAGGGATCCAGGAGTAATTCTTGGAATGTTCTGTGCAAGAGTGGAGCGAGGGACAGGGGACAATCCGATAGCCACTTAGCTGCAAATTCAAATTGGAAACAAACAGAATATAGCCATTCTTTGAACAGAAAAATAATTGATACCAAGCAGGAGATCAGAATCATAGAATCCCAACATTGCAGAACCAGACCATTCACCCCATCGGATCCACACTGAACCGTCGAAGAACATCCTACCTGGACCCAACCTATTCCTTATCCCTGCCTTTCCCATGGCTAACCTATACATCCCTGGACACTACGAGACAATTCAGCACAGCCTATCCACCTGACCCGCACATCTTTGGACAGTGGGAGGAAACTGGAACACCCAGCGGAAACCCACACAGACACAGGGAGAATGTAGAAACTCCACAGACAGTTGTCTAAGGGTGGAATTGAATCTGGGTCCCTGGCTCTGTGAGGCAGCAGTGCTAACCACTGAGCTATCATGCCACCTACTTTGTCAGTGACCTATGCAATAGGGAAAATGTCTCACATCAAGACTTTGAACCATGAAACTTCTGACAGACAATTGAGGAGGATTGGAAACCCTTTAGTGGATATTAGTCTAGTTAATGTCCATCAATGTATGAGAATTCTCAATGTGTGAGAATACCGCCTGAAACAATGTTCGGCTAGTTTTACCCTCTGCCCAATTCTCATTTCCATTGCATTTTACAATATCCTGTTAAGCTGGATTTAAGTAAACTCCCATGGGAATAGTCCCATGTCTGTGGAACCGACCAGTGTTGGCTTGTGATTGGGACGGTAGTATTGTCACCGATCGTCCTATACTGGGTCTAAGTGGTTAACATGGTAGAGAATGAACCATTCCTGAGGCTTAAGTAGATCCATTTGTCTCAACAATCAGGTGTAGTTTATTGTGTGATAGCCACAGGTATAAATTCCATTGGCTAGTCAGACATGATTACAAGAGAATATCTGCTGATACACTAAGACCATTTTGGGGCTATGTGTAAAATGCATATGTGCAATACCCCAACATCCCTCCTGATGTTGCCTGGCTGGCTGGGTTCTTCTAGCCTCCTGCTTGCTGGCTATGTTTGTTACTGGTGGGACATTTCACAAAGTGCACAAGTACAACACCTTCTGCATGCGCAGTGTGAACCTTTCAGGAGACACCGCCTAATTACAAAGACCGTCAGAAGCCGGAGATGACTTGTTCGATCCCATCATAGTCTAAAGCTGGACTTCACCCCAGAATGTGTAATGTTCAGGTTGGGTGGAGCCAATCCAGTATCCAACATGATTCCTTATACAACAGGAAGGTTCGAGGAAGAGCTGAGGAATTCTCCCAATGTACCAGCGTGTAATATTCCCACAACTAGTGGGAGGATAACAGGTTAATTGGATGGACACCTCACTTTGCTCGATCAGGGGTATAACTACTGTATTTACCTCCGTAGTAAAACTGTGACATCAGTAACAATCAATAGGATTTGGATGGTTACTCCTGTCCTGACTGAGTTTCATTAATTCTTAATCTCATTTCTCCAGCTGGAATACGTTGAGCTTAAAATCCTCTCTTGCTTAAATTGGCCTTTGCTAACTTGCCACTCCCTGTGTATCATGAGGACTGAGAGTTCATACTTGTCAGGTAAAACTGAATAGGCCCGGGCCTTTTGAATAAAAAGAGAAAGCTGGAATTAACTGGATCGAGAAGTTAGAAGAAGCCTCTTCACCAGGACGTGGTTAGAATATGGATCTCCCTTCTACCCGGAGTACTCAAGGCAAATATCTTAAGTATGTTGAAAGGAGAAAGTGGATCACCTTATGAGGGTGAAAGGAATAGCAGAATAAATTGATAGGGTGAGATGCAGTAGGACGTCCCACCCTTTGTAAGATGCACCACCCTTTGTCTTCTACCTTTGAGCCAGTTCTGTATCCAGAACTAGCCATTTGGATACAGAACCGGCTCAAAGGTAGAAGACAGAGGGTGGTGGTGGAGGGTTGTTTTTCAGACTGGAGGCCTGTGACCAGTGGAGTGACACAAGGATCGGTGCTGGGCCCTCTACTTTTTGTCATTTACATAAATGATTTGGATGCGAGCATAAGAGGTATAGTTAGTAAGTTTGCAGATGACACCAAAATTGGAGGTAAAGTGGACAGTGAAGAGGGTTACCTCAGATTACAACAGGATCAGGACCAGATGGGCCAATGGGCTGAGAAGTGGCAGATGGAGTTTAATTCAGATAAGTGCAAGGTGCTGCATTTTGGGAAAGCAAATCTTAGCAGGACTTATACACTTAATGGTAAGGTCCTAGGGAATGCTGCTGAACAAAGAGACCTTGGAGTGCAGGTTCATAGCTCCTTGAAAGTGGAGTCGCAGGTAGATGGGATAGTGAAGAAGGCGTTTGGTATGCTTTCCTTTATTGGTCAGAGTATTGAGTACAGGAACCGGGGGAGAAGGTGCTGGAGGTTCTCGGCAGGTCTGGCAGCATCTTTGGGGCGGGGGGGGAGCTGACGTTTCGAGTCTGGCTGACCCTTTGTCAAAGCTTTGGCGGGAGGCGTCGGTTGGACTTGGGGCGTCGGCTTTTTCTCTCCTTGCAGATGCTGCCAGACCTGCTGGGATTTTGCGGCATTTTCTCTTTTGGTTTCAGATTCTAGCATCCGCAGTAATTTTCTTTCATTGAGTACAGGAGTTGGGAGGTCATGTTGCAGCTGTACAGGACATTGGTTCGGCCACTGTTGGAATATTGCGTGCAATTCTGGTCTCCTTCCGATCAGAAAGATATTGTGAAACTTGAAAGGGTTCAGAAAAGATTTACAAGCATGTTGCCAGGGTTGGAGGATTTGAGCTATAGGGAGAGGCTGAACAGGCTGGGGCTGTTTTCCCTGGAGCATCAGAGGCTGAGGGGTGACCTTATAGAGGTTTGCAAAATATGAGGGGCGTGGATAGGATAAACAGACAAAGTCTTTTCCCTGGGGTTGGGGAGTCCAGAACTAGAAGGCATAGGTTTAGGGTGAGAGGGGCAACCTTTTCACACACACGGTGGTACGTGTATGGAATGAGCTGCCAGAGGATGTGGTGGAGGCTGGTACAATTGCAACATTTAAGAGGCATTTGGATAGGTATATGAATAGGAAGGGTTTGGAGGGATATGGGCCGGGTGCTGGCAGGTGGGACAAGATTGGGTTGGGATATCTGGTCAACATGGACGGGTTGGATCGTACGGTCTGTTTCCATGCTGTACATCTCTATGACTCTATGACGTTGGGAGCTTATGTGAAGCATAAAAACATGGATAAACTCGTTGGCTGAATAACATACACACTGCTAATCACTAGAACACTGCAAAATGGCTTGTAAAATTATAAACTTTCCCTTTCTTCAGCTCCATCAAAACCGTCAACCACTTAGGCTTCCCTATTGATGGGCTTTCTAACCAACATCCTTTTGCTTTATTGTCTTTCTAACCACTTTCAACATGTTTCCCAAATCCATCCCTTCCTGTCTTGGCTAGATCAACATAGGAGAAAGTGGGGACTGCAGATGATGGAGACCAGAGTGGAAGAGTGTGGTGCTGGAAAAGCACAGCCGGTCAGGCAGCATCCGAGGAGCAGGAGAGTCGACGTTTCAGATATTGATGAAGGGCTTATGTCGGAAACGTCAATTCTCCTGCTCCTCGAATGCTGCCTGACCTGCTGTACTGTTTCAGCACCATACTGTCGACCTAGATCAACATATATTGCCCATCTCTATCTCCCCTCGAGAAGATCATCCTGAATCATTGCCGTCCTTGGGAGTGTAGAGATACCCACATGCTGTTAGGGAGGGTGTTCCAGGATTTTGACTCAGTGACACTGAAGGACGCAATGATATAACACCATGTCAGGACAATGTGTAACTAGCAGGGAACTTGCATATTCTCATACAATGCTGAAAATGTGTTGCTGGAAAAGCGCAGCAGGTCAGGCAGCATCCAAGTAGCAGGAGAATCGACGTTTCGGGCATGAGTCCTTCCTCGGGGCTGAAGAAGGGCTCATGCCCGAAACATCGTTCCTCCTGCTCCTTGGATGCTGCCAGACCTGCTGCGCTTTTCCAGCAACACATTTTCAGCTCTGATCTCCAGCATCTGCAGTCCTCACTTTCTCCTATTCTCATACAATCACCACCCTTTTCCGTTTGGATGGCAGAGCCCACTAGATGGGAGTTGGGAGTTGCTGTCAAAGAAGCAATGATAAAGGCACCACATAAATGCAAGTTGTTGTTTGTGAAATGTGACTCAAGAAGTGTGATCAGATGGAGACAAATGCGAGTCTTTCATTTCTGGTATTTGTCTCCATCTGGATGTAACAATTGTTCTTCCTGTGTTTTAGTTGTACAACTCTTCACTGTCCCTTTTTGTGATTGGTACGGATGTGATTTGCTGTGAATCTATCACTCTCTAAATTGTATTGTACAATATATTAACAAAGCTGGAGAAGTCTATTCCCCAGACACTCGAGATTATTGAATAGACAATGTCGAAATCTAGTTGTAAGATCAATCTTGATAAACCAAGTTCAGCACTGATACAACAGCAAACACACCACCACCTTCCCACAACAGGAGAAAGTATTATTACACGCTTTCTGATGGTCATTCTACTGTTTCACTGTTAAGGTTATCGACTCAATCTAAGGATTATGAAAAGATCATTATCCTTTTGTCTAATCTGCACTGAGTAAGGTGCAGAATTCTCTATCTGCCATTCCCTCACAGGTAACATGAGCACTGCTAAGATGATGAATTGCTAGTCTGTTCTCCCATTAGCTGCTTCTTGTTCTCGTAAATCAATATGCGCATCTCTAGATTTATTTGAACATATGAAAAGTTGTGTATCACACTTTACAGAACTCCTCTCCCAAAGGAGAAAGGTTAAACTCGCTCTTGCTAATTTCTGCCTGTATTTTTGGTCTGCATAATTGGACTACTTAATGCTCTAGTGCCTAAAGGGACTGCATTTGGATTGATATTAAAGCACGTTGCTGTCCTCCTATGGCCCCAATCATTTATTATAATCTCCCTGATTCCATAGCTTATCACACTCTGACTTGCTGGTAAGTTCTGTTCAGGTATCCTCAGCTCCCAGGTGTGCTCTCCCTATGTCACTTTTTTGGGCCGACCCAGATTTGTCTAAACATTTGTCTTTCGATTGCTTTCTCAGCTGGCATCAGACCAGCCTCCACACGTTCAATCATCTTCTAGGGGGCACAAGCTAATGTCATTTCCAGCAATTGCCAACTGCTTTTTAACCTTGATAAATCCTCACTTTGCAGTCATCTCCAAACAAAGCATTCGGCTTATCGAGGGGAGAATCAAACTTGCATGAGTTTGTACTTCTTTCCTCATTGACAACTTCAAGCTAGGTTAGATACCCTACAGTATGGAAACAGGCCCTTCGGCCCAACGGGTCCACACTGACTCTCCGAAGAGTAACCCACCCAGACCCATTCCCGTGTCCTAAATATATCGCTGACTAATGCACCTAACACTAGAGGGAATTTAGCATGGCCAATTCACCTGACCTGCACATCTTTGGATTGTGAGAGGAAACCGGAACACCTGGAGGAAACCCACTCAGACACAGGGACAATGAGCAAACTCCACACAGACAGTTGCCTGAGGCAGGAATCGAACCCAGGCACTGTGAGGCAGCAGTGCTAACCACTGAGCCACCGTGTCGCTAGCTAATGATCTTAAGTTGAAATTAGTTTCCTCCTGCTGTTAAGCTGTTATGTTGCTGCGCAAGTCAAGCCTTGATCAGTGTCAATGTACCTTTACAGCTTTGTTGAGAAGAGATCTTTAGTGTGACAACTGACAAGGAGGCTTGGTGGAGGGCCTGTAAGGAGGCTTATCAAATTTCACTCAGTGTCACATCAGTGTAGACTCCAGTTCAGTGATGGGATAGGCTCTTTTCTCACCCATTAGTGTCAGCACCCAGGACTCATTCACAGACAGCTAGTCTCGCAGTGTTTCCTGTTTTGAAAAGAGGATCCTTTCAGAGATGTCTCTCAGACCAAACTCATCTGCTGCCAGAGGTGGCTGGGACTATTTTAAAGCTAGAGCTAAGGGTGCATTTTGGCCAGTATTTATTTCTCAGTTAATGTCTTAGAAACAGATAACCTCTCTATTATCATATTGCCGCCATTACACATGTCAATACCACCCACCTTTTGCTGGAGGGCTGCTTTCCCTGCTTCCAGTTTCCCAAATCTACACAACAGTTTTTCCAAACATTGGCAGCACCATCCTCAGGATTGAGTTGGAGGACGCTGGATTGGAGTGGGTCAGAACTCAGTCCTTATCGCAGTGCTAATTTGGCAGTCACCGTGTGGCCCATTATGGCTGCCGACTTGGAGATCCTGGGACTAAAGTATGCACTCAGTCACCATCTCTGCCTGAGCCTAGACCAGTTCTGTTTTTTTTATGGTCCCAGTCTCTTACTGCTTCCTCATGGTTGGTGGGTCCCCGCTTCAGTTATTGTTACCTCTTTCACTGTTTCCTCTGCCTCCATTTCTACCGCCGCTAATTTGCTGACCAACCTCCGAGAAGGAGGGTAGGGTTCTGGTGTGGTGCTGGCATTGTCTGGCATTAGAATTGATTGTGGTCAACCTTGTTATGAAGGTTGTAAAAGGTATGTTGGCCTTCGTAGTGAGAGGACTCACAGGAGCAGGGATTTCTTGCTGCAATTGTACAGAGCCCTGGTGAGACCACACCCTGGAGAATTGTATGCATTTTGGGTCTCCTTTATCTGAGAAAGGATGTTCTGGAGGACGTGCGACAAAAGATTACCAGACTGATTCCTGGGATGGCGAGACTGATGTATGAAGGGAGATGGATCAATTAGGATCATATTCACTGGACTTCAGAAAAATTAAAGGTTGGGGATCTCATAGAAACATATAGATGTCTAACATGATTGGACAGGGTAAATGCAGGAAAAGTGTTCCCAATGACTGGAGAATCCAGAGTCTAAAGGTAAGCCATTTTGGACTAGGGTGAGGAGAATTTTCTTCACATAGAGCCTGTGGTATTTCATGCCCACAGACGACAGCTGAGGCCAAAATATTGAATGTTTCTAGAAATACGTTTGGTATATTTCTTGGAGCCAAATGAATAAATGGGTATGGGGAGAAGGTGGGAGCAGAGGAGTGAGATGGATGTTCATAGCCATGAACATGTAGAATGGGAGAGCAGGCTGGAAGGGCTGAATGGCCTACTGCTGCTCCTGTTTCCCATATTGTACCCTCCTGACTTCTAGTACACTCTTGAACCCCCCCCCCCCCCCCCTCTTCCTGCCAGGCATTGCCAGCACCCAATCCTTGAGCTGACCTGCATCCTACCCCTTCCCCATTGGCCCACCTGCTTGAGCCTAACCAACCTCACCACCACCACTACCATTGAAAATCCAGGCCTGGGCCTAACATTTGTCAGGTTCCAGCTACAAGGTTAAAGTTCAACTACATCCCGCCATTATGGAGCTTTGACCTTGATTCTATTTAACTATTTCTTTAAATAGTTCTTTACTGTGCAACTTTAGGCCAGTTTTGGGGCGAAACCACACAAGGGAATGTCGAATGGTGTGCCGCATGGTTTCAATTCCTCAAATGACTGCGATGGGTTAAGGTGAGGAGGCAGAAGATTGGTGCATAGCACATTCACCGTTCTCTGCACTCCCTTGGGACTTGGGGATGTAAGGGTGCCTTCCTGGCAGCTCGCAGTCAGAAATTGAGATGCAGCAAGAAATGCTGCTTCCTGGAATCACCATGACAGGCTCGCCCGAGTAATAGCAACTCTTGGGACAAGCGGCAGTGTTTAACCCAGCTCTAATTGTACGATTTTGCACAGTAGATCATAGGCCTTTCATCCTTGGTCAGTCCATTGGCCATCAGCGTAGGTTCACAGTGCACTGCACTCAGGAACAAATTCTTGCATGGGTTGCATTTGCGTTGCTGGCAAGGCCAACATTTATTTCCTGTTGAATTTCCCTTTGAACAGAGTAGCTTTTCAGTCATTTAAGAATGCAGCTAGGTTAATCACAGGTAGGCCAGATGAGGTAAGAATGGCAGGTTACCTGTCTTCCTTTTGAAAAAAAATTCGTTATCCAAATGGCATTTAGATATTTTTAATTGATGTGTTTGGATATGTCATGATAGAGGCAGATAATATGGAGAAACTCAGTGGGGCTTGTAGCGTCTGTGTAGAGAGCAGCAACGTTAATGTTTCGAGTCCTTTCCTCAGAATGCTGATGCTGTGACACACATCTGGAGCAGATAGGATTTGAACCCACGCCTTCTGGCTCAAAGTACGGGATGCTACCACCATGACACATGAACCCTTTACTGAGTAGTTTAATTGGGAATTGATGTCCTGGTCACCATGGTTGATACTGGCTTCAGATAAATGAGTTTATTAATGAATTGGAAATGCCACTAGCTGCCCTTTTAATCTCCATCCCCAGATTATCAGCCTGGACTCTGGATCACTGGTCCAATGACACTACCACTGCGCCATTGTCTCCCTGTTTGTAGTATTTCATCACAACAGTATCCCAGGCCTAGTTGGTGCCACTGAGAGAAGATGCAAGCCTACAAACAGACAGTAAGCCACTTGGCCCTATAAGTCCACTCCACCATTCAATAAGGTCATGACTGATCTGATTTTAAACACAAGCCTATCTTTCTGCTTACTCCCAATAATCTTTCACCTGTTTTTCTAATCAACCTGTTGAGAGGTGTCGTTACACACCCATAGAGCAAGTAGGACTTGAAGCTGGACCTCTCAGTCCAGGCATAGGAACACTACTGCGCCACAAAAGGGCCTTTAAATGGTGCTAGGACTCTCAGTCCAGTTACAATGACCACTCTGCCACCACCAATAGTCTTTGCATCCACTGCCTTTTAGGGAAGGGAATTCCAAAGACTCCAACCATCTGAGAGAAAAACGTGTTTCCTCACCACTGCCTTAAAAAAATCACCCCTTATTTTTAAAATGATTCCCTGGTTCTAGGTTCTCCCACAAGGCTCAACATTTTTCCGCATCCCTCTCACCAAGTCGCCTCAGGATCTTTATAGGTTTCAATTAGAACATAGAACAGTACAGCACAGGAACATGCCATTTCACCCATCAAGTCTGTGCCAACCATGATGCCATTCTGAACTAATACCATCTGCCTGAAAATAGTCCCTAATCTTCTTTTCCCTGCTTAGTTATGTGTCTGTCTAAGTGCCTCTTCAACTTTACTATCATCTCTGTTTCTACCCTCTGCCCTGGCAGCATATTCTAGGCACCTACCACCCTCTGTGTTTAAAAAAAAAAACTTTCTTTGCACATCTCCTTTAAACTTTTACCCTCTCATCTTAAACCTATGCCCCCTAGTATTTGACATGTCCACCCTTGGTAGGAGATTCCAACTATCCACCTTATCCAGGCCTATTATAATTTTATATACTTCTGTCAGGTCACCTTCAACCTCCGCGCTTTCGTGATAACAATCCAAGTTTGTCCAACTTCACCCTACAGCTAAAACTCTCCGATCCAAACAACATCCTGGGAAACCTCTTTTGCACCCTTTCCAAAATCTCCACATCCTTCCCAGAGTGTGGTGACCAGAACTGTACACTATACTCCAAATGTGGCCTGACCAAGGTTTTGTAAAGCTGTAATGTGACTTGCCAATTTTTATAGGTAAAAGCAAGGGCTGCAGATGCTGGAAACCAGATTCTAGACTAGAGTGGTGCTGGAAAAGAACATCGGGTCAGGCAGCATCTGAGGAGCAGGAAAATCGACGTTTCGGAGAAAAGCCCTTCATCAGGAATACCCATTGCCCCTGACTGATGAAGGCAAGCATGCCTTATGCTTTCTTTACCACCTTATCCACTTATGTTGCCACTTTCAGGGAGCTATATACGTGCACCCCAAGATCCGTTTGTATGTCAGCGCTCCTAAGCATCTTGCTGTATACTATATACTATATAACTATACTTTCCTTTACATTTGACCTTTCATCTCAAAATATTTCATCTCATGCTTGTCTGGAATAAACTCCATCTCCCATTTCTCTGCACAACTTTCTAACTGATCCTTTATCCATTGATAACCTTCCTCACTATTTGCAATGCCATCAATTTTTGTGTCATCTGCACACTCCTTAATCATACTATCTAATTTTATTCAAAGACGTTTCTACGTTACAAACGTCAGAGATCCCAGCACTCGTCCTTTTGGAACACCATTGGTCACAGATCTCCAGTCAGAAAAACACCCCTCCACGACCCCTCCTCTGTCTATGACCAAGTCACTTTCATATCCAACTTACTAACTCAGCATGGATTCCATGGGACTTAGCTTCTGGACCAGCCTATCATGAGGGACCTTGTCAAATGCTTTAGTAAAGCCCATGCAGCCAACATCCACTGCACCATCCTCATTAATCATCTTCGTTACTTCCTCAATAAAAACTCATTCAAGTCTGTGAGACAAGACCTCCCCTGCATAATTCCATGCTGACTATCCATAATAAGGCCATTCTTTTCCAATGCAAATAAATCCTGTCCCTAAGAATCTTCTCCAATAATTTCCCTACCACTGATTCCCGTCTCAGGCAACTGTCTGTGTGGAGTTTGCACATTCTCTCCGTATCTGCGTGGGTTTCCTCCGGGTGCTCCGGTTTCCTTCCACAGTCCAAAAATGTTCAGGTTAGGTGAATTGGCCGTGCTAAATTGCCCGTGGTGTTAGGTGAAGGGGTAAATGTAGGAGGATGGGTCTCAGTGGGTCGGTGTGGACTTGTTGGGCCGAAGGGCCTGTTTCCACATTGTGAGTAATCTAATCTAATCTATCTAATCTAAAGGCTCACTATATTTTCCTGGATTATCTCTGCTGCTCTCCTTCAACAAAGGAATAACATTGGCTATTCTCCAGTCTTCTGGGGTGTTTTCTGTTGCTAAAGAGGATACAAAGATCTCTGTTAAGGCCCCAACGATCCCCTCCTTTGCCTTCGTCAGCATCCCAGGATAGATCCCATCAGGTCCTGGGGTCTTATCTAACTTCATATTTTCCAAGACATCTAACATCACCTCCTTCTGAATATTAACATGCTTCAGAACATCAACATGCACCTTCCTAATCTTGCCATCATTCATGCCCTTCACCTCAGTGAATACTGATGCAAAGCACTCATTAAGGACTTTACCCACATCCTCTGGCTCCATGCATAAATTCCTTCCGTCATCCTTGAGTGGACCTACCTTTCCGTAGTTATCCTATTGCTCCTGATGTACATGTAACATGCCTTGGGATTCTCAATATTCCTACTTGCCAAGGTCATTTCATCGCCCCTCCTAATTTCTTACTTAATTTATTTTCTGCTTCCTTTATGCTCCTCAAGGGTCTTGTTTGATTTCACTTTCCTAAACCTTACGTATGTTTGTTTTCCCTTTTTGACTATCGTTTCAATATCTCTTCTCATCCAAGGTTCCCAAATCTTGCTGTTCTTATCTTTCATCCTCACAGGCACTTGCTGGTCCCAAACTCTGATCAACTGGCCTTTAAAAACTCCCGCATGTCAGATGTGGATTTACGCACAAACAACAGTCCCCAATCTAATTCCTCCAGTTCCTGCCTAATAAATGTTGCAATTAGCGTTACCCCAATTTAGTACTTTCACGCGAGATCCAGTTTTATCCTTATCCATGACGATCTTAAAACTTATGGAGTTATGATCACTGTTCCCAAAATGCACCCCCACTAAAACTTTGATCATCTGGCCAGAATCATTCCCCAATACAAGGTTGAGTATGGCCCCCTCCCTTGTTGGATTATCTACATGTATTTTTCAAGAAACTCTTCTGGATACACATAACAAATTCTGCCCAATTTAAGCCTCTGACACTGAGGGAGTTCCAGTCAATGCTGGAGGAGTTAAAATTAACTCCAACAGCCCTGTTATTTTTACAGCTTTCTATGATCTTCCTACATATCCTCTAACTCCTGCTCGCTATTGGTGACAGTGATTGCACTTTTCTTATTCCTAAGTACTTCCCATATGGCCTCACTGGATGAGCCCCCAAGATGTCCACTTTTAATACAGCTCTAACATTCTCCTTAATCAGTAACACAACTCCCCACCTCTTTTACACACCCCTCGATCTTGCCCGAAACATATAAACCCTAGAACGCTGTGCTGCCAATTCTGCTCTTGTCTCAATCAAATTTATGAAACAATATCATAGTTTTGCGTATTAATCGCTAAGCTCATCTGCTGTATCTGTCATATCCTGGCACTAAAGTAAATACACTTCAGATCACCAGTCCCAATGTGTTCATTAACCTGACCCTGTCTGTCCTTCCTATTCCACTTACTTGACTTAACCTCTACCTTCTCTTCAATCACTCCACAGGCTGATCTAATTTTCTGGTTCCCTGCCCCCTTGCCACTCTAGTTTAAATCCTCCCAAGTGGCACGAGCAAACGTCTTTACCTCTTTGCAGGGATATTGGTGCCCCTCCAATTTAGGTGCAACCTATCCTTCTTGCACAGGCCTCTCCCGCTCTGGAAGAGATCCCAATTATCCAGTGATCAGAAGCCCTCCCTCCCATTCCAGCTACATTGTGTGTATTCAACTGTACTGACGTCCTATTTCAGACCTCGCTACTGTGTGGCACAGGGAGTAATCCTGAGATTACGAACCTGATGGTCCTGCTTTCAACTTCCTATCTAATTTCCTTAATTCCTTTTTGCGGGACCTCCTCGCCCTTTCTGTCTGTCGTTCATACCAGTATACCAATACCAGTACCTACGACCACTGGCTGCTCACCCTTCTCTTTCAGAATATCCAGCGCCCGCTCAGAGGCATGCTTGACCCTGGCATCAGTAACGTAACTCACCCTCCTGGAATCTTGCTTGCAGCCACAGAAACATGTATCTGTCCCCATGACTACAGAGTCCCCTATCGCTACTGCTTGCCCACATTTTGACCCTCCTTGCTGAGAGCCAATCAAGGTGCCTCTGATCTGGCGGCTGTTGCTGCTTTGCCCTGAGACTCCATCGCCTCCAAAAGATGTCTGAGAAGGGATTGGCCACAGGGCACTGCCTACCCATGCCTGCTAGTCTTCCTGGTGGTTACCCAGTGCTTTCAGTCTGTGTACCGTTTATTTGTGGTGTGATTAGATCATAAAATGTGCTATCAACAATTTCTTAAGCATCATGGATGTTTCATAGTGAGTCTGTCCACACCTCCAGTCTGCTCCATGTGGTCAACCAGGAGCTGCAGCTGAATAAATGTCTTGCAAAATGTGGTCACCATGGAGACTGGAAACATCCCTAATTTCCCACATGTTGGAGGAGGAGCATTCCACAGGTCTGGGTTACAATCCGAGAGTCATACAGAATGGAAACAGACTCTGGTCCAATTTGTCCATGTTGACCAAGTTTCTTCAATTGAACTTGTTTCATTTGCCTGCACTTGGAACATATCCCTCTAAACTATCCATGTACCTGTCTGAATGTCTTTTAAAAGTTGTAATTGTACCAGCCTCCACCACTTCCTCTGGCCTTCATCAGATATACACACCACCCTCTGCGTGAAAAT